>NC_064814.1:32219972-32591616 GCF_023721935.1 Panthera uncia
TTTCTTTTTCTGGTAGTATTGAAGCCTTGGCTTCCTTTTTTCTATGTTTGTAATCAGCTTGTTAGAAATTCAGCTATATTATAAAAAGAAAGAAATTCAGCTATAAAATATCTAGTGCTTCAATTGAAGTAGATGCATATTGTTATTTATGGAAAATTTTGAAGGCCAAAGTAATAAAAAAAATTTCCTTTTTCTTGCTATTTTCTAGCTATTTCTGTATCAAATTTGGGATAATTTTATTAGGATAATTTACAAATTGTCCTGGATGCACTTACTATTGCTCTGAATTTTTATTAGCTTATTAATAAGAGATAAGCATACAATAAGTGGAAAATATTTTTTATACGAATTCCTAAACATTTCTAAAAATAGCCAACATTTCAGCTAATGGCAAGCTTAATACTTAGATTTCTTAGGTAGAAGGTATAATTTTTTTTTAATACAGGAAAATATAGTCTCTGCTCTTACTGTCCCTTCACATACTCATAGAAAAAAATAACAAAAGAAAAGAAAAAGAAAGGAAGATATGCACAAGCCCAAAAATTAGTAGTAGCAATTTTTTTTAGTTATATAAAGGATTTTGGGGTTTTATTTCAAAACTGTTTGCTGGCTGTATATATTGCTTACAGTTTCTACATTTTTTATTCTTTTTTAAAAAAACTGAACACAATAACAACAACATTTAAGGAAATTTAAAAATACAGAAAAGTAATTCTATGAACCTAAAATCTGTTTTTGTTTGCTTATTTCTTTTTGGATTTTATTTTTATCCATTTGTGGTTCTAGCAAACACAATTGACAAACAAATATTCTCTTTTAAAGGTGGGTATCCTTTAGAAGAGGACACATAAAGGTAATTATTTACATCTTAGTAAGAATTACATTAAGGAGCCAGGTTTGTTTTTCTCCTAACAACTAGTAGTAATTAGGACACTGAAAAGGAGTGTTAATTAGGGAGGAGTAGGGGAGCAGTATGAGATTTTGGCATAAGGCATCAAGTGGCCTTTGGGATGGGAATTGGTGTTGTTGTTGTTGTTTGTTTGTTTGTTTGTTTTTTTTTTCAACGTTTATTTATTTTTGGGACAGAGAGAGACAGAGCATGAACGGGGGAGGGGCAGAGAGAGAGGGAGACACAGAATCGGAAACAAGCTCCAGGCTCCGAGCCATCAGCCCAGAGCCCGACGCGGGGCTCGAACTCACGGACCGTGAGATCGTGACCTGGCTGAAGTCGGACGCCCAACCGACTGCGCCACCCAGGCGCCCCTGTTTTTTTTTTTAAGTTTATTTATTTATTTTGAGAGAGAGAGAGAGAGCACGTGCATACAATCAGGAGCAGAGAGGGAGGGAGAGAGAATCTCAAGCAGGCTCTGCAGGCTGTCAGCCCAGAGGCCGATGCAGGGCTCAAACCCAGAAACCATGAGATCATGACCTGAGCTGAAATCAAATGTCGGATGCTTAACAAACTGAGCCACCCAGGCGCCCCTAGGATGGGAATTGGGAATGGGATCCTAATTGGAGTGGATCATCAGAGGTAAGTGAAGTCAGAGAAAATGGGTAAGTGGTTGACTCCAAAGGCAAATTTTGGCAGCTACATAATTTTAGAATCATTAGATCTGGGATGGCCAAGGATCTTAATCTTCTAATCTAGGTCCCACTGGATTCCACTTACCATGACTTCATTCTTTCTTTTCTTTTCTTTCTTTCTTTCTTTCTTTCTTTCTTTCTTTCTTTCTTTCTTTCTTTCATTTATTTTGAGAGAGCATGAGTGGAGCAGGGGCAGAGAGGGAGAGTACCCCAAGCAGGCTCCGTGATGTCAGCACAGAGCCCAATGCAGGGCTCAAACTCCTGAACCTACAGATCATGACGTGAGCCAAAACTAGGAGTCCAACGCTCAACTGACTGAGCCAACTAGGTGTCCCTCATTCTTTCTTTTTTAACCAAGTGAATTAACACACATTTAAAAAAAATTAAGAAATGGGGTGCCTTGGTGGCTCAGTCCATTAAGTGTCCACTTTCAGCTCAGGTCATGATCTCGTGGTTTGTGAGTTTGAACCCTGTGTCGGGTGCACTCTGTGCTGACATCTGGCAGCCTGGAGCCTGCTTCAGATTCTATGTCTTGCTCTCTCTCTGCCCTTACACCACTCATACTGTCTCTCTCTCTCTATCAAAAAAAAAAGAAGAAAGAAATGCGTTGGATACCTACAATATGCCCTACATCGTGAACATTAGAAAATATGTAACAGACATAGGCCTTTCCTCTAGGCATTTAATATACAGTTGTAGAGACCTGACCTCTTATGAACCACTGGTATTTGTGGTTTAAGTGCATGGGAATATATTGCACAAACATAATTTATCTACTTTTGTGTCTTCTCACCTCCTCTGCTCACCACAGCTCTACTCTTTCCATTCTTGAATTTTAAAAAAGTGTTTCTAGAACTTTCTCCCTGTTTCACCCATGTTTACTTTTTCTTCATCTTGAAGTGTCACCCGCGATGATTAGTGCATAAAGTGCTAGGTGGGCATTTCACACATTCAGAGGTTTTTTAACAAGTAACTTACAGAGTACCAGCTGTGCAAGGTCTTGTGTCCGGGCACTAGGAATACAGTAGTAAACTAGATCTAGGTTATGATTTCACAGTTCATGAGTTGGAGCCCCATATTGGGCTCTGGGCTAAAGGACAGGGCCTGCTTGGGATTCTCTGTCTCTGGTCTCCCTCTCTCTTTGGCCCTCCCCTGCTCTCTCTCTTTCTCTCCCTCTTTCAAAAAGGAATAAATAAACATTTAAAAAACTGTTTTGTGTTGTATAAAATATACATCCCATAAAATGCAAAATCTAAGTATATAGTCTGATGAATTTTTTTTAATGTTTATTTTTGAGAGAGAGAGAGCAAGCAGAGGAGGGTCAGAGAGAGAGGGAGACAGAATCCGAAGCAGGCTCTAGGCTCTGATCTAACAGCACAGAGCCTGACATGGGGCTTGAACTCACGAACCGTGAGATCACGACCTGAGCCCAAGTTGGATGCTTAACCGACTGAGCCACCGAGGAGGCCCTGGCCCAGTGAATTTTAGTATGTATGTACCTTTGTAACCACCACCCAGATAAAGATACAGAACATTTATAGCACCCTTAAAGGTGTCCTTGTGACCTTTCCCAATCCACACTTGTTGGACACTTGTCCAGCTTGTTGCCCCTAGATAGCCATTATTCAATTTCTGTTATTCTATATTTCTATTATTTTATGATAAATTGATTTTGCTAGTTCCTGAAAACATAAATGTAATCATACAGTATTTATACTTTTGTGTCAGGTTTTTCTTTTTTCAGTTTATATCTGTAAGATTCACCCATGATGTGTGAAGTAATGTTATCTGTTTTTTAATAGCCAAATGCATTCATCCCTCTCAGATATATACTTAGCAGAAGTGGAATTGCAGGATCACATGGTGGTCTATATTTATACCTTCCAAAGTGATTGTACCAATTTATATTCACACCAGCAATACATGAGGATTCCAGTGCTCCACTGTCTTGCTAATTTATTGTCAGGCTGTTTAATTTTAGCCATTCTAGTGGATATGTAATGCTATCTCATTGTGGTTTTAATTTACATTTCCCTGTTTGACATTTGATTTGGGACATCTATTCATACACTTACTGGCCATTTGGAAATCCTCAGCTGTGAAGTGCCTGTTCAAGTTTGTGTCTGTTATTTTATTGTATATTGTCTTTCTGCAAAAGGCATTTCAGGCAAAGGGAGTATTCTTTTTTGTTGTTTATTTACTTATTTTTGAGAGAGAGAGAGTGAGCATGGGGGATGGACAGAGAGAGACACAGAGAGAATCACAAGCAGCTTCTGCGCTGTCAGTGCAGAGCCAGATGTGAACCCATGAATCGTGAGATCATGACCGAGTCAAAACCCAAGAGTCAGATGCTTAACCGACTGAGCCACCCAGGCATTCCAGGCAAAGGGAGTATTTAAAGAGTGTGGGGCTGCTTGGAAGGTAAGGTACGTTGTAAGGAGGTACAGAGAGCTGATAGTGTCATCACGGCTTTGGGAACAAGGAAACTGAAGCATAAAGAAGCTAAATAACTTGCCCAAGTAAGTGGCAGACCCCGTATTTGAACACAGACTCCAGTGTCTATACTTCCCGCCCCCCCCCCCACTTTATTGAGGTATAATTGACAAATAATATATTTAAGGTATTTAACCACTGTGCCTGAGTGGCTCAGTTGGTTAAGCGTCTGACTTCAGCTCAGGTCATGATCTCCCAGTTTGTGAGTTCGAGCCGTTCGGGGTCTGTGCTGACAGCTCAGAGCCTGGAGCCTGCTTCAGATTCTGTGTCTCCCTCTCTTTCTGCCCCTCCCCTGCTCTCTCCCTCAAAAATAAACATCAAAAAAATATACAGTGTGATGATTTGATATGTATATATATTGTGAAGGGATTCTTACAATCAAGTTAATTAACACATCCATCACCTCACATAATTACCCTGTTTTTGCTCAGTGTTTGTGCTCTTAACCACTGTGATATACCCTTTATAAAAGTGATAGGATCTTAGATGTGAAAGGAAACTTAGAGATTGTCTGATCTGATCCTTTCAATTTTTCTTTTTTCCCCAATTTTTAAAATTTTATTTTATCATGATAAAATATACGCAACATAAAACTTACCATTTAATTAAGTGTACAGTTCAGTATCATTTAATCTTCACATTACTATGCAACCATCACCACTGTTAATCTCCAGAACTTTTTCATCTTTCCATATCAAAACTCTGGACCCATTCAATTAATAACTCCCTTACCTTCTCCCCCCAGGCCCTGGTAATTACCATTCTACTTTCTATTTCTATTAATTTGACTATTCTAAGTACCTTTATATAAGTGGAATCATTGAATATTTGTATTTTTATTTTTGGCTTTTTTCACCTTGCATAGTACCTTAAAGATTCACTCATGTTGTGGCATATATCAGAATTCCTTCCTATTTTTAAGATTTTTTTTTTTATTTTTAAATAATCTCTTCATGCAACATAAACCTCAAGCCCCAAGATCAAGAGTTCATGCTCTACCGACTGAGCCAGCCAGGCTACCCAGAATTCCCTTCATTTTTAAAGGCTGAATAATATTTCTTTGTAGGTATATCACATTTTGTTTATCCATTCATCAGCTGATAGACAATTAAGTTGTTCCTAATTTTCACTATTATGAACAATGCTTCTATGAACATGGTTGTATAAATATTTCGGGTACCTGCTTTCAGTTTTTTCTTTGTGTATTCAGAAGTGAAATTGCTGGATCATATGGTAAATCTGTGTTTAGTTTTCTTGAGGAACTGCCATTTTATATTCCCACCAACAGTATACAAGCGTTCCAATTTTTCCACATTCTGGCCAATACTTTTTTTTTTCTTTTTCCCTTCCCTTCTTCCTCCCTTCCTTCCTCCCTTCCTTCCTCCCTTCCTTCCTTCCTTCCTTCCTTCCAAAAGTGTGTGAAATAGTGGGATTTTTTTTTCTTTTTTAAAGTTTAAGTAATCTCTAACCCAACATGGGGCTTGAACTTATGACCACGAGATCAAGAATCACATACTCTTCCCGTGGAGCCAGACAGGTGCCCCTCTGATTGTGGTTTTGACTAGATTTCCCTAATGATTAGTGATGTTTATCTTCGTTCCATGTGCTTATTGGCATGTCTTTTTTATAGAAATATCTATTCAGTTCCTTTCCTCATTTTTGAATTGGGTTATTTTCTTGTTGTTGAGGTTTTTTTAAGGAGTTCTTTATATACTGTAGATATTAATCCTTTATCAGGTAGATGATTTGCACATATTTTCTCTCATTCTGTGGGCTACCTTTGTACTTTGTTGATACCATCCTCGGTACACAAAAATTTTTAATTTTGATGAAGTACAGTTTGTCTTTTTTGTTGTTGTTGTTCTTTTGTTTCCTGTGCTTTTGTTGTCACAGCCAAGAAATTATTGCCAAATCCAGTGTGGTAAAGCTTTTCCTGTATGTTGTCTTCTAAAGGTTTTTTTCTTCTTAGGAGTTATGGTTAGGTCTTTGATCAATTTTGAATTTATTTTTCAATGTGGTGTTAGGTAAGGATCCAACTTCATTCTTTTACGTGTGGATATCCAATTTTCCCAGCACCATTTGTTGAAAAGACTATCCTTTCCTCATTGAATTGTCTTTTGTACCCTTGTTGAAAATCATTTGACAGTATATGAGAGGGTTTATTTCTGGACTCTATTCTGTTTCATTGATTTATATGTCTGTCTTTATGCCAGCACCATATTGCTTTGATAACTGTAGCTTTGTAGTAAATATTGAAATCAGGAAGTGTGAGTCTTCCAACTTTGTTCTTTTTCAAGATTGTTTTGACTCTTTGAGTTTCCTTGAGATTTCATATGCATTTTATAGTTTATTTATTTATGTTTAGTAATCACTGCACCCATAGCGGGGTTCAAACTTACAACCCTGAAATAAAGAGTTGCATGCTCTTCTGACTGAGTCACCCAGGTGCTTCTCATATGCATTTTAGGATGGATCTTTCTATTTTTGCAAAATCATTGGGATTTTTAGAAGAATTTCATTGAATGTGTAGATCAATGTATCTTAATAATAAGCATTCTAATCCACGAATATGGGATGTCTTTCCATGTATGTGTATCTTATTTAATTTCTTTCAGCAGTGTGTTGTAGTTTTCATTGTACAAGTCTCTTATTTCCTTGGTTAAGTTAATTTCTAAGAATTTTTTATTCTTTTTGATGCTATTGTAAATGGATTGTTCTGTTATTTCCTTTTCAGATTGTTCATTGTTAGTATACAGAAACATAACTGATTTTTGTGTGTTGATTTTTTTTAACTTTATTTATTTGTTTAGAGAGAGAGAGTGCATGAGCAGAGGAGGGGCAGAGACAGAAGGAGAGAGAGAATCCCAAGTAGGTTCCTCACTGTCAGTGCTGAGTCCAACATGGGGCTTAAAATCATGACCTGAGTGGAAATCAAGAGTTGGACACTTAACCGACTGAGCCACCCAGGTACCCCTATACAGCAAGTTCATAGCAAAGCAGGAACTGATATCCAGACTTTTTTTAACTTCTGATCCAGTGTTTTATTATTTTTATTGTTTTTAAGTTTTTATTTAAGTAATCTCTACACCTAATGTGGGGCTCAAACTCTTGACTTTGGCTCAGGTCATGATCTCACAGTTCGTCAGTTCGAGCCCTGCATCAGGCTCTGCATTGACAGCATGGAGCCTTCTTTGGTTTCTATCTCTCCTTCTCTCTCTGCCCTTCCCCCACTCTCTCTCTCTTTCAAAATAAATAAATAAACTTAAAAAAAAAAAAAAAGAGTTGCATGCTCTTCTGATTGAACCAGCCAAGTGCCCCCTGATCCAGTGTTCTTTCCATTATACTGGGTTGTCAGGAATATGGATACCGGGTTATGGAAAGGGGTAACATGATTCTCTTGTTATGTGTTTACTTTAGAATATTTTCACATCAATAAATCTAGTAGATGACAGTGTAGAGAAATTTTAGCGTTAAGAGATTTTTTTGCTATTTGATTTATAACTCCAAATTTTTACATCTGACAAAGTTAAGTTTACTTAACTTTCAGAATGTCATTATTCTTTGCATTTCTTCAGTGCAGTTACAATTGGAACTGATATGCTGGAATTGGACTGCCATATCACAAAAGATGAACAAGTTGTAGTGTCACATGATGAGAATCTAAAGAGATCAACTGGAGTCAATGTAAACATCTCTGATCTCAAGTACTGTGTAAGTAACAATGCATGATAAACTACTATCTAATAGATACTAGAGCCTGTAAGATTATTAAAAACAATGAATGCCAGATAGTGTTTCAATAAATAATAAAAAATAAATGATAGTGATTAAATAATGAATGTCAAAGAAAATTTTAAAAACTATTCTAGGGGCACTTGTGTAGCTCAGTTCGTTAAGCATCCAACTTCAGCTCAGGTCATGATTTCACGGTTCATGGGTTCAAGCCCTGTGTTGGGCTCTGTGCTGACAACTCAGAGCCTGAAGCCTGCTTTGGATTCTGTGTGTGTGTGTGTGTGTGTGTGTGTGTGTGTGTGTGTCTGCCCCTCCCCTGCTTATGCTCTCTCTCCCTCTCTCTCTCTCTCCCCTTCTCTCTCAAAAATAAATAAACATTAAAAAAAAAAAAAGAAAACTATTCTAATTTCCAGTGAGGATTTGTACTTACTACAGACACCTGTGGATACATTCTGGAGACTTATTTTTATAAATATTTTAACAAAATTACCAAAGTCTTCAAATGTAAAACTACTAAAATTCAACTTGCTTGAAGTATTCTACAATTTATTTGATCAGATTAAATATATGAATTAATTTTAGTCTTCAAGGATAGGAAATCTGATTTTAGTGGTTTACATGCCATTATAGTAAAGACTGATAAATGGATGGGAAAAATAAATGCTTTGTTTTACCACCTAAAGAAAACTTATGTTAACAGGATACTATCTGTATGTATATCTTGTATGTTTTTTACATGGTTATGATCCTACTGTATATTATGTATATTGTGTTTTTAAACACTTTAACATTATGGCATGATACACATTTTTCCATGCTTTCTCATTTAATAGACTTTAGTTTTTAGAGCAGTTATCAGCAAAATTGAGCAGAAAGTACAGAGTTTCCACTAACTTCTGAACCTTCCCCCCCCCCCCCCCCCCCCCCGTCAACATCCTGCACCAGAGTGTTACATTTGGTACAATCTATGAACCTACATTAACACATCATTGTCACCCCAAATCCATAGGTAACAGTAGGTTTATTTTTATTTTTTTAATGTTTATTTATTTTTGAGAGAGAGAGAGAGAGTTTATTTATTTTTGAGTGGGAGAGAGACAGAGAGAGGGAGACACAGAATCCGAAGCAGGCTCTAGGCTCAGAGCTGTTTGCACAGAGCCTGACGTGGGGCTCAAACTCACAAACCACGAGATCATTACCTGAGCTGAAGTCAGACGCTTAACGAACAGAGCCAGACAGGCACCCCAGTAGGGTTTATTCTTAATGTTGTACATTCTGTAGGTTTTAACATATAACGACATGTACGTTTTAATGTGTAATAATATGTATCAACTATTACAAGTGTCATACATAATAATTTCACTGCCCTAAAAATCCTTGGCCTGTTCATCCTTCCTGCCCCCCAACCCCTGGCAACCATTGATCTTTTTATCGTCTTCATAGTTTTACCTTTTCCAGAATGTCATATTGTTGGAATTGTTTGGTATTTAGCCTTTTCAGATTCCATGCTTATTTTTCATCAGCATTTTAAATGACTGCAGTTATTCCCTTGATTGGATATGGAGTTATTTTTAACCATTCCTCTTCTGTTGTTGGGCATTTGAATTAGTTCTAAGTTTTTTTTTTTAATTTAATTAATTAAGAATAAAATAAAATGCCACTTAAAAAAAGTGTTTTAAGGATTCTAAAATCTGGGACTCATGTCTGGCTCAGTTGGTGGAGCATGTGACTCTTGATCTCAGGGTCATGAGTTCAAGCCCCATGTTGGTCGTAGAGTTTATCTAAAAACAAAGTAAGAATTAAAAAAAACACAAAACAAAAAAACAAGAGAGTTCTAAAATGTGATAATAGAGGAATTCCCGTTTTTCTGTACCCTTACCATTATTGAATATTATAACAAAAATTTCCTAAATTTTAATTTTAATTAGCATTTATTTATTTGTGAGTTTAAAGATTCTTTTGTTTGATTGTCATTGTTTAAAATTGTCTATTCTTGACACTTATCTACTGAGATATTTGTATATTTATTATTGAGAAAAGGTCCATATTAAATAGTACAGATTTCTTTTCTTATAAGTTGTGAAAGAAAGTAGTTCTATGATTGATTTGCTGTTTGGGATATTCTGCTAAAGAGTGCCCTATGTAAACATAGGTAATGTTTTATTCTTTTATTTTTTGAAGAAGCATATCTTTATCTTAATGTAAGACACCAAAATACTTAAAAAATTTTTTTAAATACTTTTAAATTTTGAGAGCTAACTTTTTTTTTTAAATCATATCTTTTAAAGGAACTCCCACCTTACCTTGGCAAACTGGATGTCACATTTCAAAGAGGTAATATTTCCCATTTGCAGCTTAAACATTTACATTAAAGTGTATTTGGTATTTGTTTATACTGAGAATTAGATATACATGTGTGTTCTCTTGTCATAGTAAATTCCAGCTAAAAGTACTGCCCTCAGTACCTACTCTTTCAGACCTACAGATCTGAAATCTGGACCCTAAGATGATAAAGGCTAGAGATTTAACTGGCTCATTCTATTTAAATTTATGTACAGGTAATTTAAGCCTGTATACTTAAAAAAAAAAAAAAAAAAGCCTGAATACTAATTATAAGAAACCCAGATACTATTAGGGATGCTTTGCATTTCTAAAGCTTCAAATTGTAGACGATTACTATAACTTGCAGTAATAATCCATCATAAGCAAAAACAATAAGTGAAAAGACATTGAAAAGGACCCCTTTCAGATCATTACTGATTCTGTAACGTTTGATTTTATGTCATTTCACTGCTCCCTATATTAAATTATTAAAGAGAATTCTATTGCTCAAATAAACCACCCATTTCCTGGTCATTGTCACTTTTTAATCACAAGCATAGCAGTTTTCTCTCTTTTGAGGGAATATTTCTCACAAAGGAACATGTCCCTTGGCCCAGTTTGTTAGACTTGTTAGAATGGAAAATAGACCACCTGGAGATAAAGATTGCTAAGCAGGTACAGGGACCCACACTATCACAATTCAGCCTCATGTTTTGAATGATTCAAATGTAACTCAGTAAAACTACAAGATGGTACATATTATGGTCCTTTGTATGGAATGGCTTGCATTTATTTAAAAAAAATTTTTTTTTTTAATGTTTATTTATTTTTGAGAGACAGAGAGAGACAGCATCAGCAGGGGAGGGGCAGAGAGAGAGGGAGACCTGGAACATGAAGCAGGCTCCAGGCTCTGAGCTGTCAGCACAGAGCCCGACGCGGAGCTCGAACTCACGAGCCGTGAGATCATGACCTGAGCCGAAGTTGGACGCTTAACCGACTGAGCCACCCAGATGCCCCTGGAATGGCTTGCATTTAGTTAAAACCTTGGTTAAATGTCAAGGATCTATTGATAATAATATTAAAAAAGAAATGTAACTACTTTGTGACCTAGATTTAAAACTGGCCAGTGTAATTTCCGTTTGGTTGGAAAATTTAAGAAAGCCAAGTAAAAATCAGAAAATTGCTTAAATTAGCTATCTCTGAAGGATGTTTCGATCTGAAAATGGTTTGATTTTACTTTCCAAGTATCATTAAGCCGGGTTGGTTTGAGTAAACACTTTTTCATTCTTGTAATTTAACAGGATTATACTTGCCAAGCTATTATATAATATTTGTGTCCATTGTGGATTTGTGAAGGTTAAAAACATTTCATAAGTGAAGTGTTTTGTTTGTTTTTTTTTTGTTTTTGTTTCTTTTTTTATGTTTATAGAGCAAAGCCAAAACCTCACGAAGATTAAAAGATCCTTTGAGAGGAAAAATGTTTTTACTTTTTTTTCAGGTTTTATTCCTTTCTTTCTTTTTTTAAAGTTTTTATTTATATACCTTTCTCATAAAGTCATAAAATATTTGAATATGCAGTGACCTTTGAGACTATATAATTCTATCTCCTCCTGTTATAAATAAAGAAACCGAGGCATAAAGATGTAAATTAACTTGATTAAGGGCAGGCATACAACAAATAAATGACAGAGGTAGGACTTGAAACTAGGCCTTCATCTAACTAGGTCAGTGTTCAGCTGTACTATCTGGCCTCGCCATCTAAAAAATCTTTTTTTTTTTTCTTAATTTTAAAAAATATTTATTTATTTTATTTTTTTGAGAGAGAGAGACAGACTGATAAAACACAAGTGGTACAGAGAGAGAGGGAGACACAGAAACTGAAGCAGGCTCCAGGCTTTGAGCTGTCATCACAGAGCACCACACAGGGCTTGAACTCATGAAGTACAAGATAATGACCTGAGCCAAAGTCAGACACTCAACCGACTGAGCCACCCAGGCATTCCTAAAGAGCATCTCTCTCTCTCTCTCTTTTTTAATGTTTATTTATTTATTTTAAGAGAGAGAATGAGCAGGGGAGGGGCAGAGAGAGGGAGAGAGAGAATCCCAAGCAGGCTCCGGTGCTGTCAGCACAGAGCCAGATGTGGGGCTCAAACTCACAAATGGGGAGGTCATGACCTGTGCTGAAATCAAGAGTCAGATGCTTAACTGACTGAGCCACCCAGGTGCCCTAAAAGTCTTTTCTAATGCCTTATTAATAGCAATGCCATGTACATTCAAGTTTCAGACAGCTAAAAAGGATAATTAATTTTCATTCATATTACATTCAGTTCATATTACAGTTAAGAATGCCTTACATGTGAAATTTACTGCATTTAGGCTAATATACAGTACTTGATTCAGATTAGGTAGATAGTTGTTCCTTTGTGTGTGTGCGTGTGCGTCCTATTCCCCTCCTCAGAATTCTGGCTTACTTTTCTTTAAATATGAGAGAGAGAGAGAGAGAGAGAGAGACTGTCAACTCTCAGAGGAATACAGATTTTAGGCCTCTTGCTTTCTTTGTGATTCACAATTTTACCAGAGATGGTAAAGGTGCTTTGGTCTACCACAGGCTACATTAAAAAATAAATGTAAAGAAAGAATATAAAAATGTGTTAACCAAAGGGTTTGTTCTTATCTATCCTGCTAACTTGAAAGTGGATTTTTTTTTTCATGGAAAATACACATTCTGGATAGTCTAGGTTGGTCAGAATGATCACTTTAAAAGTTCTTGCATGTTTATAAGAGGCTACTTCACTCATCCCATCACCCAGCACATCCTATCGCTTACTCCTTGCCTGTCACTCTAGTTTTCCTCTTTCCCTTTTTGTAGTATTTCCTAGGTGGTTATCTTCTGCCCAGAACAATACTGGGGACAAACTTCTTTCCCCAACTCATTTTCTATATTCTGTGTTAGCTGAGGCATTAATTTAAATATTTTCACATCACTTTAACATACTTCTTTTTTTTTTTTTAGTTTAAAAAAAATTTTTTTAATGTTTATTTATTTTTGAGACAGAGAGAGACAGAGCATGAATAGGGCAGGGTCAGAGAGAGAGGAAGACACAGAATCCAAAGCAGGCTCCAGGCTCTCAGCTGCCAGCACAGAGCCCAACACGGGCCTTGAACTCACGGACCATGAGATCATGACCTGAACCAAAGTCAGACGCTTAACTGACTGAGCCACCAAGGTGCCCCCCCCATTTTTTTAGTTATTAATGTAACTTAAATCCCCTTGTTTCTTTCTTTCTTTTTTTTTTTTTTTAAGTTTATTTATTTATTTTGAGAGAAAGAGAGTAAGTGGGGTAGGGGCAAAGAGAGAGGGGAGAGAGAAGGAGTCCCAAGCAGACTCTGCACTGTCAGCACAGAGCCCATTGTGGGGCTGGAACCCACAAACCGTGAGATAATGACTTGAGCCGAAATCAAGAGTCAGACACTTAACTGACTGTACCACCCAGGCTCCCCTAATTTCCTTGTTTCTCCCACTATTAGATGCAATATTATTCTTATTGTATAATGTTCCAAAGTTAGTTTTGTCTGTTTGACTTCTAAGCTGATCCTTGCAACCTTACCTTCATGTGAATAGCTAATGCCCATGGCAATTCTTTTGACTGCTAAATTAATTTTTTCACCCTTAACAAGCTATGAAAAATTTTACTTAACTAAAAAACAGTACTGTTTAAATGGAATGTAGCAATAGAAATGCTCTATATTTGCACTGTTACAATAGACAGTTAATCACGTGACTGTTTTATTTGTTTATTTATGTATTTATGTATTTATTTATTTATTTATCTATCTATCTGTTTATTTATTTATTTTACTTTACATCCAAGATAGTTAACATATAGTGCAATCAGGAGTAGATTCCAGTGATTCATCCCCTATGTATAACACCCAGTGCTCATCCCAGGCCCCCCTTAAGGCACACCTTCTACACATGAGGATGGACTCTGACAACATCAAAAGCACATGATCCATCCAGCTGAGGATTTCAGGAGACCTCTCCCCGTGTTCATATTGTCATGCTTAAAGTTCATGTGCTCTCTTTGTGGCCAAGGAGGCAGAGCCAAATGATTGAGAGGCTAGTCAGTATGACCCAGAGTCCCACCATCTGAATTACAAGGAGTAGTAAAAAGACAAAAAGAATGGAATACAGAACAGACAAAACAGTAACCATTTTCCTTTTTTCCCCCATTTACATGCTGACTTTTCATATGAGCCTTTATTATGGATAATTTTTTCACTTTTTGGCATAGATTTAATTTACTTTGCTGATATACTTCTTTGAACAATAAAGATGAAATAAAAGGTCTTTTACCATTTTGTTATTCACATGGTAGTGGAATTGCAGTTTCAGAGGGAAGGGGAAATTTTATAAGACTTGCATAGCAAAGGGGCGTCTGACTTCAGCTCAGGTCATGATTTCATGCACTGGGCTCCACACTGACAGTGCAGAGCCTGCCTGGGATTCTCTCTCTCTAATCCCCTACCCCCATCTCAATCTGCCCCTCCCCCTCTTGCGTGCTGTCTTTGTCTCTCTCAAAAATAAATAAACTTAAAAATTACTGGGGCGCCTGGGTGGCGCAGTCGGTTAAGCGTCCGACTTCAGCCAGGTCACGATCTCGCGGTCCGTGAGTTCGAGCCCCGCGTCAGGCTCTGGGCTGATGGCTCGGAGCCTGGAGCCTGTTTCTGATTCTGTGTCTCCCTCTCTCTCTGCCCCTCCCCCGTTCATGCTCTGTCTCTCTCTGTCCCAAAAATAAATAAAAAACGTTGAAAAAAAAAATTAAAAAAAAAAATTACTTAATATAGCATGTATAGTATATTATGTAAATGATTCAAGGCAAAAGAGATTAAGGAAAAAGTTAAGAAAATAACCCTCAGGAAATGTAAAAAATGATTAAAAAATCCTCTTCTTATTTTTTTTGTGACTCAATTTTCTTTGAGTAGCTGTATTGATACAATTCTTTATTACTGAATTAGCATGTATTTCCCTTGCCTGAACATATATATATATATATATATATTCTCAGTCTCTGAAAATTTCAGTGGTGATAGCTTAGCAAAACTTTCCAAACAACCTCAGTGTCCACTAGCAGGGTATAGGGAAGGAAACATTTTTTCCCCTTCTACTCTCTAGGTTCTCAGCAAGGCTCTGTAACAAAAGAGAGATTAACAAGAGTAAGACAGAAGTTTATTAATATGTGTGTGTCATGGAGAACCTCAGGGATGAGTAACTCAAAGGTGGCTAGAACTTGAGTTTATATAGCATCTTAAACAAATCCAATACATTTTCAGAGAAATGACAAGACAAAAGGGATTTTGAGTTTCTAGGGTGGCAAATTGTGGGAAGGTGGATATAAAGGTGAATAAGGAAAGATAAAGGCTAGTCAACAGTTTGTATTGTGGAGTCCTGTGGTGCTGATAAGGGTCTAAGGTTGTTGGTGATTACGTTGTGGAAAAATTTAAGTCTTGTTTCTAGGCAGATGGGAAAGGACCGAGATTTTCTCATATCTGTTTCATCTCAGTTGCCTTACGTTCAAAATAATCCTAATGCCAAACTGCCATATTTTGGAAGTGGTAAACTCTGTTACCTTTCTTGGGGAATGGTTAAATTAAAATAATTAAGGGACAGGGCGCCTGGGTAGCTCAGTCGGTTGAGCTTCTGACTCCTGATTTTAGCTCAGGTCATGATCTCACGGTTTGTAGGTTTGAGCCCCGCATTGAGCTGTGTGCTGACAATGTGGAGCCTGCTTGGGATTCTCTCTCCCTGTCTCTCTGCCCCTCCTTTGCTCATGCTATCTCTCTTTCAAAATAAATAAAACTTAAAAAAAATAATTAAGGAGCATCTGGGTGGCGCAGTCAGTTAAGTGCCCAACTCTTGATTTCGGCTTGAGTCATGATCTCTCAGTTTCTTGAGATTGAGCCACACATGCTATCAGCACAGAGCCTGCTTGGGATTCTCTCTGTCTCTCTCTGCCCCTTCTCCGCTCGCACCCTCTCTGTCTCTCTCAAAATAATAGAATAAGATTGGTGGATTAACACTATCAATGTCATGGTTATGATATTGTAGTATAGTTTTACAAGAGGTTATTATTGGGAGATCTGGGTAAAAGGTGCACAGATCTCTATTTTTCTTATAACTTCAAGTGAATCTATAGTTATTTCAAAAAGTTCAATGAAAAAAATTTTAAATCATAATTCTAAATATAGTGTATGAACATGCAACATTTATTTTTTTACTTATGTAAAAGATCAGATTAAGGTCTGTAGGTACGCTATTATAACTCTTATTAAATTAGCATAGAAGGGGCACCTGGCTGGTTCAGTCAGTAGAGCATGTGACTCTTGATCTTGGGGTTGTGAGTTCAAGCCCCATGTTGGGTGTAGAGATTACTTAAAAATAAAACCTTTAAAAAATTATGCATAGGATAAAAATGGTCACAATGCTTATATCTAAGTTGTTGGATTTTAGATGATTTTTCTTTTCTTCATACTTTTCATCATTTTGTAAATGCCTTATTATGAATACATACTATTGTGAAAACAATACTTTATCTTTTTTTCCTAATCATCAAAAAAGTGAAAGTTATCTTTTAAAAATACTTTTAAAAATCTTGCTTTCTCAGCATGCCAATGTGAAGGAAAAGATAACCGAATCCCATTACTGAAGGAAGTTTTTGAGGCCTTTCCTAATACTCCCATTAACATCGATATCAAAGTCAACAACAATGTGCTGATTAAGAAGGTACTTAAGGCATTGCCTCTTCTGACTGTATTGTATTTCACAAACTAAATGAGGCTAGAGTAGGTGACTTCATAGATTGCTACTGTTTAAGGAAATGTGATACTCTAGGGATCAGTATTGTTTTAAATAATGCCCTGGTAGAAGAGATTACTTTACTGTAGGAAAGCCTATTTTCAGAGTGAGTTGTTTTGTCTCAGTCATGCATAAAAGTGAGCTCCTGTGAACCAATTGTTCTGGCAATTAACTTCTTCAGATTTAACTTGCTTTGTTGGTAGTTTATATCAAATGACTAAATAGTGGTACTCTCTTAGATAAATCATATAATGGTAAAATGTAAGTAATTGCTTATATTTTATAAAATAATCTGGATTCATATATTCGTCCAAAAGTTTATATGACTCACTAGCAGAAAGTCAGTTGTAACCCATTTGTAAAGTGAAATAATGTAAATGGATTTACAAATAGGCACATGCATCAACTTTTGAATTTTCACATGTAGGTTTCAGAGTTGGTGAAGCAGTACAGACGAGAACACATAACAGTGTGGGGCAATGCCAGTTATGAAATTGTAGAAAAGTGCTACAAAGAGGTAAGCTTCAAAAATGATACAGAAAGATCTTTCTTGCTGTTGTATATCTATACATGGTCTTACAGTAATAATTTTTTAAATTACCTTATTTCAAAGCCTCATACAAAGACAGATGGTACTGGGTAGAGGCACCTAGCCAGAAGTTTACTAATAGAGATAATGGATTTAATAGAAATAATGGACCTTACAGTTTAAGCTCTATGTACTTGGGCTGGCTCACAGAATTTATTTTCACATGCTAATATTAGTTGTTTGCCAACACTTTATTATGTACATTATGAAACAAAATATGATTCCTATCTTTTAATGTCTGTTTTTTTGGTTCAGTTGTTGAAATTTTCTGTGTAATTTTGAATTGAGGAAAGTATTTAGTCATTCAACTCTATAGCTCAAGCTTCTCTGTTCCCTGCCTCCCAACAGAATTAATCAAATTAATCCAGGATCATAATTATCAGGTGGTATATAAAAGTAGGGCCATCCACCTACTGAGATCTTTCTGTTTAAAGAAAATATATCTATAAAAAGTTAATTTGATATATCTTGACATGGTTGCTAAGCCTCTATAAGCAAGTTTAGCTCTGTACTATAGCTTCTATAAGTATAGCTTATATAGTTATATACTATAGCAAGTATAACTAGGAGAATATGAAATTCAAAATGTTAAAAAACCTTAAGCATTGAAGACTCTCTTTCAAAATACAAGTGATAGTACAGAAGAAATATTGTGACATAAGTAGCAATTCAAAATACAAAGTTTTCTTTGGGGAGGGCCCTCCTTCCTCACAAAAAAGGTAAAAACATAGATCCAGAATTGGCACCACTACAATTAAAAGTACAGTTGAAGGCCTCATTAAGGCAAGTAAGTTTTATTTATGTGCCACAGGTTCTCTGAGATCCCAAGGTAACTTGTGTACAAAAGGAGAAAACAAAGTAGTCATTGGGACAAATGGCTTCAGATTCCTGAGAATTCAGGACTAATATTTTTCCATAATTCATCATTATCTAATGGTATTTTCACATGTCATTAAAAGTGACTGTATTATTGAAGTTTTACATTTTTATTTATTTATTTACTTACTTATTTGAGACAAAGAACAAGTAGGGGAGGTGCTGTCAGTGCAGAGCCTGATGTGGGGCTTGATCCCATGAACTGCAAGATCATGAACTGAAACCAGGAGTCAGAGGCTTAACTGACTGAGCCACTCAAAATTTTTTTAAATAAAAAATAGGAGCGCCTGAATGGCTCAGTTGGTTAAGTCTCTGACTCTTGGTTTTGGCTCAGGTCATGATTTCACAGTTCATGAGATTAAGCTCTGACAGCACAGAACCTGTTTGGGATTCTCTCTTTCCCTGTCTCTCTGCGCCTTCCCTGCTCATGCGTGCTCTCTCTCTCTCTCAAAATAAATAAATAAAAATTTTTAAAAATTCTTAAAATAAAAAATAGTGATAACAGCAAATGCTGAAGAAGATTTGGAGAAGCTGGATCTCTCCTACATTGTCAGTGGGAATGTAAAATACTACAACCACTCTCTTAATTAGTTGGATAGTGTACCCAAACTAAACATACACTTACCATATTAACCAGCAATCTCACTCTTGGACGTTTATCTCAGAAAAGTGAAAACTTATGCACAAAAAACCTGTCTATGAATGTTTATAGCAGCTTTATTTATAATAGCAAAGTACTAGAAACCAACCAAAATGACCTTCAGTGGGTAAATGGCTAAACATGATGTAATACTATTCAGCCATAAAGGGAAAGGAACTACTGATACATGCAACAAGCTGGGCTGCCCTCATCCTTGATGTCATTTCACTTGGAAAAAATGAACCTCAAAAGGTTACATACTGGAATCACCTACATTGCACACCTGAAACTCACATATATAACACTGTATGTTAACTGTCTGGAATTAAAATTAAAATAAAAACCTAAAGAAACAAAAACCAAACCAAAACAAAAAGGTTGCATACTGTATGATTCCATTTATGTAACATTCTCAAAACTATACACACAGAGCAGATAAATGGCTGCCAGGGGACAGGGACTGGGGGCAACTACAGAGAGGTAGCAGGAGGGAGTTCTCATTTGTGATGGAGCTGCTCTGGATTTTGACTGTGGTGGTGGTTACACGAATCAGTACATTGTTAAAACTGCATTAAACCAAACACATGCACAAGTGAATGGAGATTTTAAAAAAGGTGAAAACTGCATAAGGTCTATGGTCTAAATGATATACCAGTATAGTGATATTATACTACAGTTATGTCAAATGTTACCATTTGAGGAAGCTGGGCTAAGGGCACATAAGACTCAACTTCCTGTGAATCTATTATTTCGAAATAAAAAGTCCACTTTTGACCCAGAATTATAGAACTTTTCCTTTGATTCACCAATTTTTTTTAGAAGCCTCTGGCTTTCTGTCATTTTAGAATTTAAAAACTCCAAACTTCCAGCAGTCATTTTCAGACATCATAGTAAACATGTCTCAAAATATTTGTCATTCATATCATGAACATACCATATAATTAAGTCATACATCTTTTACAATTCTTTTTTTTTTAATTAATGTTTATTTATTTTTGAGAAAGAGAGAGAGAGAGTGTGAGCGGGGGAGGGGCAAAGAGAGAGGGAGACACAGAATCCAAAGCAGGCTCCAGGCTCTGAGCTGTCAGCACAGAGCCCAATGTGGGGCTCGAACTCACAAGCCATGAGACCATGACCTGAGCCCAAGTCGGAAGCTTGACCGACTAAGCGACCCAGGCACCCCTCTTTTACAATTCTTAAAATACGATTTATAAGAATTTTACATTAGTCCTTTAATTCCCAAATGCTAGCAACTAAAAATATAAAAATAAAAAAAAAAGAGCGGCACACCGTGGTAAGAGGAAAACATGTAGAGCTTATTTCCACTTAATGGCTTTTAATTCATTCTAACTTAATGCAGTGGTTCTTTTGTTTGTTTGTTTGTTTTGTTTTGTTTTTTGAGAGAGAGAGAGAGAGAGCGCGTGGGGAGGGGAGAGGGGTAGAGAGAGAGAGAGAGAATTTTTTTTCTTTTTTGAGAGAGAAAGGGCACAAGTGAACGAGGGTGTTGAGAGAGAGGGAGAAAGAGAATCCCACGAGGGGCAGAGAGAGAGAGAGAAAGTGGAACTTACCCAAGGCGGGGCTCGTGTTTACCTGATGCAGGGCACCAGTTCACCCAAGTGTACTCGAACTCACGAACCGTGAGGTCATGACCTGAGCTGAAGTCAGATGCTTTACCCAACTGAGCCACCCAGGTGCCCCACTTAATGCAGTGGTTCTTAAAGTTGGCTGGATGTTGGAATCCTAAATCCTAAATAAAGATACTAATGCTTAGGTCCCATTCCCTAAATTCTATTTATTTTGTTCAAATATAGTTGACATAATGTTATATTAGTTTCAGGCGTACAACACAGTGACTGGACAAATCAGTACTTTATGCTGTGCTCACCACAAGTGTAGCCACCATCTGTCAACCGTATAACACTATTACAATACCACTGACTCCACTTCCTATGCTGTACCTTTTATCCCCATGAGCTATTCATTCCATAGCTGGAAGCCTGTATCTCTTACTTCTCTTCACACATTTCTCCCACTCTCCTCCCCTCTGGCAACCATCAGTTTGTTGTCTGTATTTATGAGTCTGTTTCTGCTTTTTGTTTGTTTATTCATTTTGTTTTTTAGATTCCACATGTAAGGGAAATCATACAGTATTTGTCTTTCTCTGTCTAACTTATTTCACTTCATGTAATACCCTCTCAGTCCATCCATGTTGTCGCAAATGGCAAGATCTCCAGATATTCTAATTTAGAAGATACAGAGTGGCACCAGCTGTTATGTCAGTGGTGTGCCAGCATACCAAACCCCACCCTCTCCCACCACCAGCAGCCTTGCATGGCTCCCAGAAATACCAATTATTTTTTTAGTTCTCTGGGTCCAAAGTTGTGTAAGTTTTGAGGGTCAGCTCCTAACCCTATTTTTCCCATAAGCTCTGTTATTTTCAGTGCATGAACTTGCAGAAATCAAGTTTTTCAGGGACTTGTACATTGTGTTACAGCTGAAACACCTGTGTATAAATAAGCCTAAAATATTACAGAGAGACATATGAACAGAGAGAGAAGAAATGCTCAAACTTATTTATTCTCTTTTATTCTCTTTTTTTTTTTAAATAAAGAAGTGAGTAATTTAAAGCTAATATGTAAAATAAATTACTTGTGGGGCACTTGGGTGGCTTAGTAGGTTAAGTATCCAACTTGATCTCAGTTCAGGTCTTGATCTCAGGTCGTGAGTTCAAGTGCCGCATTGAGCTCTGTGCTGGTGTATAGCCTGCTAAAAAATAAAATAAAATAATAAAATAAATTACTTTTTTGCATAACTTTTTCAATATATTATTTTTTGTATAGAAAAAATAAACTCCACCATAATTTCTATGTTTTAAAGACAAATATAGGAGGGGCTAGGGAGAGGAGGATACAGGGAATTGTATACTAGGCATAGAGTTTCAGTTTTGCAAGATAAAAAGAGTGCATATCTATATGAAGCTTACATTCTAAGAGTTTTGAGATCTTGAACATATTTTCCAGTAGAAACCTAAAAGGATGGCTTGATTCTTGGACTAGCTTACAAAATCTTATCTATATTTGATCCATAATGTAACTGAAAGATGACATATTTGCAACAGTGCTAATATATTTTATCTATAGATATTCATATCAATGTCATATCTTACTTAAATAATGTATAACTATATCTATAGATAAGAATACATATATATCTATATATAGATATATATGAATATATGTCGATCTTCAGTTACATATTTTTTAACTGGCAGTAAGGTTACTGAATGTTTCATATTTTCATTTCTTTATCTTGTTCTGTTAGATTCAATGTGTTTAATCTCTAATAATAAGTACTGTCACCAACAGACAGAAGTGGTGTTGCAACGCAGACATTAGGGAATAGAGAAACTTTAATATCATCAGTTGATGGTATAGGGCTCCAAGATAGATCTAACCCATTTGTCAAGGACTAACTATTTTTAAATGTGGTGTGTTTAGAGATGGATATTGATAACTCAGGGAGTACTTTTAACAAGTGTCCAGATACAGTCTTGGAAATTTTGAGGATGTGAAATAATCTTCTTTATTGAGCAGTTGTAAAGTAACATATTGTTTGTGTCTTTTAGAATTCAGATATTCCTATACTCTTCAGTCTACAACGTGTTCTGCTCATTCTTGGCCTGTTCTTCACTGGTCTCTTGCCCTTTGTGCCCATTCGAGAACAGTTTTTTGAAATCCCAATGCCTTCTATCATATTGAAGTAAGTGGTTACTCTGTTTGCATCAATTATCATTATAGGGGGACTAAGATCAAGGCTCATTAATATCAATATCAGTGAAATAAAAGATTGCTGTAGGGGCACCTGGCTGGCTCAGTTGGCAGAGCGGGTGACTCTTTTTTGTTTTTTAATGTTTTATTTATTTTTGAGAGAGAGAGAGAGAGAGAGAGCAAGAGTGAGCATGAGTGGGGGAGGGGCAGAGAGAGAAAGGGAGAGAGGATCTGAAGCACGCTCTGCGCTGATAGTAATGAGCCGAATTCGGGGCTCAAACTCACAAACCGCAAGATCACGACCTGAGATCACAGTTTCAACCAACTGAGCCACCCAGGTGCCCTAAGCATGTGACTCTTGATATTGGTATTGTAAGTTTGAGTTCCACATTGGGTATGGAGATTACTTTAAAAAATAAAATCTAAAAAAAAAAAAAAGAATAGATTGCTGTAGTTATTTACATGTTTGATAAACTGGCCTACATTAATAATGCCTTTTGAAATAATTAAGACATATTTTTCTAAAATGAACAATTTAGGATTATAAATATTTAATCTGGACCCTTTTCAGGTATCAATAACTTTATGGGCCTGTGTACCCAGAAGTCAGATACAAAGACTTGAGCTTAATTGTTGAAGCTTTTATGTTAACCTATAATAGCAATTGCCCTCCAACTTCCCTAATGTATTTATACTTCATCACAATAGGAAGTGGAAATTCCATTAAACTCCAAATTCACCATTAGTATTAATACACTGAGGAAGAAAAACAACTACTACCACCATAACAACAACCAAAAAAACCTCTTGGAAATAGGAGAAAGAAAAGGATAGTGTTTGTTTATAATAGATACTTCTATATTTACATAATCTTTCTCCTGGGTACAAAGCCTTGCTTTTCACGCACTCATTTACTGTAAAGATAAAAATACGTAAAACACTTAGCACCTCCTGGCAGATAATAAGCACTTAATAAATGATAGCTTTTATTGTTCCATTATCTTTATCATCAGTATCAGAGAAAGACAGCTTCATCTCATAATCCTACACCAAGAGAATGTGATTTCTAGCTGTAAATTTCTAATAATCAGAGTCATGACAAAGGAATTTGGAACTCCTGGGGAGATCATTTAAATGTGATGTCACCTGGGATACCTGGCTGGCTCAGTCAGTAGAGCATGCAACTCTTGATCTCAGGGTTGTGAGTTTGAGCCCCACATTTGGCCTAGAGATTACTTAAAAAAAAAAAAATTAAATGTGATCTCACCTGCATGGAAACTTTTTTCATCCCCAAACAGAACTTTAAAAAGTCAAACTGAACATTAGTGCAGCAGTGATTGGGAAATACTGGTAAGAAAAACAGTTTGGTTGGTACCTTTGTATTTAGCATCTATGTTTCATGCTTGTTTTCCAATTTGAGTTTCTTTGTGATGAGCATGTTTATTTTATCTGTTCCCAGTTATATTTTTGGGCAGTCTTTGTAGCTATTTATCAGACAAAACAGAAACCACTTCTTGCCTACAAAGAAACCATTTTAATTTGCTGGATTAAAATGATTCCTAACCATTTATTCCTAAAGTACTTAGGTTTTCCTCTGGCCTGGCATGAACTATTGTGCTCTCTAAATTATGTGCACATGCTCATTTTAGAAGTAGGTATTACTGAAATACAGACATATGAACAAACTCATAGAATTAATCTTTTCTCTAAAAACTAATTGTGGGTTAAGACAAAGTAGAATATTGTGTGTGTGTGTGTGTGTGTTTTAATTTTTCTTTGATGGATGGCAGTGGGTGCTTTCTAAGACAACATAATAATTTGTTTAATGAGCTGATTAATGTTTGAGATACTAAAAAACAGAGATTCCTAAAACTGCAACAAGTTATTCCCACCTAGGCTAGAGTTAAAGAAAAGAGGATTTTATTTGGAGAGCTTCTAATAAAAACTGAATTCAGAGAGAAAGAAAAAAGTGAATTTAAGTGTGGAGACTCAAATATTCTAACAGTATAGTCAGGAGGAGTTAAAAAGGAAACAAGAAGTGAAGATCTGGGGAGAATGAAAATCACTGTGTGCTGTTAAACTTAGAAGCTGGGAAGTCTTCATAGTAGAGAGAGGCTAACCAGAGATTTGCTATGGGCACAATGCCAAATTAATGATACAGGTAGTTGTGCTGCTCTAGGCATTGAGGAAATTGAAGGAGGAACTCAGTGTAGGTCTAAAGGTCAAGTACGCTTTTTCAGTAGAAAAGATAATTGAAAAAAACAGGGTCTACATTCAATATTCGCAAATCAAACAACGTGATACATCACATTAATAAAAGAAAGGATAAGAATCATATGATCATTTCAATAGGTGGAAAAAGCATTTAACAAAGTACAACATCCATTCTTAATAAAAACCCTCAACAAGGTAGGTTTAGAGGGAACATACCTCAACATAATAAAGGCCATATATGAAAAACCCACAGCTAATATCATCCTAAATGAGGAAAAACTGAGAGCTTTTCCTTTATGGTCAGGAATAACACAGGCATGTGAACTTTTGCCACTTTTATTCAACATAGTACTGGAAGGAGTCGGACAACAAAAGGAAATAAAACTGGTAAGGAAGAAGTAAAACTTTCACTATTTGCAGATCACATGATACTCTATATAGAAAACCTGAAAGACTCCACCAAAAAATTGCTAGAATTGATAAATGAATTCAGCAAAGTCACAGGATACAAAATCAATGTACAGAAATCTGTTGCATTTCTATACACCAATAATGAAGCAACAGAAAGAGAAGTTAAGGAATCAATCCCATTTATAATTGCCCCAAAACCAGTTAGGTACCTAGAAATAAATCTAACCAAAGAGGTGAAAGACCTGTATTCTGAAAACTATAAACACTGGTGAAAGAAATTGAAGAGGACACAAACAAATGGAAAGACATCCTAGGCTCAAGGATTGGAAGAACAAATATTGTTAAAATGCTTATACTATCCAAAGCGATCAATACATTTAATGTAATCCCTATCAAAATACCAACAGCATTTTTCATAGAGCTAAAACAAACAAACCTGAAATTTCTGTGGAACCACAAAAGACCCTCAATAGTCAAAGCAACCTTGAAAAAGAAAAACAAAGCTGGAGGCATCACAATTCTGGACTTCAAGTTATATTACAAAGCTATAGTAATCAAAACAGTATGGTACTGGCACAGAAATAGACACATGAATCAATGGAACAGAATAAAAAATCCAGAAATGAGCCTGTAGATGGTCAATTAATGGCTGACAAAGCAGGAAAGAATATCCAAAGGGAAAAAAGATGTCTCTTCAACAAATGGTGCTGGGAAAACTGGATAGCAACATGCAAAAGAATGAAACCGGACCACTTTCTTACACCATACACAAAAAATAAATTCAAAAGGGTTTTTACACCTAAATGTGAAACCTGAAACCATAAAAATTCTAGAAGAGAACACAGGCAGTAACTTCTTTGACATTGGCCATAACAATTTCTTTCTAGATATGTCTCCTGAGGCAAGGGAAACAAAAACAAAAATAAACTATTGAGACTTCATCAAAATAAAAGTTTTTGCACTGCGAAGGAAGCAATTAGCAAAACTAAAAGGCAGTCTACAGAATGGGAGGAAATATTTGCAAATGACCTATCTGATAAAGGGTTAGTATCCAAAATCTATAAAGAACTTCTAAAATGCAGCACCCCCAAAATGAATAATCCAATTAAAAAATGGGCAGAAGACATAAATAGAAATTTTTCATAGGAGACATACAGACAGCCAACAGACACATGAAAAAGATGCTCGATGGGAATGCAAGCTGGTGCAGCCCCTCTGGAAAACAGCATGGAGGTTCCTCGAAAAACTAAAAATAGAACTATCCTACGACCCAGCAATTGCATGACTAGACATTTATCCAAGGGATACAGGTATGCTGTTTCGAAGGGACACATGCACCCCCATCCATGTTTACAGCAGCTCTATCAACAGTACCCAAAGTATGGAAAGAACCCAAGTGTCCATCGATGGATGAACGAATAAAGAAGATGTGGTGTATATATATATATATATATATATATATATATATATATATATATACATATACACACACACACACAATGGAGTATTATTTGGCAATCAAAAAGAATGAAATCTTGCCATTTGCAACTACGGGGATGGAACTGGAGGGTATTATGCTAAGTGAAATTAGTCAGAGAAAGACAAAAATCATATGACTTCACTCATATGAGGACTTTAAGAGACAAAACAGATAAACATAAGTGAAGGGAAACAAAAATAATATAAAAACAAGGAGGGGGACAAAACAGAAGAGACTCATAAATATGGAGAACAAACTAAGGGTTACTGGAGGGGTTGTGGGAGGGCAGATGGGCTAAATGGGTAAGGGTAAGGGGCACTAAGGAATCTATTCCTGAAATCATTGTTGCACTATATGCCTAACTAAATTAAAAAAAATAAAAAATAAAATTAAAATTAAAATTAAAATAAAATAAAATAAAAAAGATGCTCATCATCAATTATCATCAAGGAAATGAAAATCAAAACTACAATGAGATATCGCCTCACACCCTTCAGAATGGCTAAAATAAAATCTCAGGGAACAACAGGTGTTGGTGAGGATGTGGAGAAAGGAGCTAACCTTCGTTAGCTAATTCCCACTAATATTGGTGGGAATGCAAACTGGTGAAGCCACTGTGGTAAACATTATGGAGATTCCTCAAAAAATTAAAAATAGAACTACCCTGTGATCCAGCAATCATACTACTAGGTATTTACCCAGCGAATACAAAAATACTAATTCAAAGGCATACATGCACCCTGACATTGATAGCAGCGTTATCTACAATAGCCAAATTATGGAAAACAGCCTAAATATCCATACACTGATGAATGGATAAAGAAGGTGACATATTACTATTATGCTAAGTGAAAAAAGTCCATCAGAGAAAGACAAATACCATATGATTTCACTCATATGTGGAATTTAAGAAATAAAACAAACAAGGCACCTGGGTGGCCCAGTTGGTTAAGCGATTGACTCTTGATTTCGGCTCAGGTTGTGATCTCATGGTTTGTAAGTTTGAGCCCTACATCCAGCTCTGTGCTGACAGTGGGGAATCTGCTTGGGTTTCTCTCTCTCCCTCACTCTCTGCCCCTACCCCATTCATGCCCTCTCTCTCTCTCTCTCTCTCTCTCTCTCTTTCAAAAATAAATAAATATTTAAACATTTGAGGGGGAAAAAAGAAACAAAACAAACGAAGGGAAAAAAAGAGAGACAAACCAAGAAACAGATGATTAACTATAGAGAACAAATTGATGGTTACCAGAAGGGAGGATGGTAGGGAGGGATGGGTTAAATAGGTGATGGGGATTAAAGAGCACTTGTTGTGATGAGCACTGAGTGATATGTGGAGTTGTTGAATCACTATATTGTACACCTGAAAACTAATATTACACTGTATGTTAACTAACTGGAAACTAAATAAAAACTAAAAAAAAAAGAAGAAGAAGAAGAAGAACAGGGCCCAGGTCTTCAAATATTGAAAGGGGAAGAAAAAACATGCTTTCAGGGTCTTTTTAGTCTCATTTTTACCCCATATGTCTTTTAATTTGTAGTAAAGTTTGGTTGTACGTTTACATCTACTATATACTATGTGTGCTTGCTTTGACAGCACTAAATCTACCATGTACTCAGTTATAGCAAAGTGAGAGAAAGACGCTTCACCAAAAAAGAGAAGACACATGAGCTGTAGGCACGCAGGGTCTGGAAAGATAACTTTTATTATTATTATTATTATTTTACCTTTCAGTAGTGGTAGCAAAAAAATAGCTTGAAATCAATAGAAACAGAGACCCAAATGGACTTTATTTTAATTTACTTTTGGTTTGTTGTGGTTTTTTTTATAAAATTTTTTTGAGCACATACTAAGTTCAAGGCACTGTGTTTGTTTTTGGACTCATTTTATTTTATCACACTGATACCTTCCTGTGTTTCTAATGTATGTTTCAAATTTTATTTTGCTTCAGGCTAAAAGAACCACACACTATGTCCAGAAGTCAAAAGTTTCTCATCTGGCTTTCTGATATGTAAGAATTTTAGTTTCTTGATATACAAGTTATTGCTTTAGCTATATGTATTACGTCCTATGTTTATAATTTAGAGCAAGCTTTCTGCATATGATTTGTAACAAGGACATATTGAGCACCTACTCCATAGGTGGATGTATATGAATCATTTAGAACTACTTTAACTACCAGCCGCAAAACTGTAAGAGGAATCTTGAGAGACAGTTTCAGCCAGCTTCAAGAGAAAACTGAGTGCCCTCCTACCCAAAGGTAAATGATTAGCTTAGGGTGATCTAGCTAGTTAGTATATAGAGCTGGTATATATAACCACTCTCTTCCACCTGTTTGCTGTTTTCAGTAACCTGCAGTCAAAGAAAGATGTGGTGAAAGAAGTGTATAGCAATACAGTATAGGTAAAAGTATACATTGACTACTGGCACATTTCTCCAGAAAAATCTGCACCAACGTTTAATAGCAGAAAGGAAGCCCCACCTGTAGGGTGGGCATCTACTTCAAAAAAGATACTTTAATTTCTAAGACATGTTGAGTTTAATTTTAGATAAATACCACAATGTTGCTGTTATGTTTAGTTTCTGTTATTTAATCATTCTAATAGACATAAACAGAGTAGAAATAATATGTATAACTTTCCCATATAGTTCATTCCAATCATGCTCAAGTGATTTGTATTCTAAAAGTTCACTTTTAAGTCAATTATTTCAAACTCTAAAAAATGATATATATACAGTATATATAGTGTAAATAAGGAACATTAGGTTTCTAAGATTGCACATGAAAGACCAATCCATTATGTAAATAAATTATGATATTATAGAACTTGGCCCAAATTCACTACCTTGTTTTAACTTAGAAAGTTAGAAACAGACTTCCAAGCTCTTTCTGATTCTCATTATGGTGTCAACAGGGAAAGTGAAGAAGCCTCTTCTCTCCTAAGCGGCTTCAATAAGAATGGGTCTCCTGAGGATCTAGTTACAGAAGGAATAGAAAGGAGGTTCTGGTTGTCCACCAGCAAGCAGCCAACAGTGAAAGGAGATCCAGCAGTTAGGACATGAATATATCCACAGTAGTTATTACTTGAGGCCATTGCTTTAAATCAGAATTATAAATTCTAAATGTTAGGCTAATTTAGTTCTAAAGACTAATTATGGTCTTTCATTAGAACTAAGAAATAACTAAATTTGTTCTGCTTTTCTTTTCTAGCTTACTAATGAGAAAAGCCTTGTTTGACCACCTCACTGCCAGAGGCATTCAGGTAAGTTTCTGGAATGATGTATTTTGGAAACAATATGTCTCATCAGTGTAACACAAGTGTAAAGGACAGGCACTTTTAACTGACTTAATTTGGGCCCAGCTCTGCTGCTGCTGCTGCTGCTGCTGCTGCTGCTGCTTTTACTGGTTCACATATGAAAACCTTAAGCTCTGCCTTATGTTTAACAAGAAAGCATTGGCATTTTAATAACTGGAGTCCACTTATGTATATAGGTGAGATTAGCTGAAGCTAAAGGGTGGGACAGTATATATTTAATGAGTAAAGTAAAATTTTTTTAAAGGGTTCAATAGCTTTTTAAAATTACAGGTTTAATAGGTCGTTTCTAGGTCTGCTGAGATTGTAGTGTATAAATGCTATTATAAAAATAATTTTCTATTTTAACATTTCTTCTCATACTTCTCACGCTTCTAATTTTCAGGTGTATATTTGGGTATTAAATGAAGAACAAGAATACAAACGAGCTTTTGATTTGGGAGCAACTGGGGTGATGACAGACTATCCAACAAAACTTAAGGATTTTTTACATAATTTTTCAGCATAGAAAAGGAGGTACTCAGAAGCATTCAAAGAAAACCTGAAGAGACCTAAGGAAAAAAAACAAAACAAAAAAAACAAGTTTGCCATCATTTCCCTAAGCCATTTCCAGAATGGTAAAGGTTTAATCAGTTAAGTTTTTATTACCTCATTTTTAAGCTTGTCTGAGAATGTAGAAACTATATATTGTATATTTATTTTAAACAATATTACATATTTTACATTTGTAAATAGTTTGTTTAGAAAGATAACTGGTTATGAGTTGGAAGTAGAAGATTATTGATCAAGAGTTCTGTATATGATGCATTGTTCTACTATTATAAGTAATTCCAAAATCAAAGACTTTTGGATAAATTTGACATTAGCCTTCACTGGAATAAGATCAACTAATTAGTAAAGCAAAATTACTGAAGGCCACTACAGCTATTCTGAGTTGTCTCATTATTTCCAGGTACATCTTGAATAAAGAGGAAAGAAAAGTGGGAGGAGAGCTTAGAAATCAGTGATATAGTTATTTGACAAGCTGTCCTTTGTTAACAGAAGGCAAACTCAAAGAACTGAAATTTTATTACTTGATCAGAAGTAAAAACTGTAGACAATTAAATTTCTTGGCTGCTGTTGTTAATGGAATCTCGGAATCATCTTCAGTGTAGCAGTGCTACCATGTCCTTTCTTTTTGGTAACCATTAAAATGGGAATTATTAAATGTAAATTAAGACAAGATCCAAATCGTCATATATTTATGTTTCCTCTAAAGAAGTGTAAATTTTCCATTTTTGGCAATGACTAACTGTTTGATCCTACATCTAGATTTTAAATAACATCTTGAATCTTAATAAACCTATAAAACTGATGAAAGTACACATCATTGATTTAATACTTATGGTATAAACCACCTGTTCCTGACCTTTAAGGATTTAGTCTTCTGAATATTAAGTGGAAACAATTTCTCAAAGCATTAGGCATCACTTTCTCAGCTTTTCTGATATGACTTCATGTAAATCTGTTTCTAATCTTTTTGACTAATTTTCATGACCTCTTTGGGAGGTAAATATAATCTGGAATAATAAGGGCCTTTTACCTAGATTACATCTCTCATTTGGAGTTGTCAGCAGCTATGAAGGATGATTATACTCCCATCAGTCTCTGGATGACATAAATAACATTTTGCTTTTTTGTTTAAACTGGAATAAAATTTTACAAGAACAAAATAAGGGTTCTTCATTGCTTTTTTGCAGTTGTAATTCTAAATATGCTTTATAGATTTTATAGGTTCTGGGGGGGGGCAGAATTTAATGAAGTGATAAATTGATAATATGAGTAAACACACCTGATATTTCTCTCTAGAATAAGGAAAACAAAAGAAAATACGGAAACACTCTATGGTAAAAAGTTGCTTCTTGGCATTTGAACAATAACTTGGGCAGGTAATCCAATAAATCAGTCATTTTTACTTGTGCTTACTATAATTTATGGTTATGGTTGCTAGGGATCATTTTGATTGTTTAGATATGATTCTTTTTGTTATTTTTTCGTTCTGAATTTTGCTTTGTTATGATTCCGAGCAGCTCATATTATAGGGCGAGCATATATTTTGTGTCAACCAGTAGAAGATAAAGTACCCAATATGGTAAAGATGTTTAGAAAGTTATGTTTTAAAAGTTTGCTAATTTGGGGGTACCTGGTTGGCTTAGTTGGTAAAGCATGTGACTCTTGATCTCAGGGTTGTGAGTTCAAGCCCCATGTTGGGGGTAGAGTTTACTTTAAAAAAAAAAGTTTGCTAATTTTATAGTCAAGGTGACCTTAATTCACTTAATATAAGTATATAGTCTCTATAATAAGAGAGTTTGTATTCATTATAACATCTCAATACTGCTTTTCTGATTGGAGCATCACATTTTATTTATTTATCTACCTACCTATTTATTTTTATTTATTTATTTAATTCTTTTTTAATGTTTATTTTTAAATATTTATTTATTTATTTATTTATTTTATTGTTTATTTCTGACAGAGAGAGAGACAGAGAGACAGAGCATGAGCCGGGGAGGGGCAGAGAGAGAGGGAGACACAGAATCCGAAGCAGTCTCCAGGCTCTGAGCTGTCAGCACAGAGCCTGACGCGGGGCTTGAACTCACAGACCGCGAGATCATGACCTGAGCTGAAGTCAGACGTTCAACTGACTGAGCCACCCAGGCACCCCATGTTTATTTTATTTTTGAGAGAGACAGAGTGTGAGTGGGGCAGGGGCAGAGAGAGAGGGAGACGCAGAATCTGAAGTAGGCTCCAGGCTCTAAGCTGACAGCACAGGGCCCAACATGGGGCTCCAACTCACAAACCGTGAGATCATGACCTGAGCTGAAGTTGGACACTTAACCAACTGAGCCTCCCAGGCGCCCCTATTTTTTTTTTCATGTTTGTTTATTTTTGAGAGAGAGAGAGCATGAGTGGGAGAGGGGCAGAGAGAGAGAGGGAGAAAGAATCCCAAGCAGGCTCTGGCTGTGTCAGCATGGGGCCCGATGCGGGCTTGAACCCACAAACCTATGCCAAAGTCAAGAGCCAGGCACTTAACCAACTAAGCCACCCAGGCACCCCTACCTGTTTATTTATTTAAAATAATCTCTGTGCCCATTGTGGGACTCCAACTCCAAGACTCCAAGATCAAGAGTCACATGCTCTACCAACTGGAGCCAGCCAGGCACCCCTGGAGCATCACATTTTAAGCAAGCTTAAATATCCTTTCATTTTGAGGTAGATATTGCTAGGCATAGTGAACAGCATAGTGGGGAAGGCAGAGAAGTGGTCACAAGATGTGATTAGACCCTTCTACTGGGATAAGGCTGGCACTAGATGTGACAGGCTCACCTATAGGTCGAGTCCAGTATGCCATTAGTAGCCCAAGTATGTGGCAATGGGCAAGAGTTGGCAGGCATTTTAGTAAGTAGTTGGCATGAGGGAATTTTAATATGAAGTAGTATGAGGGGCGCCTGGGTGGCTCAGTTGGTTGGACATCTGACTTCGACTTAGGTCATGATCTCACGGTCCATGAGTTCAAGCCCCACATTGGACTCTGTGCTGACAGCTCGGAGCGTGGAGCCTGCTTCGGATTCTGTGTCTCTCTCTCTCTTTCTGCCCCTCCCCTGCTCTCTCTCTCTCTCTCTCAAAAATAAATAAAACATTAAAAAAAGTTGGCAGGCATTTTAGTAAGTAATTGGCATGAGGGAGTTTTAATATGAAGTAGTGTGAGGGGTGCCTGGATGGCTTAGTCGGTTAAACATCGGGCTTTGGCTCAGGTCACGATCTCATGGTTCATGAGTTTGAACCCTGAATTGTGCTCTGCATTGGCAGTGAGGAGCCTGCTTGGATTCTCTCCCTCTCTCCCACTCTCTCTCTGTCTCTCCCCCACTGCTCTCTTTCAAAATAGATGAATAAACTTTAAAAATTTTTTCTTAAAAATTGAAGTAGTGAGAGCTTCCCTGAAGGACTTAAGTATGGGGCATGTTACCAAGGCAAAACAGAACACAAGGTACCAGAACTAGGACCCAAGTCTTGGAAAGAAGCTCATGTAATAGAACTGAAGAACAGTTGTACATATGGGAAACCATTAACATGGAATGGTTCATAACTTGAATGATTCTGCTTAGAGGTGTGCAACATAGTAGCGGTGGACAGGTACATTTAAAAAACATACAAGGGGGCTCTTGAGTGACTCAGTTGGTTAGGCAGTTGACTTCAGCTCAGGTCATGATCTCACAGTTTGTGAGTTCAAGCCCTGCATTGGGCTCTCTGCTGTCAGTGCAGAGCCTGCTTCAGATCCTCTGTCCCCCTCTCTCTTTTCCTCTTTTCCCCTCAAAAATAAATAAAAAAAATGGCAGAGCCTGCTTCAGATCCTCTGTCCCCCTTTTTCTCTGCCCCTTCCCCCGTCTCTCAAAAATAAAAATAAAAAATACACAAGGAACTGCCATAGATAAGAGTTCCAAATAAAGGAAAATCACGAATGCCAGCTTGAAGAGTTTGTTCTGAATAAAAGTCTTATCTCTTAAGTAGATGGCTGAACTCAAGACCTTAAAAGTAAGAACCAAAACTGCTAGGCAGTAATATGACATAATAATTTCTGTACCAAAACGAAAATGGAAATAGCAGTCAGACCAGGCACCAAAGCAACATCAGAACTAAAGCAGTCAGATCCAGGAATCAAAGAGATCAGAATGGTGAGAGCATACAATTCATAAAGCCACTGGTGATACTTAGCTTTTCTAACTCCTATGCAGCAGACACACTATTTGGAAAGTTGGAACATCCTATTATATGAAGGAAAGGTATAAGCCTAAGCTAGAGAAAATCCTGAAACCAGGTCAGAAGGCTAACCAGATCCAGTTGATACTAGATTGCACAAAGATTAGTAATTAATTTGGTAATAGTCTACAGAATGGGAGACTTCTTGCAGCAATCCAGGCCTGAGGCAATAAGCGTCCAAAAGAAAGTAATGACAATGTAAGTCAGGAAACAATGAATCTATGTGTCTCTGAAGGGAAGAATTATTGAGCATTAGTGACTAGAGCTTAAAAGGAGAAGGGAAAGTCAGTACTAATTCCAAAGCTGCAAAAAAATGGGGAACTTGAAGAGGGGAATCAGTTGGGTGGTAAAATTGATGACTATGTTGTGCTCTTTAAATGACAAAAAGTTTGAAATGACAGAAAGACATTTGAGTGACTGTGCTTTAAGTACATTAGTCCTTGGAGGAAAGTCTAGTCCTGGAGGAATAGATTAGGAGTTTTGTATACTTCGTAGGTATGAAATTGCAAAACTAGTACTTTAGAGATGTTAGTTCCTTCTCAGTTTTTATTTTATTTTATTTTATTTTATTTTATTTTATTTTATTTTATTCTTTAATGCTTATTTACTTATTTATTTAGAGAGAGAGAGCACATGAAGGGGAGAGAGAGAGAGAATCCCAAGCACAGAGCCTGACATGGGGCTCGATCCCATGAACCATGAGATCAGGACCTGAAATCAAGAGTCGGATACTTAGCTGACTGAGCCACCCAGGTGTCCCTCAATATATTTTTTTAAATATTTATTTTGAGAGAGAGCATGCATGTGTGAGCAGAGGAGGGGCAGAGAGAGAGGAAAGTGAGAATCCCAAGCAGGTCCGTGCTGTGAGCACAAGAGCCCAATGAGGGGCTTGATCCCATGAACCACAAGATCGTGACCTGAGCTGAAATCAAGAGTCCAAAGCATCACTGAGCCACCCAGGGACCCCTCCTGTTTGGTATTCTACTAGCAGTTTGAAAACGTTGCTATTCCACCGAATGCTTATGTTGTGAGTAGCTCTATATTGATCTTATTTGTCCAGTCGTTTTAAAATTTAGAAATAGGGCTTCATCGTAAGATAACAAGATGGGACCTAGACAGCTTCTGCTGGGTGAATGGGGATGGTTATGCTAAGAGGAGGCTGAGGCAGGTATAGCTTTGTGTTACACATTCCCAATTTGACTAGAACTGCTCTACTTTTCTTTCTGTTTCACATATGAGTTCCATATAAGGTTTGGTTTAAAATAGGAGTTTTCTAGGGGAAAAAATTGGCTTTTATAATCTTTGATCTAAGGTCTTTTTCCCTGTCAGGCTTGAATAGAACCTCTCTTTCCTTCCTCCTTTCCTTTCTCCTTCCCTCCCTTACTTCCTAACCCACTTTAAGCCTTTTTCATTTAATCAGGTCCTTAAGCGTTAATGGTCAAAAACTTTTCAAGAAAAATCAGTGGGTGGGGGAAGAACATAAGACATAAACATGTAATCCACAAATATAAACAGGCAACAAAAATGTCTAACCTCCCTAGTAGTCAAAGACCTATCAATTAAAACATTGATTCGACAAAGCAGGTAAGAATATCCAATGGAAAAAAGACAGTCTCTTCAACAAATGGTGTTGGGAAAACTGGACAGCAACATGTAGAAGAATGAAGAATGACCACTTTCTCACACCATACACAAAAATAAATTCAAAATGGATTAAAGACCTAAACGTGAGACCTGAAACCATAAAAATCCTAGAGTACACAGGCAGCAACCTCTTTGACCTTGGCAACTTCTGACTGGTCACGTCACCAGAAGCAAGGGACAAAAGCAAAAATGAACTATTGGGACTTCATCAAGATAAAAGCTTTTGCACAGTGAAGGAAACAATCAACAAAACTAAAAGGCAGCCTACAGGATGGGAGATGTTCGCAAATGACATATCTGATAGAGTATCCAAAATCTGTAAAGAACTTATCAAACTCAATACCCCAAAAACAAATAATCTGGTTAAGAAATGGGCAGAAGACATGAATGGACATTTTTCCAAAGAAGACATCCAGATGGCTAACAGACACATGAAGAGATGCTCAATATCACTCATCATCAGGGAAATACAAATCAAAACCACAATGAGATACCACCTCACGCCTGTCAGAATGCCTAAAATTAACAACAGAAAACAACAGATATTGGCAAGGATGTGGAGAAAGGAAACCTTATACTCCTGGTGGGAATGCAAACTGGTACAGCCACTCTGGAAAACAGTATGGAGGTTCCTCAAAAAGTTAAAAATAGAACCATCCTATGATCTAGCAATTGCACTACTAGGTATTTACCCAAAGAATACAAAAATAGATTCAAAGGGGGTACAGTGCACTCTGATGTATATAGCAGCATTATCAACAATACCCAAACTATGGAAAGAGCCCAGATATCCATTAATTGATGAATGCATAAAGAAGAAGTATACATATACATACATAATACATACATACACACATACATACACACAATGGAATATTACTCAGCCATCAAAAAGAAAGAAATCTTGCCATTTGCAACGACATGGATACAACTAGAGTGTATTATGCTAAGCAAAATAAGTCAGTCAGGGAAAGACAAATACCATACAATTTCACTCATATGTGGAATTTAGGAAACAAAACAGATGAACATATGGGAAGGGAAAAAGAAAGGAAAGCAAATCCTAAGAGACTTAGGATTTGTTAAGTCCAACTCATGAAGACTTAGGACTTGTTCCCCAGAGAACAAACTGGGGATTGATGGAGGGAGGTGGGTAGTGGATGGGCTAAATGAGTGATGGGTATTAAGGAGAGCAGTTGTTATGATGAACACTGGGTGTTATAGGTAAGTGATGAATCACTAAATTCTACTGAGGAACCAATATTACACTATATGTTAATTAACTAGAATTTAAATAAAAATTTGGGAAAAAATTAAAATGTAAAAATTATAAATAAATAAAACATTGAGCAAGAGGCATCTGGATGGTTCAGTGAGAAGAGCACATGACTCTTGATCTCAAGGTTGTGATTTCAAGCCCCACGTGGGCTGTAGAGATTACTTAAATAAAACTTTAAAAAATAGTTTTTAAATGTTTTTATTTATTTTTGAGAGAGAAAGAGCATGGGCAGAGGAGGGGCAGAGAAAGAGCAAGACACAGAATCTGAATCAGGTTCTAGGCTCTGAGGTGTCAGCACAGAGCCCTATGTGGGGCTCCAACTCATGAACCGGGAGATCATGACCTGAGCCACCCAGGCGCCTGCAAAATTTTTATTTTTTATTTTTTAATGTTTACTTTTGAGAGAGAGAGAAAGAGAAAGACAGAACATGAGTCAGGGAGGGGCAGAGAGAGAGGGAGACACAGAATCCGAAGCAGTCTCCAGGCTCGGAGCTGTCAGCACAGAGCCCGACGTGGGGCTCGAACCTGTAAACGATGAGATCATGAGTTGAGCCAAGTCAGATGTTCAACCGACTGAGCCACCCAGGCACCCCCAAAATATGTTAAGATAATAAAAAATAAAACAACATTGAGTGAAATACCAATTTCCAACCCTTTAGATGGGCAAGAGTGAAAGCTATGATGAAAAGGCATGGAGAAACAGGCACTCATGAGTTGTTGGCGGAAATATAAATTGGCAGAACACTTTGAGAATCGACTTGATACTATCTTTAAATACATTTCTTAAGAATAACATCCTAAGAAAATAACAGGGTAAGTGCCCTAACAGTACATCTGCAGAGTGAAAAATTAGAAACAATCTAAACATGCAACATTAAGGAACTAGTTAAATAAATTATAGATACATACAATGTTATCATATTACTGTTCTATATCTACTGATATGAGATATTATTAAGCGGAAAAATTAGGTCATAAAGCTGTATACTGTGTAAACAAAAATACACATATTCATTTTATATTTTTAAATGTTTATTTTTGAGAGAGGGAGAGACAGAGTGCAAATGGGAGGGGCAGAGAGAGAGGAAAACACAGAATCTGAAGCAGGCTCCAGGCTGGGCTGTCAGCACAGAGCCAAATGCAGGGGAGATCATGAACTGGGAGATCATGACCCGAGCCGGACACTTAACTGACTGAACCACCCAGGCAGCCCTTCATATGCATTTTAAAACTGAAATACTTGGGTGCTTGGGTGGCTCAGTCAGTTAAAAGTCTGACTCTTGATTTTAGCTCAGGTCATGATCTCACAGTCATGAGATTGAGCCCCACGTTGGGTTCAGCACACAGCCTACTTGGAATTCTCTCTCTCTCTCTGCCCCTCTGCTGCTTGTGCACGCTCTCTCTCTCAAAATAAATAAATCAACTTTAAAAATAAATAAATAAAGCTGAAATGATATAAAAGTTTCAGTTGTGGTTTTTTATGCTGATGGAATTACAAGTGACTTATTTTTAGTTGTCTAGATTTTCTAGCTTTTCTACAATGAATAGACATCAATTTTAATTAATCAAAATTAATAAAAAATCACTTAAAAATAAAAGCCTTTCTGGGGCACCTGGGTGGCTGAGTCAGTTAGGCATCTGACTTCAGCTCAGGTCATGGTCTTGCAGTCTGTGAGTTCAAGACCCATGTTGGGCTCTGTGCTGACAGCTCAGAGCCTGGATCCTGCTTTGGATTCCTCCCTCTCTCTTTGCCCCTCTCCTGCTCTCACTCTGTCTCTCTCAAAAATAAATAAACATTAAAAAAATAATAAAAAATAAAAATACAGTATGCTGTTTAATCAAGTAGATGTGCCATGATTTACTTAACTAGTACTCTGACAATGGAAATTTAAGTTGTTTCTAATTGTTTATAAGTATGAATAATGTTGTAATGGACATTATTAGGTATACCTCATTCCGTCAGACCCAAACAATCATAAAATCCTAGATATCTAACTATTTGCTTTTTTCCAACCCCAGTGCCACCATCCTAGTACAAGTCACCATCATCTCTAGAGTGAAACCATACAACTGCTTTCTTTTTTATGATTTTAATATAATTTATTTTTGAATAGGTAATATAGTCACTGGTTCATAGAGTACAAAAGGGTACAGTGACATTTCTCCTTCCTATCCTCCAATAACTGAATTCCCTCTCTGGAAGAAATAGGAAATTGATTTTATTCATTTATGCAGTAAATATTTATTGAGCACCTCCTATAGTTAGTCACTTATTAGATCTGGAGGTATGCTATAATGGTAAGCAAGAGAAAAATAGTATATAGGCTTATGGATCTTACATTTCACTTGGGAATACAAACATAGAGTGAACAAACATGATAGCTTCAAATTGAAGCAAATATTCTGAAGGACATAAACAAGGGATTGCGATAAATAATAAAGTCAAGCTTATTTCAGGTAAAACGGTCAAGTAGGCCTCTTTGAGGAGGTGGCATTTACACTGAGATCTAAAGCAAGAGGAATGAACCATGCAAAGAAAATGAGGAAGAGTGCTCTAACAGCTAGAAGAGTTTATGCAAAGGCCCTGAGGCAGTAAAGAGCTTGGAGGGTAACAAGAATAAAAAGAAGAGGAGAGAGGACACCCAGCTGGCTCAGTCCATTAAGCACCTGGCATCAGCTTAGGTCATGATCTCACAGTATGTGAGTTTGAGGCCCACATCAGGCTCCAAGTGAGCAGTGTGAAGCCTGCTTGTGATTCTAGTTCTTTTCTCTCTCTCTGCCCCTCCCCTGCTCATGTTTTCCTCTCTCTCAAAATAAATAAACAAACAAATAGACTTTTTAGAAGAAGAAGAGGAGGAGAGGGAGAACATAAGTGAAGAGATTAGCTTTTGATGGGAAGGACCTTTCCTCCATTGTAAATTACAAAAAAAAAAAGTACAAATAAAAGCAGGGCTTTGTAGTTTGAATAGTGAGTTTTCATTCAATGGTTTATAATTTCTCCATGACAGCTGAGCTGAGGTCTTTACTAAAACTGAAAATGGAGAAAGGGTTTTAAAAGTTTTGAGGAAAGTGAAGGCTTTCTGTCATAGTCATCTTAAGGAGTGAGAATGTGTATCCTGTTAGAGAAATGTACTGGGGCCCCTGGGCTGTTCTGTGCTGACTTGAGGCTTGAGATTCTGTATTCGAAATGAAACCAATCAAGTTGGCTGTGAATTCTCGAGTCATTAAAAGAGTTGATAATTTAAATTAAGAGAATGAAAAAACTCTTGAAGGAAGTGATTAGGAAAAAAGAGTGAGCAGAGTTAAGCCTTAGAATATGCCCAAAGGAGACAGAGAAGGTGTGGTCTGAGAAATAGACGTAAGAAAGTACAATGTCCTTGATCTCATGAAAGTAGAGAATTTAATAAAGAAGGTGGTTATCAGCAGTGTCCAAAATAGGACACTGAGATTCAGGGAGGCAGGGGCTGGGAGAGGATGAGAGCATTTGGTTAAAAGGAGGCCTCCTTAACTACGGTTCACTTATCCCTAGAAGTGATGGAACTGATAGCAGATTGTAAAGGAATGAAGAGCACTGAATGGCACTAAATGAAGCTAGTAAAAATCAGCCATTTATTCAAAGAAATTGGAGAACCAGCACATTTTAAAAGGCAGTAACATCAAGTGGGTTGTGTTCTGAATGGGGAGGTTTATAAATGTGTGACAACAAGAAGGAGATAGTGAAAGAATAGGAGATATTGGAGAGAGAACATGTGAGCCAAGATCTCTTTCAAGAGTGAATGGGTTTTAACTTTTTCAATAAATTTTGATGAATCCCCTGCCATGCTAGACACCTGGTGTAAGTTGTGAGCCATACAGAACAATTCCTGCCCTCCTGGGTGCTCATGGTCTAGTTAGTAGGTAATTGAGAACTAAGAGAAAAGGAGGAAGAGGTTATCTTTTTGTTATACTCCAGCATAGAATGAGAGTATAAAAAAGTAGAATGCACCCAGGGCACCTGGGTGGCTCACTTGGTTAAGCGTCCAACTCTTGATTGTGGCTCAGGTCACAATCCCACGGTCATGAGACTGAGCCACACTCAGCGTGGAGCCTGCTTGGGATTCTCTTTCTCTCCCTCTCTCTCTGCCTCTTCCCCACTTGAGTGTGCACATGCTCTGTCTCTACCCCCCCCCCAAATGAATAAACATTTAAAAAGAAAAAGAAAAGGGACATTCGTCCTATATCAGATTGGGGCCCTACCATTAGGACCCCATTTAACTTACCTTAATTACTTCCTTAAGGGTTCTATCTCCAAATACAGTCACACTGAGAGTTAGGGCTTCAACATATGAATATTGAGGACACAATTCATTCCCCCTAAAATTCAGGAGAGTCCATAACAGGTGGGGATGGGGGCAAAGTGGGAGAGCTGGAGATTATGTGTGGGACAAGGTGGAGATGGGAAGGGTAAATTGAGGAAATCTGAGAGAGTTGGAGAAGAAAACACTTTAGCCACCTGTGGTGGGGCTAGGGTAGACAGAAAATCTAGTATGGTCCAGAAGTGTCAGAATGGATCTGATGTTTATTTCTTAGTTTCCAAGGATAACTAGGTGGAGAGTTACAGACAGCTGATACCAAACAAGCCCATAGATAGCCAGAGAATAAAAAATAAATAAAACAAAGCAAACAAACAAACAAAAAACACTTTTTCAAACATTTAAATTCAAAATAGGCTTCAAGTAACAGTGAGTTTGAAAGTTTGGGTGTTGCAGGGCACCTGGGTGTCTCAGTCAGTTGAGCCTCAACTCTTGATTTTGGCTCATGTCATGATCTCACAGTTTGTGAATTCGAGCCCCTTACTGGGCTCTGCACTGTCAGAGCCTGCTTGGGATTCTCTCTCTCTCTCTCTGCCCCTTCTGTGCTGTCCGTCTCTCTCTCAACATACATAAATAAACTTAAAAAAAAAAAAAAAAGAAAGTTTTAGTATTGCAATAATGGTAATATATTCATATTATAAGTATTTAGATTTTGCTCATTTTTACATACATTCTCAAGTATTTTTTTACAACAATCTGGTAGGGTAGGTTGATATCAACCTGGTTGATATTATCACATTCCTATTTATTAGATGAAATTGAAATTAAGGACATGGTCACCTGTCTAGGACTGGGACTTAACCCTCCTTCCCACTCTGATTTTTCTAAAGTTAAATATTTTTTTAATGTTTGTTTTATTTTTTTTTTTTTAATTTTTTTTTCAACGTTTTTTATTTATTTTTGGGACAGAGAGAGACAGAGCATGAATGGGGGAGGGGCAGAGAGAGAGGGAGACACAGAATTGGAAACAGGCTCCAGGCTCCGAGCCATCAGCCCAGAGCCTGACGCGGGGCTCGAACTCACGGACCGCGAGATCGTGACCTGGCTGAAGTCGGACGCTTAACCGACTGCGCCACCCAGGCGCCCCAATGTTTGTTTTATTTTTAAGGGAGAGCGACAGAGCATGAGTGGGGGAGGGGGAAAGAGGGAGGGAGACACAGAATCCAAAGCAGGCTCCAGGCTTCTGTCAGCTCAGAGCCTGATGTGGGGCTTTAACTCATGAACCATGAGATCATGACCTGAGCTGAAATCAGTCGCTTAACCAACTGAGCCACCCAGGTGCCACTGGTTTTTCTAAAGTTTATATATTTATTTCGAGAGAAAGAATGTGTGCATATTTGCATGGGCATACACAAGTTGGGGAGAGGCAGAGAGAGAGGGAGAGAGAATCCCAAGCAGGGTCTGCACAGTCAGGGCAGAGTCTGTTGTGGGGCTTGAACCCACGAACTGTGAGATCATGACCTGGGCTGAAATCAAGAGTCAGATGCTCAGCCACCTGACTGAGCCACCCAGGTGCCACTCTGATTTTTGTAATCTGTCTTCAATTCACCATTCAATCCTGAGAGAAATATCAAAAAAACAGGTAGAAGAGAAGGTTAAAATGTGAACTTTTTAAATAAAAGGAGAAAATCTCTATATGTCAAATGCATTTATTGTCCTCTGATGTGGCTTTGACAATATGGGTAGCACCATGGAGAAGGGAATCAGTGGTTGGTATTCCTGTCAGTAACTGAAAATATCGATAGTGGGAGTAGATGGAAAACTGTACCACCACTTTTTTTGAGAAATTAAGGATTCCCGGATAAAAAACAAAAAAATAATACTACACATTTGTGAGCCTAACATCCAGAATTGACAAATATTCATTTATTATTGTATGAGCCTTTGTTTTTTTCACTAGTCCCATTCTGCTTCCAGTTTGGCCGATGGGAACCCCAGTATGAGGTGAGAGAGAGAGAGAGAGAGAGAGAGAGAGAGGAGAGAAAGATTTGTATTGATTCTCTAAGGTCTCTCTGTATAAAATTGCTTTGGGCTGACTGAGTCCCTTGACTTAATGACAAGCTTATTTCAAGTTGGCTCTCTCTCTATGACTGTCTTCTTTTAGATTCCAGTAACAGCTCCCAATCGTTCTACATTCTGTGGGATGAAGAGCCTTGGGTATTTACTGTCCTTATTTCCTCATATCTTTTGTAAACAAGCTCTTATTAAACAACACTCAAATTATCCTAATTTGAGAGTACACGTTTTCTGCTTCTTCCCTGACTGATCCACCTGGGAAGCTAGGCAAAATGCATATTTTCAAGCCTTTTTTCCCTCATTCTTTTTGTTAATTTACTTAATATTCATTCATTCAAATATCCAACAAATATTTGAAGGTGCCTGGATGGCTCAGTCATTAAGCATCTGATTTCAGCTCAGGTCATGATCTCACAGTTGGTGACTTTGAGCCCCATGGAGTATGAGTCCTGCTTTGGGTAAAAACACGAGCCCCAGGTGAGCCCCACTTCTCCACCCGCCCCCCCTTGATCACTTGTGCCCTCCCTCTCTAAAACAAACAAACAAACAAACAAAGGAACGAATAAATACTTGAATGCCCCATGTGCCAGGCACCAGGCAAGCCGCTATGGGTACAATGGTAACAAAACACAGTTGCTGTGTTTGGGAGGAGACTAACAATAAACAAGGAAGTGACTTATATGCGGCTAATTGTGATAGAAGGTTAAGGGGTCAGGGGGCAACTTTAGATTCAGTGGCCAGGAAAGGCATCTCTGAGAAGATGACATTTCAGCCTGAAGTATGAGATAAACCTCAGGGAAGAGCGTTTAAGGCAAAAGAAACTGCAAGTGCAAAATTTGAGAAAGTGCTAGAGAGCTAGTCAGGAATCAGATCGAATAGGATTTTCCCACAGGCCATGGTAAAGAATTTGCATTTTATTCTAAGTGCAGGTGAGGAGCCATTAAAAGGTTTTAAGCAGAGGAGTGATGTAGTATATTTGTAAAGATTATTCTTACTTATGGGTAGAAATAAATTGGAAAAAGCAGAGATGCGGCAGTGGGAATGGAGATGGTGAGATATGGCTGGATTTGAGATCTGTTTTGGAGGTAGAACCAAGAGATTCAGTGGGTAAAGAGGAAAGGGAAAAACTCTAGGTTGATTGGTAAGCTTGGCTTATATAACTGGATAGTTGGATGGCAGATGCATTTACTAAGATGGGAAAGAAACATACTTCTGGAGGGAATATGAGAAATTCTGATTCAAGTGACTGTGAGAAACACGATCTAGAACCCAGGTATGATATGCTATAAGCTGTACAACATAACTAGACAACTCTAACCCTCTTTTGGAAAAAGGAATGAAATTAACATTTATCCAGTATCTTTTGCATGCCAGGTGCTATCACACCTGCTCTCTTATTAATCTTTACCACAGTTCTGTGAAGTAAGTGATATCATCTCTGATTTATAGATGAGGAAACAGAAGCTCCGATGGGTTGAGTGACTCATGCAAGATTGCACAGCTATTAAAGGGACAAACCTGATATGCGAACCTAGTTCCTCAGAAACCAGGTTCAAAATCTGTTTTCACCACACAACACGGTGTTCACAGGCTGGCTTTTTCTCCATAACCATAAGTCACAGATTTTTTAATTTTTTTTAAATGTTTATTTATTTATTTTAGGAGAGAGAGTGCATGCACACACTGGTGTGAGTCAGGGAGGAGCAGAGAGGGAGAGAGAGAATCCCAAGCAGGTTCTGAGCTGTCAGCCCAGAGCTGAGGGTAGGGCTCATGACCTGAGCTGAAATCCAGAGTTGGACTCTTAACCCACAGAGCAACCCAGGCACCCCATCACTGAACTAGGAAGGGTGTGGTAAAAGGAATCAAATTAGCTCTCATGTCATTGTTTTCCTTTCTCTTCAAGGCTTTTGATTAAACAAATTAATATTTAATATACATCATTGCTGAGCCTCTCCCAACTTGTACGTGTTACACTGAGGATTTTTTTTTCCCAATTCCTCATTCTAACCATTTTCACCATATTATGAAATTAAGGAATTTGAGTTTTAAAACGTCCAAGAGTAGGGGTGCCTGGGTGGCTCAGTTGAGCATCTGACTTCAGGTCAGGTCATCTCGAGGTTCGTGAGTTTGAGCTCCACATGGGCTTGCTGGCTGTCAGTGGGGAGCCTGCTTTGGATCCTCTATCCCTCTCTTTCTCTGCGCCCCTCCCTTGCTCACACACTCTCTCTCAAAAATAAATAAAAAACAAAAACAAAAAAACATTAAAAAATCCAAGAGTATCACCTTTTCTGTCTTCTTTGGTCTCTGAGGTCAGGTATTAAAGCTTATCAATGATGAAGCTATAGTTTTATATACTTCAGTAAAATTCAGATGAGCTATGTAACTCTTCACACGTTCTTTCCCAGTCAGACCCTTTTCTTCTGTAGCTGACTCATTTCCCTTTTCATTGGATATATTACTACAGTCATCATTTTTAGGTCATATGACTATGAAATAAGAAAGATGTAGGTGGCTTTGCAAAATCAAACAGGATACACCTGGCCCTATTAATAACTTAGAGCAATCTGAATTTAACCTATCTAAAACTTAGATAGATGATACCATCTTGGAAGGAAAATACCCCTTGGCTCAGGTGGGAAATGCTGAGAAGAAATATAGCAACATTTTTCTCAGGAAAAAAGTTGTCTTTTTTCTAAATTCATCGGGTTTTGGAATAACTTCTCCCAAATAACTTGTTTTGAAAAGTTATGAGAACCAAGCTCACAATCATTGGAATGGCTACTATAAAATTTTTTTCAGAAAATAAGTGTTGGCAAGATTGTGGAGAAACTGGAACCCTTGTGTGCTGTTGGTGGGAATATAAAACAGTACAGCTGCTATGGAAAAATAGTAGGACAATTCCTAAAAAACAAAAAACAAAAAAAAAACAAACAAAAAAAAGAATTGTCCTATGCTCTAGCAATTCCACTTCTGGGTATGTATACAAAAGAATTGAAAACAGAGGCTTGTTGACATATTTGTACACCCATGTTAATAGGAGCATTATTCACAACAGTCAAGGGACAACCCAAGTGTCCAGTGACAGATGAATAAACAAAGCATGGTAAACATATAACAAAATATCATTCAGCCTTAAAAAGGAAAAAAATTCAGCAATATGCTACAACATGGATGAACTTCGAGGACATTATATTAGGTGAAATAAGGCAGTTACCAAAAATGCAAATATTGTATGATTTCACTTACATGACATACCTGGAATAGTGAAATTCATACAGGTAGAAAGTAAAATGGTGGATGTCAGGGACTGGAGCAGAGGGGAATGAGGAGTTTGTTTAATGGATAGAATTTCAGTTTTGCAAGAGTAAAAGGGTTCTGGAAATGAATGATAGTGATGGCTGCACAACAATGTGAATATGTTTAATGCCACTGAACTGTACATTTAAAAATGGTTAGGATTGGGGCGCCTGGGTGGCGCAGTCGGTTAAGCGTCCGACTTCAGCCAGGTCACGATCTCGCGGTCCGTGAGTTCGAGCCCCGCGTCAGGCTCTGGGCTGATGGCTCAGAGCCTGGAGCCTGTTTCCGGTTCTGTGTCTCCCTCTCTCTCTGCCCCTCCCCCGTTCATGCTCTGTCTCTCTCTGTCCCAAAAAAAATAAATAAAAAACGTTGAAAAAAAAATTAAAAAAAAAAATGGTTAGGATGGAGGGATACCTGACTGGCTCAGTAGGTAGAGTATGCAACTTTGTTTTTATTTTATTTTATTTTTTTTTAATTTTTTTTTTTTTTTTCAACGTTTTTTATTTATTTTTGGGACAGAGAGAGACAGAGCATGAATGGGGGAGGGGCAGAGAGAGAGGGAGACACAGAATCCGAAACAGGCTCCAGGCTCCGAGCCATCAGCCCAGAGCCTGACGCGGGGCTCGAACTCACAGACCGCAAGATCGTGACCTGGCTGAAGTCGGACGCCCAACCGACTGCGCCACCCAGGCGCCCCGCAACTTTGTTTTTAAAGTTTATTTATTTATTTTGAGAGAGAAACTCAGAGAACACTAGTGGGGGAAGGGCAGAGAGACAGAGGGAGAGAGAGAGAATCCCAAACAGACTGTACTGTCAGTGCAGAGCCCGAAGCAGGGCTTGAACCCATGAACCCTGACATCATGACCCAAGCTGAAATCAAGAGTCAGACACTCAACCCACTGAGCCATCCAGACACCCCTGGGGTATGCAACTCTTGATTTCAGGGGGTCGTGAGTTCAAGCGCCACATTACATGTGGGGCCTACATAAAATTAAGAAAAAATTCTTTAATGTCTAGGGTGGGTTAAATAAGGGTAAGTTTTAAAAATAAGTTCAAAATAAATTTTTAGTAAATTTTGGGTGGTGGATAATTGGTTTTCCAGCTATAGAGTCATTCCAGAGGTTACAAGAGGGCCTCTAATTTCTGCCAAAGCATGTTACCTTACACATCTAAAATGTAAAAAATGTGAAAGCTTATCTTTATGGAATAGACGTGAAAGTTTATCTGTGTAAAACTGGTCAGCTGACATTTTACTAAAACTCCACCCAAATAAAAAAAACAAAACAAAACAAAAATTAAGATGGTAAATTTTATGTTATGTATAATTTGCCACAGTTAAATTTTTTAAATTTCTTTTTTTAATTATTTGGAAGGCCTAATAAGACCTGACAATTTGTAAAGATAAATGTTTATTTCACTTGTCTTTTAACTATGTGTTTGTTTCTTTGTTTTTTCTGTAAGTGCACCCAGTGCAGAGGCCCAACCTGGGGCTTGAACTCATGACCCTGAAATCAAGACCTGGGCTGAGATCAAGAGTTAGATGCTTAACCCACTGAGCCTCCCAGAAACCCCTTATTTCACTTGTCTTTTAGATAGAATTTGAGCGAATGGAAGCATTTTGGATTTTTTATATTGTTAGAATTTTAGCATTTATTGATCCTCTATTGTAGTGATTTTTTTCTAATGTTTATTTATTTATTTATTAAATGTTTATGTATTTTTGAGAGAGAGACAGAGAATGAGAGGGGGAGGGGTAGAGAGAGAGGGAGACAGAATCTGAAGCAGGTTCCAGGCTCTGAGCTGTCAGCACAGAGCCCGACTTGGCTCTGACTCACGAACCCTGAGATCACGACCTGAGTCAAAGTTGGAGGCTTAACTGAATGAACCACCCAGGGGCCCCGATTTTTTTTTTTTTTTTTTTTTTTAAGAGAGAGACAGAGTGCAGGGGAGAGGGGCAGAGAGAGAGAGAGAGAATCCCAAACAGGCTCTATACCCAGTGCAGACGCAGGGCAAGGCTGGGATGTGATCTCACAACCCTGGGACCATGATCCAGGCTAAAATCAAGAGTCAGACACTCAGCCAACTGAGCCACCCAGGCACCGCAACTGTCTATTCTAAGCATAGCCAAATAGGGGCGCCTCTGTGGCTCAGCCGGTTAAATGTCCTATTTCGGCTCAGGTCATGACCTCATGTTTCGTGGAATTGAGGCCCAAGTCGGGCACTGTGCTGATAGCTCAGAGCCTGGACCCTGCTTTGGATTCTGTGTCTCCCTCTCTCTCTGCCACTCCTCGACTCACTCTCTCTCTCTCTCTCTCAAAAAGATGAGTAAATGTTAAATAAACAAATAAAACAAACATACCCAAATGGAAATACTTCCATCCCTTGGCTCAGGTCATGATCTCAAGTTTCATGGGTTTGAGCCCCTCATTGAGCATCTGCACTGATGGTGTGGAGCCTGCTTGGGATTCTCTCTCTCCGTCTCTCTCTCTCTCTCTCTGCCCCTCCCCACCCCCTCAAAATAAATAAACAAACTTAAAAAAGAAATACTTCTATCCCCAATAGAAGAATACATACTCTCTAATTGTGCTCTTCCAATGATTGGGAGCTCTCATAACCACAGAGAGCAGGCCATTTCAGCTCCTTGATGTCTACTTTGGTTTGCAACTCAAATTCTCTCTACTTTGCTGCTTTGCCACCTTTAATCTACAAGGAAAGCCCAATGAAATAGTCATCTTACTGCACCAGAGTCAGTCCTACCCTGATATCACCATTAAAATGATTACACATTGTTAATGAGTGTGCTTTTAGTGTCTGTGTTCTAACTTAAACTACTTTTTCTTCTGGTCTTCAGGAAATATCAGAGGGTCAGGGGCACATGGGTGACTAAGTCGGTTAAGTGTCTGACACTTGATCTCAGGGTCTTGAGAATACTTGAATACTCTCTCTTTTACTCTGCCCCACTCGTGCACACGTGTTCTCTCAAAATAAATAATAAACACTTAAAAATAAAAACCATAGTTTCTAGAAAAGTACAATTTGAATTAAGCTTCTTATAAAGATAGTATTTCTTTTTTCTTACTTTTTATGTTTATTTTTTAGAAAGAGAGAGAGAGAGAGAGAGAGAGAGAGAGAGAATGAGTGGGGGAGGGGCAGAGAGAGGGAGACACAGAATCAGAAGCAGGTTCCAGGGTCTAAGCTGTCAGCACAGAACCTGACTCAGGGCTCGAACTCGTCAACTGTGAGATCATGACCTGAGCCAAAGTCAGACACTTAACCAACTCAACCACCCAGACAAATCTGCCCCAAAAGATAGTAATTCAAAGCAGTTAGAGAATGGGATTTACATATGGTATTGTGACATCTGCTAATCACCTGGGAAATAAAAAAATAAGAAAGAATCCCTGCCTCATATCTTATTATGAGATAATTTCATAAATAAATTCAAATGAAGTAAAGATTTAAATGCCATAAAATGAAACCATAAAAACTTTTTTATAAAAATAGGCTAAGTTAATGTTACATTGTAAAAGCCTTTCCTGAAAATAAAATCCAAAAGCAAAGAAGGAAAATACATATACATTTGATCACATAAAAATGAAATCTTCTGGATGTATGATATATAAATTGTATCCCAACGAGCTATTGAAAATTTAAATCTCCTATATATCCAAAAATATTCTAAAGTGAAAAAAACTGGGAAAAATATTTACAGCACATAGGATAGTTGAAAGATTAAGCTCTTTATTTTATGTAGAGTTCACACAAATGAAGAAAGAAAAGATGAACAATCCCAAAAAAAGAGGGGTAAAAAATATAAGTAGGCAAATTAGAGAAAAGCAAAAAATTTTGAAAATAATTTTTTGTTGTTGCTTTGAAAGAAAAGTTTTGAGGGCATCTGATCTTTAGAATTTATATGTGTTGCTTCTCTTTCCCAGAGCCTCTGATCCTACTTGGCCTTTGAATTGCCTGATATCTTTGTACTTTAGAGTCTGGTTAGTTTAATTAATTGGAACCTGAGTTAATGAGATATCAGTGTGACTTTTGACCCTCATTAGAATATGTCACTTCTTGCTGAGGGGAACTGTTTCATACCCCTGAACGCTGGCAACCTGACTCACAGATGTGTGCCATTATTCTCAGGAAAGCTGAGAGAAATGGTGTGTCTGGTTCATTGCAAACTGTTGAGACTACTTGAAGCACAATATCCAACTGAAGGTGTTACTAAAATTATCTTCAAAATAAAAGGCATCAACACTATCAGCCTTGGAGTGATGTTTTTACTTAATGTGCATATTCGATTTTCTTTAGTTAACAAACACATGTGGAGTATCTAGTGTGTATACCAGATAGACTCTTTGGTTGGACCCTAGCATCAAGGAAAATCATATTTTAGAGAAAGACACAATAAGAGTGTAAAGGTCCAAGGACAGTTTCTAACTTGGCATTTTTTTTTTTTTTACATTTTATTTATTTTTGATAGAGAGACAGAGCACAAGTGGGGGAGGGGCAGAGAGAGACGGAGACACAAAATCTGAATCAGGCTCCAGGCTGTCAGCACAGAGCCCGACGCGGGGCTCGAACTCACAAACCACAAGATCATGACCTGAGCCCAGGTCAGACGCTTAACCGACTGAACCACCCAGGCACCCCTGTAACTTGGCATCTTATACTCAGTTACTACCCTAGTATTAATCTATAAATTTTGTATAAGTTGCTATAGAACAGCTGATATTTCTATAGTGAAATACTCCTTCAATCAAAATTAAGTGTCATCTATGTATCAGGCACTGTCCTAGATGCTGGGGATTTAATAAGGAATAAGATACAGTCCCTACTCTCAAGAGATAGCTGGAAATATAACCCAGGCTCAGGCGTGCAAGAGCACCTGGCTCCTGGGATCCCAAATGGACCAGGTTTGGCCACTCACCGCTGACAAAATCCAAAGGTAGTGAAACAAGAAAGGAATTTATTTCAGTGAGGCCAGTACTGGGAAGACAGAGGACTGGTCTCTCAAAGACTGTCTCCAAATCTCCGGGTTTATATAAGGAAAATGTGGAATGAAGGTCAGTGGATACGTGCAAGGTGGGTGGTAAAGATCAGGTCATCATTGACCTGAGGTCAGTCACGTGGGGTCATGCTGATTTAGGGCAGTCCTTGTTGCTTGAGGGGATAGTTTCAGTTCCCCTCATGGGATGCTTTGTCCACAGAGGCTTTTGTCTGAGTTTAGAGATAAGCAGGAAAGAAGAACTTAATCAATTAGAAAGTACAGGCTGAGGTCAAAATGGAGGCAGCTGAAGTCCTCTTTCAGGAAATTATAATTTACAAGATATATATATATATATATATATATTCCCCTCTTGACTTTTATAGAAGTCCTGTGAAATAGTCATGAGAAGACAGAAGCTCAGAGAGTTCCAAGAATTGCCCAGGCTTGATGATCAAGTAAGTCACAGAGTCTCCAAACAGGTTTTCTGAGGCAGAGCTCATGATACACAACAAGGATTAACAGTTAGTATCTGACCTTGGAGAGAACCTGGAGATCTGACTTATTTCTCTGTATTTCCTTTCTTTTTCCTTTCCTTTCTTTGCCTTTAGGCAAAACAAAATTTTCATTCTTAGCCAATAGTGCATTTGTACTTAATATTTTGTTTGTTTTTATTTTTTTTATGTTTAATTGATTTTGAGAGAGAGAGAGAGACAGAAAATGAGCGGGGGAGGGGCAGAGAGAGACACAGAGACACAGAAGACACAGAAGACACAGGAGACACAGAATCTGAAGCAGGCTCCAGGCTCTGAGCTGTCAGCACAGAGCAAGCCCCACGAGGGGCTCGAACTCATACCATGAGATCATGACCTGAGCTGAAGTCAGAAGTTTAACTGACTGAACCACTCAGGTGCCCCTGTACTTAATATTTTGGAGAAGCATTTATGTTCTATTTATCTCTTGAGCCTACTTAGGCAATAATCTGTAAAGGATCTTAAATGATAGTGTAACAACTCCAACATGCTCTTATTGGAATTTTTGTTGTTGTTATAAAACTAAATAATTTCCAGTAGAGCAGAGATGTCTTACATTTTTCTTTGTGTCTGCAATGTGTATTGTAGGTATCTAAATGTCACTTTCCCTTGGGTGTTTCAGTCACATACAAAAAACCTTTTATTACACTGAGCTTCTGTTGTGCAAGAAGCTCGTCTTACTCACCTCCGCTGTTTCCCTCTTTCCCATCTTGGCAAAATGCATATGAGGTACACAATATATCCTCATTAAAACTTCAAGTTGAAAAGAGCAAGAAAAGAGAAACTGAGTTATAAAATTCTTTTTGGATGGATAACAGCAACATTCTTCAGGGTATATCATATTTCAGATAATTTAGTTAATCCCATATTTGCAATTACAAAAACCAGTTAAGGGATCTATGAACTTCTTTCAGTGTTTAGTAAATTAAGATAATATAACTTTCTTTGTGTAAGTAAGCACATTCTGGTTTGGGTTTTGATTTGTTTTGGTTAGCATTTTCTTCTCACATAATCAGCAGTCTGAAAAACACTTCAAGGAGGAAAGAGTTTTGACTGCAGAAGGAAGTGATATGGAGGTTGAACAAGGTTGTTAACATTGACTTTGCCCTTACTTGTCTGATGTTGGCCAACCTGAAAGAGGACTTCAACTCCCTCCATTTTGACCTCAAACTCTATAATTGATTTAAGTTTTTCTTTCCAGCTTATCTCTTATCTCACACAAAAGACCCTGTGGGCAAAGCATCCTTACCCCTTCAAGCACTAAGGACTGCCCCGGGGCCAGCAAGACCTCACCCAGGATTGATCCCAAGATAATGATGACCTGACTTTTACTGTCCAACTGCACGTACATACCGACCTTTGTCCCACATTTCCCTTATATAAACCTGGAAGTAAGTGTTCCCGGCACTTTGGAGACAGTCTTTGAGACGCTAGTCCTCTGTCATCCCTGTGTTGGCCTCACTGAAATAAATCCCTTTCTTGTTTTACCACCGCTTATCTTTTTTTTTTTTTTTTTTTTTTCAACGTTTTTTTATTTTTGGGACAGAGAGAGACAGAGCATGAACGGGGGAGGGGCAGAGAGAGAGGGAGACACAGAATCCGAAACAGGCTCCAGGCTCCGAGCCATCAGCCCAGAGCCTGACGCGGGGCTCGAACTCACGGACCGCGAGATCGTGACCTGGCTGAAGTCGGACGCTTAACCGACTGCGCCACCCAGGCGCCCCACCACCGCTTATCTTTCTTTGGATTTTGTCAGCGGCAAGTTTTTGTCTTTGGATTTTGTCAGCGGCAAGTAGCCAAACTTGGTCTGTTTGGGATCCCTGGAGCCCGGTGCTCTTCACCCCTGTGCCCCGGCTACAGTGCCACAAGATTTTGTTGAATACCACAGCTTGAAGAAAATATGACATGTGGTAGCCAAGTTTCTTCCTAAGTGTATGCAGAGTTTATTATTATTATTATTATTATTATTACTTTAAATATTTATTTTGAGGGAGAGAGAATGAGTGGGGGAAGGACAGAGAGAGGGAGAGAGAATCCCAAACAAGCTCCATGCTGTCAGTGCAGAGCTCAGTACCAGGGCTCAATCCCATGAACCATAAGATCATAACCTAAGCCAAAATCCAACCTTGGACATTTAACCAACTGAGCTGTTCAGGTGCCTGTAGAGTTTATTATGATGTGGTCACTCAACAAATATTTGAATGTTCACATTGCGGAGACTCTAGGAATATAGTAGCAAAAAAGGCAGGCAAGGTTTCTGTTCTGAAAATCCATTCTGAAAGTTTTAATCCAAACGAGTGGGGGTTGACTGAATCGCCATGGTGTATTATCCGACTCTAAGCACCCTTTTCTCTTTTACTAACTCTCCGTGGAAAAGAACAATCTAAGCACAGAAAACATGAGTAGTGTCTCATTCTAGCTGATTAAAGGGTTTAGTATCCCTTTCCCTTCTTGGAAAAGTGACCATTCTCATTTCTTTTTTTTTTTTTTTTTAATGTTTATTTTATTATATTATTTTATTATTATAGAGAGAGAGAGGGAGAGAGAGCATGAGTGGGGGAGGAGCAGAGAGAGAGAAAGAGAGAGAGACAGAATCCGAAGCAGGCTCCCGGCTCTGAGCTGTCAGCACAGGGCTCAAACTCATAAACCGTGGGACCATGACCTGAGCTGAAGTCAGATGCTTAACCAGCTGAGCCGCCAAGGCGCCCCTCATTTCTATTGCCTGGAAAGAAGCAATGCCAAGTGCTACAGGCAAAAGCTATATACATGCAACATTAATCAGTTTTGTTTCTGCGCTTTGCCGTTTCCAGGATGTGCCCTCAATTGCATTTTGGAAATATAAGTTGCTTCAACTCTTATTTCTATCTTTTACACTTCTGTGTGACATCAGCAGGGAGTTGAAAAATTTTGTCTGGGAAAGACTAGGCAGTAAATATTTTCGGCTTTTTAGGCTATAGGGTTTCTGTCACAATGACTCAATTCTGCGGTTACAGTGCAAAAGCAATCACAGATCTACCTAAATTGTTGAGCGGGACTATGCTCTAATAATTTATCTAGGGACACTGAAGTTGGCATCTCACATAATTTTCACATATCATAATATATTATTTCTCTTTTTTCCCCCAACCATCTAAAAAGGTAAAAACCAGAGTGCCTAGGTGGCTTGGTTGAGCGTCTGACTCTTGATTTGGCTCAGGTCATGATCCCCAGGTTGAGGATCAGGCCTCACATTGGGCTCCACACTGAGCATGGAGCCTACTTGAAATCCTCTCTCTCTCTCTCTCTCTCTCTCTCTCTCTCAAAAACAAATTAAAAAATTTTAAAAACGTAAAAACTATTCTTCGCTTCTGGGCCATATAAAAGGTGAGATTTGGCCCATGAGTCATAGTTGGGCAATCCCTCATATGAAGGACTTGGTGATGTGGCACAGGCTGTGGATTTAATCCTCATGTGGGTGACTGAACCAATGTTGCACTGGTGAACCTGTTGCAGTTTCGAGGTCCACTCAGTTATGGCGAGTGGCTTGAAGATGCGGGCTATAGGTTGTCACGAGGAGAAGCCAGTAAACAATGCCACTTTCTGTGCTTTCGTTTCTAGCAGAGCTTACTGATGATTGTTCACACTTTCTCTGTCACTTGAGAGTTTCTGAATTCCACTTTTGCAAACCAAGGTGACACCAATTGTAGTGTATTCTTCTCACCCTCTTAGTAAGGCAGGTAAGGCAGAAATCTATTTTGTTGTCATGAAGCAAAACGAGTCACGTAAGCATTTTGGATAATTCTCTGAGAAAGCAGAACAGCTGTGCTGTGCATATTCAATATTAATTTTGAACTTTTTAGTGGCCAGGATCATTTCATTCTGTAAATCAAGCAATTCCCTTAGGAATTCTCTAAGCCATTCCCTTAGGTTTGCTCTTGTACCCGGAAAGAAAAGGAGTATTTTTGCTTCCTGTTTAGGTCATTTCTAAGCACTTTTGTAAGACCTAGAACCCTGTTAACCTAAGCACTTCAGACAGCTTTGTGCTATTTTCTTATGAAAAGACATTTGTTTTCCTGAGCTAGATTCTCTTGCTCTTTGACATCTCTTAATTCTCTGCTTTTGAAATGGCTTCATTCTTGAGGTGAAGCTACTGGCCATGGGGCATTTGTAAAGTGTGTTATTCCAGCAGGGCTCTGTCACATGGCTTGTTTCCTAAACTTGATGTTACTGTGTTGAGGTTTGAAGGAATGACCCCTGTTGGATTCTGTGTGATCAATTACACCAAAAAGTTAGTACAAAAGACCTAGGCTCAATCCCATCGTGTTCAAGTCCGACAACCTGGAATCATGCCTGATACTCTTTTTCTGTTCTATTTCTTGACCCGGGCAGTGGTTATATGAGTTTATGTAGAGATTCATCAAATTCATATGCAGTTGTATAGTTTACGTAGAGTATGTGTCTTTACCTTGATAATTAAAAAAAAAACACAAATTCACTTATCTAAAGCAGCCCTTTCTACTTTCTCATCACCCTCATTCTATTTTTATCCATAACACATATCACCTGCTGATGTATTTTATATAATTAACGTATCATTTTATTTACTATGCCTCTTTCCCACGAGGATGTAAACTCCACGAAAGGGATGTCTGGGTTTCATTTACTGCTGTATATTAGAGCTTAGAACAATGCTTAAGCACATAAATCTCCACAACGATTTGTTAAATAATGAATTGCTATATTGTAGCTTCAGCTCTGGATGTACTTACAAATCAGTTTTTGTCTGGAACATGAGAGACTCCTCTTTCCCTATAATCAGCACTATGACTAATTTACCAACTGCTTACAAATTGTGAAATGGGCTTGGGGACAATGATGTCAACCTTTGGGTTGAGTTACAGATTTTATTGACAAAGATTTTATTGACAAACATTAGTTGGTTGACTTCTGAGCCCAAAGCTAAGAAGGCAGAAGAATGGGGAATATCAGTTCATATTTCTCACTCTCCCAAGATTGTTGAGTTGTTCAGTATTATTTTGTCAGAAGCCAGAAAAGGAAAATAAATAAGCCATTGTCTCCCTAAGCAAAATTGCTTGTGCTATAGTTGAAATCTTTGACCTTGGAGTCAGGTAGGAAGAATTAGCAAAGCAAATCTTTTTTTTTTTTTTTTTTTTTTTTTTTTTAACGCTTATTTTATTTTTGAGAGAGAGAGTGCAAGCAGAGGAGGGACAGAGAGAGTGGGAGACAAAAGATTCGAAGCAAGCTCTGCAATGTCAGCGCAGAGCCCAAGGTGGGGCTCAAACCTACAAACCATGAGATCATGACCCGAGGCAAAGTTGGACGCTTAACTGAGCCACCCAGCAAAGCAAATTTTAAGAAATGTGATATAGTGAAATGGACAGAATGGAGGAGATGGTCCCTCCAGACCTAGAATGCTCTTGTTGATTTGAAAGGTAAAATGCAGGGAAAGGATAAGGAACATACAACTAAAAAAAGATATTTGTCTTAAGGTAGAAGTACAAGAATGGAGACAAGAAACATGAAATGGGTAGAAGATTTTGAGAAGTACAGGACCATGAAAACGGTGATAAGTAAAAGTGCAAACTTTTCAACTATAAGCTTAATCAAGGTAGGAACTGGCATGGTTGGAAATAACATTGATTGAATAGTTATTATGTATTTAGCATTTAACAGGTTTTTCTCATTTGATCCCCACACAGATTTTTTTTTTTTTATTTTTCAATGTTTATTCATTTGGGAGGGGGGGCAGAGAGAGAGGGAGACACTGACTCCGAAGCAGACTCCAGGCTCTGAGCTGTCAGCACAAAGCCTGATGCGGGGCTTGAACCCACAAACCATGAGGTCAGGACCTGAGCTGAAGTTGGACACTTAACTGACTGAGCCACCCAGGAGCACCCCCACAATAGGTATTTAAATAGGTACTATTAGCTTTATTATTTTATGAGAGGTCAGGAAATTGACTTTCAAAGGGCACAAAATGTATTCACAGATGGAATTCCTACCCAGTTCTGGCTTCAAGGACAAGATCATCTTCCAATGAGGTGATAACTCCCTCTCCTGGAATGCTTACAGTTATTACCATCTGTGCCATTCATCATCACAGTATTTTACTCCTTTGTTATTTATTTGGTCTCATCACTCCACTGCCTGCAGGTTTAGCTCCCTAGGGCATGCAACACCCTTCCCAATCTGACTCCCACTATCTTTCCAATCTTCTTTCTCTCTTCCCATTCTAAGCCATCCTTGGTGACAGAATCAGTTTTGTCCAAAGCTAGTTCTGACCAAAACTGTTGCTTCAAAACCTTGGCTTAACTTGTTACTTTTCTGATAAAGTTTAAACTCCTTAACATATTATGTTTCGACTTACCATTCCAGACTCCATACCCATTCCAAATAACCAGAACTTCAGTTACACCGAACAAGTGCACTGTTCTCTGTGCAGCACTATTCAGCACCTCCTCAGTAATCCCCATTTGTTGCCTTTCCTCAACTCCTCCCCAGCGATCCCACTTTCCTGTACCTTCACACAAGTTCTTTCTGCTCCTTGAAATGCACTTTCTCCTTTCTTTGGCTGGTGAACTTTTGCTTACATAGTATCAATATTTGTTTACATTGTATGCCAAATACTACCTCCTTGATGGAGCCTTTCCTGGGGTGTTTTACTACCCAGCTTTGTATTATTTTGACCATCTATTTATTTTCCCAAAAGTCTATGAGCTCCCCAAGGGCAAGGAAACAGACATATTCATCTATGTCTTCAGAGCATGGCATACAATATATACTCAATAGACATTGTGAACAGTGAATTACCTAACAATTCTTCTACAAGGCTAGTACATCCCTCCACTAGATTACACACTTTTTACATTAATTTATTCCTCAATGACTGACAATAACCACCGACAATGTTATAAAAAAAAAAAAAAAGGACTTTGCTCTGCACTCTTCCCACCAAGGCAAACAAAAGAAAAATATCTCTGGTATCTCAGGTTAATATTAATAAGAAATTTGGGTGATGAATATATTACTAAGAAGCACAAAGAAATACCCAAATAAGTGGAGAAATAAATCATATTTCTGAAGGAGAATACTAATTAGTATAAATATACTGATATTATCAAATAAATTCTTAGTGTGGATTAGTTTCCATCCAATTCTCAAAAGAGGTTTTGGTTTTTTGTTTGCTTGTTTGTTTGTTTGTTTTCATTTGAGTTCCAAGACCAGTGTTTGAAAAGTTCATCTGGAGGGGTGCCTGGCTGGCTTTGTTGATAGAGCATACATCTGTTGATCCCAGGGGCCCTGAGTTTGAGCTCTGTGTTGTCTGTAGAGTTTACTTAAAAAAGAAAAAAAAAAAAAAAGAAAAAGTTTGGGGCGCCTGGGCAGCTCAGTCGGTTAAGTGTCTGACTTCGGCTTGGTCATGATCTCATTGTTTGGGGGTTGGAGCCCCACAGTGGGCTCTCTGCTATCAGCACAGAGCCTGCTTCAGATCCTTTCTCTCCTCTTTCTGCTCCTTCCCCACTCACGCTGTCTCTCAAAAAATAAATAAACTTAAAAAAAATAAAGAAAAAAAGTTTATGTGGAGTGTTTATTGTGCAATTATTTCAACTTTTTTAATATCTGAGAATTTTCATTATTATGTGTAAAAACAGTCAATTTGGAAGAATGTGTAGGCAGACCAGCAAGGAAAGTATTACAAAAGGATAGTGAATGTGGGTGTGGGCTTGCTCCATCACATTTTAAAATGTTATTTCAGTAATCAAAACTAGAACAGAAGGGGGCGCCTGGGTGGCTCAGTCAGTTGGGCATCCAACTTCATGCTCTCATAGTTTGTGGGTTCGAGCCGCGCATCAGGCTCTGTGCTGACAGCTCAGTGCCTGGAACCTGCTTCGGATTCCGTGTCTCCCTCTCTCTCTGCCTCTCCCCTGCTTGTGCTCTCTCAAACAAAAAACAAAAAACGAAAACAAAACTAGAACAGAAGCGAGACAAATCAATGGAATACAAATAGATATCCTTGAAACAGATCTTAGGATAGATAAGTCTATGACACTTTCATTATATTTGTTAAACAAACATTTATACAAAGCTTACTGTTCTAGATTCTTTACATATACCTACTCATTGATACTTTAACTAATGTAACTAAAAATCGGTCTCTGGAGCCAGACTGCCTGTGTTCAGATTCTGTCCCTGCCATTTACTAGCTGTGTGACCTTGAAAAAGTTACTAAACTTCTCTGTTTCCTTAGGTACAAAATGTAGATAATAACTTAACCAATCTCATATAATTTTTAAGAGATTAAGTTAATATTTTATAAAGGATGCATCACAATAGGTAAGAAGTAATATCATCAATGGTGTAAGAAAATTAGATAAAAGTACCTAGTTGGAGTTTTGCCTCTATAAGATACTGAAAATAAATTCCAGGATTTAAAGAAATATATCAAAAAAAAAAAAAATGAAAGCATAAAATATTTAGAAGAAAACACATATGCATATTTAACTAATTCTAAAAATTGATGACTTTCTAAGTAGAAAAGGAAAAAGAAATAATATATCATAAAAATTAAAAGTTTAAAAGGAACAAGTTAGAAAAAGAAAAGACTTAGAAATAGAATAAATGGGATAAATGACAGGTAGAACATACTTTTATCTCAACTTTTATAAATCAGGGAAGTATTATAGAAAAGAGGAAAATTACATAAACAATTTACAGAAGAAAAATACAAATAGTCTAATGGCTATAATTATGTAGAAAAATGTTCAATCTCACAAAGGAAGGCCATTTAAACCAATGATGTATTATTTTAAACTAGTAAATATGGTTAGGATTTAAATACAGAAATGTTTGGGGTACCTGGGTGGCTCAATTTGCTGAGCATTAAACTCTTGATTTTGGCTCAGGTCATGATCTCATGGTCATGGGATCAAACCCCCTGTTGGGCCTTGAGTTGAGTGTGGAACCTGCTTGGGATTCTCTCCCTCTCCCTCTGCCCCTTCCCTGTTCGTGCTCTTTCTCTCTCAAAATAAATAAATAAACATTAAAAATAAATAAATAGAATGCTTAATGTCAACAAATGTATCACAAGAAGGCACTCCTGTAAAGAATAAATTTGGTATGATCTTAAAAAAATATATTTTTTAATGTTTATTTATATTTGAGAGAGAGAGAGACAGAACGCAAGCAGGGAAGGGGCAGAGAGACGGAGACAGAATCTGAAGCAGGCTCTGCCAGCACAGAGCCCGACGCAGGGCTTGAACTCACAAGCAGCGTGATTATGACCTGAGCTGAAGTCAGACATTTAACTGACTGAGCCACTCTGGCACCCCTAAATTTGGTATATTTTGAAGAGCATTTTAGAAAAATTCATTGATTTTGAAACTGTTCATATATGTTGATCCTGTGATCTATTTGTTATGAGTTGAATTGTTTCCATCCAAGGATAAGTTGAGGTCCTAACCCCTTGTACTTCAGAATGTAACTTTATTTAGAAATAGGGTCATTGCAGATGTTATTAGTAAGATGAAGTCATGCTGGAATAGGAAGGGTTATTAATTCAATAGGATCAGTGTCTTATAAGAAAGGAGTATACCATGTGAAGACAAATGCACAGAGAGAAGACGACTGTGTGGCTATGGAGGCAGAGATTGGAGTTGTTTATCTACAATAGTGCCCCCCTTGTGTGTGGGAGGTATGTTCCAAGATCCCCTGTGCATGCCTGACATGGCAGATAGCATCAAATCCCATAAAAACGATGTTTTTTCCTGTGCATACCTATAACAAAGTTTAATTTACAGGCTAGGCACAGTAAGAGATTAACAACAAAGATTAATAACAAAATAGAATAATTATAATAATGTACTGTAATAAAAGTTACATGAATGTGGTTTCTCTCAAAATATCTTATTGTACTGTACTCACCCTTCTTCCTGTGATGATGTGAGATGATAAAATGCCTATGAGATGAGACAAAGTGAGGTGAATGACGCAGGCATGTGACGCAGTGCTAGGCCGCTATGGACTTTCCCAGGATCCATTAGGAGGATCATCTGCTTCCTGCAGGTGGTTGACCTGGGGTAACTGAAACCACAGAAAGTGAAACTATGGATAAAGGGCTTATAAAAGTACTGTATCAGCCAAGGAATGCCAAGGATTGCCAGCAAACAACACAAGATAAAATTAAAAAGGCAAGAAAGAATTTTCCTCTACAGTTTTCAGAAGGAGCAGGGCTCTGCTGATTTTGGACTGTGATTTTGGACTGTGAGACAGTAAATTTCTTATTTTAAACTACCCAGTTAGTGGTAGTCTATTATGGAAGCCCTAGGAAAGTAATGCACTATCCTTGGGGAATAATTAATATGAATAAAAATATATGTTCAAGAGTACTTATTGAATTATTCATAATTGCAAAAATTTAGAAGTGATCATAATGTATAAACAATACTGGCATTATTAAATGAAATAATTTATAAGGTAGAATATTATGGTGACAATAAAAATCATATTTTTGAAAGTCTAGGTAAATGTTTTATGATATAATAGTGAGAAAGGGCAAGAAATAACAGTATATTCCATATGATTTTAAAACTTTTTAAAAAGTCCATCTATTTATTTTTGAGAGAGAGAGCATGCATGCAGGGGAGGGGCAGAGAGAGAGAGAGGAAGAAAGAAGATTCCAAGCAGGCTCTGCACTGTCAGCTTCTGACATGGGGCTTGAACTCATGAACCATGAGATCATGACCTAAGCTGAAATCAAGAGGCTGATGCTTAACTGACTGAGTCACCCAGGTGCCCCTCAAATTTTATTAAAAAAAAAAAATCATAAATTACAGGAGTCTCTGGGTGGCTCAGTTGGTTAAGTGTCTGACTCTTAATCTCAGCTCAGGTATTGATCTCTGGGTTATGGGTTCAAACCCCACATTGGGCTCCACACTGGGCTCTGTGCTGCACGTGGCACCTACTTAAAAATAATAATAATAAATAATTTAAAAATAAAAATAAAACTCATAAATTACATGTTTATAGGGAAAAAAAGCTGGTGGTAAGGGCGCCTGGCTGGCTCAGTTGGTAGAACATGTGACTCTTGATCTCAGGGTAGTAAGTTCAAGCCCCATATTGGGAGTAGAGATTACTTAAAAATGAAATCTTAAAAAAAAAAAGCTGGTGGTAAATTCTCTAAAGGTTAGATTTTTGTCTATAATTTCTACAGTTATAGCAAAGCATAGATGTTAGAAATGTCAGAAAAAAAAGAGACAGTCTATATAAATGTGATGGTCTCAGGGGCAAAGAAAAAGAATAACAATAGTAATTTGCCTATTTACCAGGATCCATACAATGTACTTGGCATACACAATTTTGTTTAATTTTTATTTGCTTAAGCAAATCATTCTAGTCACATCAGTAGTAATGGACAGAATTGAGTTATGTACCCAGGCTGCCTAATTCCAAATTCTGTGTTATTTATTATCCATTCTATGTTGCCATATACTATTCACATTTTTGACCCTAGAATTGGATTCCTAGAAAGGTACCCTACAGACATACTTAAAAAAATTTTTTTAATGTTTATTTATTTTTGAGAGAGACAGACTGAGAGTGGGGGAGCAGCAGAGAAAGAGGGAGACACAGAATCTGAAACAGGCTCCAGGATCTGAGCTGTCAGCACAGAGCATGATGCGGTGCTCAAACTCATAATGGCGAGATCATGACCTAGGCTGAAGTCAGATGCTCAACCAATTGAGCCACCCAGGCGCCCCTACCCTAAAGACATACTAAAAAAAAAAAAAAAAAAAAAAAAAAAAGCCAAAAATATATAGTGCAATGTTAGAAAAGAAAATAATTTGAGACAATATAATTTTCTAATAGAAGAAATGACTATAGTATGGTTCACCTTCATAATGGATTATCCTAGACTTTAAAAAAAAAAATTTTTTTAACGTTTATTTATTTTTGAGACAGAGAGAGACAGAGCATGAATGGGGGAGGGTCAAAGAGAGAGGGAGACACAGAATCTGAAACAGGCTCCAGGCTCTGAGCAGTCAGCACAGAGCCTGACGCGGTGCTTGAACTCACAGACCGCGAGATCATGACCTGAGCTGAAGTCGGACGCCTAACCGACTGAGCCACCCAGGCGCCCCAACTTAGACTTTATAAAAGATAATGGAGACCCTATGGATATGAAAAAATATTTCAGATACAATATTCAGTAAAAGAAAAGCAGAATACAAAGTGGTTATATTCATTGATTGCACAAACATAAAAATATGTATGTATAGGAATGCAATTGAAAGTAGTTGTAGACTGTGGTTGTAATAGATTGGATACAATTTTTTCCCTCAGAATTGGTTAGTTTTTTAAAAATTATCTGAGGGGTTCCTCAGTAGCTCAGTTGGTTGAGTGTCCGATTTCAGCTCAGGTCATGATCTCCTGGTTTGTGAGTTCGAGCCCCACATTGGGATCCCAAGAGTCTGCTTGGGATTCTCTCTCTCCCTCTCTCTCTGCCCCTGTCCCTCCCTCCCTTTCTCTCAAAATAAATAAAATTTAAAAAAAAATAAAAAAAATAAAAAATTATCTGAAAAGAGTTTTTTCAAATAATCACCTTCTCAAAACACTGGCCCCCAGTCCAGTGTCTTTCTTTACCAGCACCTCTTCTGCTCAGAACAGCTTTCCATTTAGTGTTTGCTTCTGTTCAGCTCCACAGCATGATCTCTTGCCACTCATATTCATGTGAACAAGGTTGACCCAAATAGAAATTGCACATTCCTAAAAGTCACTTGACCATTTCTTCTATCTGTGCTGTGACAATGTTGAGCGGCACATTTTATTGAATAATTTGTCCTCCTTTTTTTTCTTTGCAAAACAGGGTCTCCCTCCACCCCATTATAACAGTATTTGAGCATAGCTGTAACCTTTATACACCTGTATGCTGCCATTGGTCACAGGGTTTCTCAATGTCAGCATTATTGACAAGTGGGCTCAGATAACTTTTTGCTGTGTCTTGTGCATTATAGGATGTTTAGCAGCATCTCTGGCCTCTTATTACTAGATGTCAGTAGCATTTCCCCCCAAAAGTGTGACAAACAAAGACATCTCCAGATATTGCCAAATGATCCCTGAGGCTGGGGGACAAAATCCTGGATGAGAACCACTGGACTGAAGTGGCTTAAGGTGAGAACGTGTAGTTGGCCAGTTATGCCCTTATTTCACCACCAGAGGTCTCCCTAGACCCCATTATGGTTCTAATCTGGAAAATCTAGGGCTATGGCTACCACCAAATAGGTTGATTTCATGACCAGATGGGTGATGACAGCAAAAGGTTTACAAACAAAAGCATTTGATCAATCTCCTGTGCAGAAGAATTCCAAATAAATAATATAGATATTCCATTCTAAAGGAGGGGAGCATAAATCCCAAAAGTGTGGGCTATATGCAGTGACTTCCTGCCAAAGAATATAGTATTGAAAGGGTAGTGGGGAGTAATAACAGTGGAGAGACCTGACAAACATGACCTCAACCAGGTGTTTGAGGTCAACATCAACACTGATAAGTTATATTGATAGTATGTCCTTTGATATGATGTGATAAAAATGGCACTGTACCTCTATGACCTTCCTCCCCAAACCCCATAATCTCAGTCTGATCATGAGAAAAATATCAGACAAATTCAAATAGAAGGGCATCCTACAAAATACCTGACCAGAACTCCTCAAAGTTGTCAAGGTCATTAAAAACAAGGAAAGTCTGAGAAACTCACAGTCAAGAGGAGCTTGGAGACATGACAACTAAACATAAGATAGTCTCTTGGATGAGATTCTGGGATAGAAAAGGACATTAGGTAAAAAGTAAGGAAATCTGAATAACTATGAACTTAAGTTAATAAAAATTATCAATTTTGGCTCATTAAATTGTAATGAATGTACCATACTAATATGAATTGTTAATAAAGGGAAATTGTGTGCAGGGGAAGGATTATATGGAAACTCTGTACTGAGCTTAATTTTTCTGTAAATCTAAAACTGCTCAAAATTAAATCTTTTGATTTAAAAAAAAATTTTTTTTAAACGTTTATTTATTTTTGAGACAGAGAGAGACAGAGTGTGAACAGGGGAGGGGCAGAGAGAGGGGGAGACACAGAATCTGAAACAGGCTCCAGGCTCTGAGCTGTCAGCACAGAGCCTGACGTGGGGCTCGAACTCACAGACTGTGAGATCATGACCTGAGCCGAAGTCGGACGCTTAACCGACTGAGCCACCCAGGCGCCCCAAATCTTTTGATTTTTTAAAAAGCATCTGATCAAGCACTGTTTTGGTAAAAGAAATGAGAAAGTTTTGAAAATGGTGTGTTTGCTAGGATTCTGATGTCTGATCTAATTAGAAATGCCACCATCATGAAGCAATCAAGCCCCTCACTTTATGCAGGAGTATCAGGTAAGAAAGACAAAGATTGGTACCAAAGACAACTTAATGGAATAAAGGAGCCCAAATACTTAATAAAATTCTTGAAGATTATTTCTATACTAACAAGTAGATAAATGTGGCACAATCATATAATGAGAATATCAATTCTCATTATGTTGTATCTCATTGATACCCCTTTGAAGTTTGTACTATATTCCAGTACTGCATTCAACTGAGGAAGACTGAGTCTCAAAGAGATTATACCTTTGCTCAAGATCATAGAGCTACTAAGTAGCAAAACTAAAATTCAAATTTTTACATCTGATGTTAAAGTTTTTGCCTTTGACTCCTGTGCATTCTTTTCTGCCTATATTTGGCAGCTGAGGTTATTAACCATCACTGTAGAGTAAGTATTGCATACTTAAAAGAGTGCTGAGCAAAAAACAGAAGTCTGGGTCCTCAGCTCAGAATATCAATTTCCTTACCAAAAAATTATGGATAATAATACCTGTCCTGCTTACCTCATTGGGTTATTTTAAGAGTCGAATGAAACAATCTATGAGAAAATGTCTTGCAACCTGTGAAGTGTGGCCTTGTATCATTAACACATTTTTTACTTTTGCAGCTTTTTGCAAATATGTCTGTGAGCTAATTGCAAAATGGAATGTGAGCAGATGATTGAGTGGAGTTTCAGAACAGAAGGCTTACAAGAGAATTGTGTCAGGTTCAAATACTCCTTTTGAATGCAAGATCTTAAGTCTGTGGTCCTCATCACTGACTGCACTTCTCACCTGGGGAAGCTTTGAAAGGCATCCATGCCTACGTTGTTCTGCCCCAGACCAATTAAATTACAATTGCTAGGGGTGGGGCACTGTCAGTGTTATGTTTAAAAAACTCTCCCAGTGATTCTAATATGCCATGAAGGCTGAGAACTGCCATCCTAATTGATCTAAAGTCAGCTCAGTTCCATGGGGCCCACCATACCCTTTCTGCACAGGCTGCTCCTCACTCCTGGAAATTGCTAGAGTTGGAATATTGCCATCAGGCAGCGAGGCTAATATAAAAGTCTGGTCAGCCAAGCTGCTAGGACAGCTAATGATATTGTCGTTTGACTAAAGGAAATGGATCTATTTCAGTTTCATTCAAAGAAGGAAGTGTCCAGTCTGGGGGTGGGGGTGGTGGTGGGGGGAGAGTGCCACAGAGGCTGGCTAAGCAATTATTTAGGGCTCTGCCACAATCACCAGCCAGGATAGCAGAGGGTCTGCTCTGAGCCTTTGTAAACTTGGCTCTGCAAGTTAGTTTATCTTGGCTATCATGTTGTCTGAGGAGCCCTTGTTGGGATCCTGGGCCTTGCTGCCTATCAGACCAAAGCAACAATCAGCTTACAAATTTGTGTGTTAATAGTTCAAAACCTGAGGCCATAGAAGAAAAAGCTCTTGAGCAAGAATAACATTAGGTGTGCTACAGAGTTAATGTAATTCAGAGCTAGAAACGCCCTTCTTTTAGAAACAGGCCCAGTTTCCTAAATGTATTGCTCCATGGGACCTCCAGTGAAAGAATTTTGATTACAGCACCACCATGAGAGAGTACCAAGATGGAGAAGTCATCTGGGGGAACTGAGGGTCCCTGTCATCTAGGGTCTGGGCTACATCTTGACAAACCCAGGAACTCACTGTGTCATAACACTCAGAGGTGAGCAGTCTCTTAGGGATAAACCCACATTAACCAAGCTCACAAAAAGTCCAATCCTGAATTACACAATGATTAGACATTAATATTGGATGGTACATTTTCTACTTGTAGGAAAGACAACACATTTGAATCATAAATTAAACCTTAAAATCAAGGATACAATTAAGAAATTAGGTGATCATAAAAGATAGTATCATCAAGCTATTGTACTGGATTCATTCAATCTCTCTGTAGAGGTGACCAGTTAGGTAGAATGAAATGCTGGCACCTTCTGTCTGGATTACATTGGAGAGTCATTGACAAATTCTTGCTATTCAGGGGTCACTTTTTCAAACCAGGGGTCTCCACATTTTTCTGGTTGTGTTTTTCTTAGCAGGAAAACACAAATAAAAATTTAAAAAATTGTAAATCCATTTTTCAAATCATCTGCAGATAATTTTGAATTTTTTTTTTTTTTGGTATCATCTTCTTGTCAGACCTGACAAGAATGTTATTGCTTTTACTGAATAACATATCTGACAGCTTATATTAAAGGTAAGAGAAATGTCAGCCCTACCATTTTATTTGCTTGTGTTTTAATTATTAGTATCATCTTTAACTTGTGGTTTCTTTGAAGGAATTTTGTTAAGCCCTTGTCCACTTTGTGAGAGTTAACTAAGTGAAAACTGAATACTGTACCATAATATAATCTATAAGTCCATTGAAAAGGGCTTAGTAAACTGCAAGATTCCATACCCTGTGCTGAGAGGCAGGCATGAGTGAGGCCATGGTCAACCTCCAGTTGTGGAATTCCCATTCTTCACTGGGATACTTCAGTAATGAACGAGGCAGTTCTTCAGACAATGTATAATACAATGCATTCACTCAGAGCCTAGAATATTTTACAGCTTTGGATACAATACAACACAATGTAATACAATACAATACAATACAATACAATACAATACAATACTATAGTTCTTAGAAATTAGGCCCTTAATCCTTAATTGGACATGGGCAGTCCTTAGTCTCTGTCTTGCCGTTTGCTGAGTAGGTGAGTCTTTTATGTAGATGTTCAATCTGTTTCATCATATTTTGATTCTCTTTATTGATATGTCTTGAGGGGACCTTTATCTGAAGTTTTGGGGGTGCCTAAGGACTATACTGCTCTATAAGAACCATAAAATGAGAATGAGGGAGCCATAGTTATCATATTTTACTATTAGGAGCATGGTTTTATTTAAATTCAGAAGCAAAACAGCTAAACACAGAGTTAATTTGGTTGAAAGGATCAGGATGAACTAGTTTCAAACCTCTCTCTTCAGAGACTTCACCTACAGGGTTTCCCAGGAATGGGAAGCCTTCTGCAGAGTTTGAAAATGACAGCCCTAGAACATTAAAAAATTGGTTGAGATGGAATTTTGCTATAATTAGTGCTGTGTTATAGGTAAGTCTGCAGGAACTAGAGACAAGCGGGATCCCATGTACAGTTTGTTTGCAATGAATTAAGAATAAAAAAAATTCTTTTTGATTTTTTTTTAACGTTTATTTATTTTTGAGACAGAGAGAGACAGAGCATGAACGCGGGAGGGGCAGAGAGAGAGGGAGACACAGATTTGGAAGCAGGCTCCAGGCTCTGAGCCATCAGCCCAGAGCCCCACGCGGGCTGGAACTCACGGACCGTGAGATCGTGACCTGAGCTGAAGTCGGACGCTTAACGACTGAGCCACCCAGGCACCCCAAGAATAAAAAAAAATTCTGATCCATGTTTTATCCTAAAGATATTATAGCATAGAGTTTTAGAATTTGGACTCCATAGTCAGACAGTGTGTGTTATTCTTTTCATTTCCTCCATAGAGAACTTAATTTTATTTTGTTTTTCATTTTTTAATTTATTTATTTTTGAGAGAGAGAAAGAGAGAGAGAGAGAGCATAAGTGAGACCAAGGGAGGGACAGAGAGAATCTGAAGCAGCCTCCACACTGACAGCAGAGAGCCTGATGTGGGGCTTGAACTCAGGAACTGTGAGATCATGACCTGTGCTGAAGTCTGATGCTTGACTGACAGAGCCATCCAGGCACCCCAATTTTATTTTTTAATAGGTTAATACATACATGTGATACTATATGGTAAGGTTCCCTCCCATTCCTAACCCTCCCTCCCCTAGTTCTTCTCCCCAGCAGCAACCACAGATACAAGCTTCTTGAGCATTTTTCTAGAGGTGGTAAAGGCATATTCAAGCATACTTGTATATATACTGCATGTAAATATATATTTTAAAACAAATGGTGGCAGGGGCTCAGTCATTCAGTTGGACGTCTGACTTTTGATTTCAGTTCAGGTCACGAACTCATGGATCATGGATTTGAGCCCCGCATCTGGCACTGTGCTGACAGTGCAGAGCCTGCTTGGGATTCTCTCTTTCCCTCTCTCTCTGTCCCTCCCCTGCTCGTGCATGTGTGCACTCTCTCTCAAAATAAATAAATAAAACTTAAAAAATAAAACAAAACACCCCCCCCCAAAAAAAAAACCCCAAAACAAATTGTGGCATACTTTATACAATTGCTCTTTACTGTGCTTTTTTTTTTTTTCCATTTAATTCTTGGAATTGGTTCACTCTTCATTCATTCAACACATATTTATTAAGCACTGTGATAGACTGGAATATTGTTCTCTACTCCTCATGATAGGGTTATACATCCTGCTCTCTGCCCTTTGACTGCAGAGACTCTTCCAGTTAGAGAAGGTATAATATACTTCTCTCTTGACTTTGGTTTTGGCCATGTTTTCTGGCCAATGGATTGTGGGTAGAAGTGACAGTGTGTCATTCTAAGTAGAGGCTTTAAGGTGCATGATATGCTTTCATGTACTTGTTGAAACTACAGTGGTCCATAAATGAGCAGATACTAGAAGCCAATTTAAACCTAACCTGTGACCCTCAGCCTAGAGCACTGCCACCATAGCTGCCCTACATATCCATGAGGGGAAAAAAAAACATGTTTTTGTATAAGGCATTGATATTTTGGGGTTGCTTGTTATCACAGCCAGGAGCGAATTAAGGCTATTATGTGCTCAAACAGTATTCTAGGTGCTTAAGTTCATTGGGAATCAGACAAAAATCCTCACCCTCATGGAGGACCTACATACGGACCTGACTTTTTAATGGCTGCATACTATTCCTTTGTATAGAGGCATCGTGATTTATTCAACCAGTCCTTTTTTTAAATTTTATTTTATTTATTTATTTTGAGAGTAGGGGCGGGGCAGAGTCTTAGAGGGAGAAGAAAATCCCAAGCAGGCTCCTTGCTATTAGTACGGAGCATGACCTGGAGCCCGAAGTCACACACCATAAGATCATGACCTGAGCCAAAATCAAGAGTAGGACACTTCATCAACTGAGCCACCCAGGTTCCCCTCAACCAGACCTTTACTGATGGATTTAGGTTATCTCAAAGCATCAGTCTCAAAAGTTGAAAAGCATATTTCCAACATAAATGCATAGAAAGCACATATCAAGTCTTAATTTAACTTATAATGAAGAACCCACCAGGAGGACAAAGTTGGTTCGAAAGAGAATATGAAAGTTGAATAATGTAGTCAATGGATAAAAAGAAATTCTGAAATAAAATTGTTAATTTTGATACAAAACTGGCTAATGGCCTATAGGGTAAAAATAATTTTTGAGGTTTTCTTCTACTGGACAGAAGAAATAATCATTTCCCATTGTCAGTTTTAGAGAGTTGTAAAATGTCTGGGCTTTAATCAACGGTAAAATTACATTCTCCGGAGACAGTTTTTGCTAATACTAACAATGCTACAATATCCTTTTATACTCATTTTTGTGTGCATGTGTGAGCATATTTTAAGGAAAAGTTTCTAGAAGTGAAATTTCTGAGTATATTAATTTCTACTTTTGAGAGAGGTTACCAAATTGCCCTTCATAGAAATCATACCAATTTACCTTATTTCAAACAACATATGAATGGCTGTTTCTTCATATCTTTTCTACACAATGTTATCGAAACTTTTGCTAGCTGCCAATCTGATAGAATAAAAATAGCACCTCATTATAATTTTAATTTAAATTTTTTCTTACTATTACTATGATTGATTGAATATTTTTTCATATCTTTATAAGTTATTTCTTTTTCCTCTACTATGAACTGTCACTTCATTATCTTTGCCTTCAGAAAAATGAGGCTTTATCTGTCATATGTGTTCCAAAATTTTTTTTCACAGTTTCAGACATATTTTTAATCCTATTTTCTAGCTATTTACTATTTACTAGCTGTGTGACCTTGGGCAAATTAATTAACATCTCTGAGCTTAAGTTTACTCATTTGTAAAATAGGGATAATAACATAGTCCTCAATCCCATATTTGAAATTCTGGGGTACAGATTTTAATAATTTTTTTTAATGTGGGGCACCTGGGTAGCTCAGTCGGTTGAGCATCCGACTTCAGCTCAGGTCACGGTCTCACGGTCTGGTCTGTGAGTTCAAGCCCTGTATCAGGCTCTCTGCTGACAGCTCAGAGCCTGGAGCCTGCTTCAGATTCTGTGTCTCCCTCTCTTTCTGTCCTTCCTCCTCTTGCACTCTGTCTCTCTCTCAAAAATAAATAAACACTTAAAAAGTTTTTTTAAATAATAAAAGAATAATTTTTTTTTAATGTTTATTTTGAGAGAGTGAGAGTGGGGGGAAGGGCAGAGAGAGATCAAGACACAGAATCTGAAGCAGGCTCCAGGCTCTGAACGGTCAGCACAGAACCTGATGCCAGGCTCAAACTCATGAACCAAGAGACCATGACCTGAGCCTAAGTCAGATGCTTAACTGACTGAGCCCCCCAGACATCCAGGGATAAAGATGTTTTAAATTCTAGGAGCTTTCAGTGTGCATACACTGTATGTAACGTAAAATCCCAGGGAGTGGGAGCTCTTCAAGCATTAATATTCCTATAAGAAACATATGAATATACTAGATGGGATTAATAAAGCCTGTGAATGACCTCATGTTAGTTGAAGTTTGCCATCAAATGAGCTGCATATGTTTTGTTTTGTTTTGTTTTTTTCTTAGAAAGTGGAGCATGGGAAAAATCTGCCATGGTTTATTATATTAGTTTGTTGAAAGTTAAAAAATTTTGTACAGAAGAGAGACCTCCTCAATGGTATTGTAACTGGTTGGGAGATATATCTACTGATTAGACAAATATTGAGACTAGCCCACATGGGAAGGACTGGGTAAGAAAAGATACTCCATGAAGATGCTATTAGAAGTTTGTGAAAATAAAGTAAGGAAAATATAATTGCTTGTATTCTGTCATTTTTTTTACCCTACAGATTTTAATTATTGAATACTACTGCTCTGCTTTTGTTCCATATGAGCTCTGTCAAACTCACTTTTGATTTTCAGACTTTTTTGGATTTCGAACTGTGCTTAGGGTATGTAGACCTGTGGTATCTTCCTCCATAAGGTGGTTGTGAAGATTGGATTAAATTAAACAATGCATGTAAAGTGTCTATACCAGCTCCTAGAACATAGGAAGAGCAAGATAAATATTATTGTTACTGTTGTTTTTAAGATGGAAGTGCTAAGCTCTTATAACTCTTGTTTCCAGGCCCTTTAGCTTGGCAAAGGGTTTTGCTTTGCTTGATGTTCAGATACGTTTCCTTGTAAAGGTGACTGAGATATTTGAAGAGAAGAGGAGAGAAGCATTTTTATTCTTTGATGGTAGGGAATAAAGAGAATGACTGGACTTTGAAGCCAGATAGGTCAGGGTTCAAATTCCATACGATCAGCTTTAAAAAAAAGAGAGAGAAAATTATCTATCTTCCAGGTTGCTTTGAGGATTAAATATAGCTAGATAGAATAGAAACTGCTCTGTACACAATATGTGCTCAATAAATAATGGCAGTTTTTTGTTAGGGTATGTTCAGGAGGGCTGAGGTACAACACTTAACCCATTTGCAGTCTGAAAAGCATATAATCAGCCACTTTCATGACAGAAAATGAAGGAGTTGGACAAGGATCAGAGAAAGCATTTATTGTACATAAAGAAACAAAGCACTGTTACCATGATCTGTTCACAGGAAGATGGCACCAAGCCTTCCTCTGTGATGTAATGTCATGGGACTTTGGGGGCGGGTGGGGTGGGGGGAGGAGGAGGGGATATAATGAAGCCTGGGATGAGCAACTTCCCCTCCCCACACAGACAGAGGGCAGTGTTTTCCCAGGTGATATGGTAGTGTGAAAGCTTGTAGCCTTTAACCTCCAGGAACTTTCTATTGTACTGTGATTTTAAAATGTAGGTTGCCTCTATTACTATAGGATACCCTGACATTTCAGGTTTAATGTTGTCATACTACAAAGTAAGACTGCTATCTGTTGATCAGTATACTCTGAGGACCGATGCTATCCATTCCCGCTTGGATCCCTACTGGATTCAATTCAGATATAAACCTCAAGAGAGGGCCTACCATGTGCCAGGTGCTGAAAATACAAAGACATCTGATAAGGTTCCAGCCCAGGAGGCACTGGCAGAAGGGATGGATAACTGATAACTCCTACTAGGGAATGCAGAGTGTTGAGTGATATAATAGAGCTATGAATAAAGTGCTGTGAAGGTACTGAGGAGAAAAAGAATGAATTCTTCTAGGGAGGTTAAGGGAAATTCCTCCAAAGGAGTGACATTTGATCTGATCTTTGGACTGAGTCATTAAGCAAAAAGGCTTTGAGATGGAATGATGAGAAGAAAAAGCAGAGGGGGAAGGTGGGGGGTTAAGGAGAGAATAATGTTCTAAGTGAGAGAAACTGTGGAGACAAAGATGTGAGGCTGTGGACATGTTCATTCGTTTGTTCAGTTAGTTACTGAACAAACAAACATTGGTTGAGAATCAGACACTCTTCTTGGCACTAGGAATATAACAGGAAGCAAGACAGACCAAGGTCCCTGACGCTTTCATGGAGTTTACACTTTAGAGCTGGATGGGACAGAAACAGAAGACGAATAAATAAACGAACAAGGTAATTTCAGAGAGTTATATGTGTCATAAAGAAAATAAGGTGGGAGAGAGTATGATAGAAAGTACTCTGGGAGGGGGAGCAGATTGGGTAGTTGGAAGAGGTATTTGACCTGAGAACCAAGTAGCAAGGAGGCAGTCTTCTGTGGCAAAGTGTTTCTGGTGGAAGGAACAGCAAATAAAAATACTGTTAACAGGACTAGGCCTGGTGTTATTTGAGGAACAGAAAGGCAGCCATCTTGACTGTAGCAGCATGAGCAAAGGAGCTGCAGGGGAAGACCAGAGAGATTGGCAGAGCTGGTTAGTAGGGCCTTATGGACCAACTTAAGGAGTTTGTTTTGAAAAAGTACCATTTGGTGTTGTACAGAGAATGGATTGGAAGAAGGGAGATCAGCTGTTGGTTACCCTCGGCAAGAGATGTGGGTGGTTTCACCCAGGGTGGTAGAACAGAGCAAATAGATACTTTTGAAGTAGAGCTGACAAGAGCTGCTGATGGATTGGTGTGGGGATGGGGGAAAGGAACATGTATGTAAACATATGAAATACAACGATGTGAATGTGGCAACAGTGGGAACATGGGACTGGAGAGGTTGCTGGAAAAGAATGGCTGTTAAGGCTTTGGGAATGAATGAATTTGGCCTTATGCAGAGGAGACAAGGGTACTGGGCCATTGACAAAGCCATACTGATAACCTGTCTGGGAAGCCAGGAACATCTCAAACTTTTACTGTCCAGGATTTTTTTTTTTTTTTTTAAAGAGCTCTTTGGTAAAATCTGAATAACTTTTTGACTTCCCTACATTCTCTCCATCCCATTTTTTGCCCTACAGGATAAATATCTGTCTATTCTCATACACTGTCCATTGGCCCCAGCTTCTCTCCTGGGTAGTCTTCAGAATTCTACCATCCAAGTGAAGCAGGAAGTTCTGCATGTAATAGGCACTGAGTATGTGTGTACAGAGGGGCAGTCAGAAGTGTTTGCTTTCAGTGAGGGACAGAAGTCGCTTCTACTACTTGTTCCACTTCTACCCTCATGCTTAGCAACTCACCATGCTTGGCCCTTTTGACTGGGAAGAGGTATGATCAGGCTTAGTAAATATTTTTTGTTGTTGCCATTGGCTGGCTGGCTGGTTCTATTGTCTCCTGGTCCTACTGTCTGATTCCCTTCTCCAGTCCCCTGCATACACACAGCAGGCCTGCAGGGGTCCTCAGATCTCCCTCCGAACCACTGCACCAAGCTTGTCCTCCTAAGCTAATGTTATCTTTTATTTAAACAGAAACAGTAGCCACCAATCTTGTTACATAACATCCCAGTATCCTAGGGTGTTAAACTAAGGCAGCATCTACTGTTGGGAAGTGTTGATCTGGCAACACAAAAACTCTCTAGAATATTGCTGAAACGTTGTAACAAGTTTGACTTCCTGGCTTTACTTAGAATTTTGGAGGGGAAGGGACTTTAGAGATCAGGCTATCTGGATCTTTGTTTTCAACTGTGAAAACTAAGGCCTAGAGAGACAAAGAAATTTGCCCAGGGGGCACATCGGGGCTAGAAATCAAGCTCTTGATAATCTAAAGAATCCATCACATTTTAGATAAAGGATTAAGTGTTAAACCTTTCTTGTTTGTGATTCTTTCTTATCTGAAAAGGTTTCTTTTTTCTTTTTTTTCAGCTTTAGGCTTTCCAGGTTTGTCAAATGTGAACAGTGATAGTGACATGGTGCTCCGGATTACACACCCAAACTGCAAATTTGAGACTGATACATATGTATGATGCTGATGAATTTGAGGTATTTGTGTTGTTTTTAACAAACATTTTACTGACATTAGGACTGGATTCACATCCAACCATACAAGGTATATTAACTGAACACAGTATGAATGCAATGTATAGTATCTGAATCAAATATATTTTAAAGACAGCTGGATGGAGTTGCAGGTGAAGCTACAGCCACCTGGGGATCTACCTCAGTAACATTCTTAGTTTATGTCCAAACCAGTATATGAAAGGGAGTTGAAGTCAGCGGTATCTCCAGAGGCATCTCACATCCTGAGAGCTGCTCAATAAAACATGGGGTTTCCTACTGCTCTCTGGGGAATTGCAGAACTTTAGTGGTGAAGTGAAAAGGCTGGGCTGCTCTCTTCCCCTGACCCCTGCCAGCATTCTTTCTCAAACTGACCTGTTTTCCTGCAGGGAGACTGCCCCACTCCACCCACCTGGTGCCTTCCTGGATTTCCTGACTGCCTGGGCTTATTTTTTAACCTTCTCTTACTTGAAAAGCACCACTTCACTGACCCAGAACGTGGGCTTCTCCCTCTGTTCACTGGCCATTCCACTTTTCTGGGCTAGCCATCCGCATTTCCCTTCAAAATCTTTGGAAAATCGGCAGCAATAGGGGGCTGGGCGCCTTCCAATTCCCCTCCACGTCTTTCCTACTTGTAACTCGCTGAAATTACTAGCAGAGCAGGGAGAAGTGGAGAAATGGCTTGCTTCTGAGTAGGGCCTGGGCTGGGTTGGCATTATTTTATTAAATTCAATCGGACCGGGTCCTGAGAACCTCTTAAGGTAACTTAGGCTCTGAGTTAGAGATGGCTAACGTGTAACGAGCGCGTTACTGTCTTGACCCTACAAGCACCATTACAGCTTACCCACTCCTATTCCTAGGTTCTAGGAATCCCAGCCTTGACCTGCGGACAAACCCCAAACACAAATAAAAGGTCTCCCCTCAGGCACTGAAAGCCCACCCTGCTCAGACCCGGCACTCCGCACTCCCCGCACCCCAGCCCGGCCAGCGCCGAGGGGTGGGGGTGGGAGGCTGGGGAAGCGGGGGGCGGAGTTCCGTCCTTCGCTGATTGGCTCGGGGAGCATGGGCTGCGGCCGAGCCGGGCCAACCCGCGGCGTGTTGCTATGTGCTAGGGCGAGGGGATAGGCGCGGGGGCGCGTCCGTCACAGGGCAGCCCCCGGCCCCGACCCGGAGGGATGCGGAGTGGCGGCGGCGGCAGTGGCGGAGACTGTGGCTTTAAGAGCGCGCCCGGAGCCCGGGAGCCAGCCGGGCGGCCCTCTGCTGCTGCGCACCCCCGCAGAGCCGAGCCCCGCGCTGGCCGGACGGGGCAGCTTGCTGCCGGGTGAGCGAGCCTGGAGCGCGGCGCGGGCCGGGCGCGCGTGGGCGTGGGGCGCGCTGTCAGCGCGGGCGCGGGGCACCCGGCAGTGGGCACCGGTCCCGTGGCCCGTCCGGCCCGGCTCCCGCGAGGTGCGCTGCGCCCCCGAGGCGAGGTCCGGCGTGGGGTGCCCGTGGAGGCCGCGGGCGCGAGGGGCGGGAAGCGGGCCGCCGGGGCCACGTGACCGGTTTGTTTACAAACACTGCAGGGCCCGGGCAGCTGCCCGCGGCGGGACCCGTGGTGGCGCGGGTCCCCGGGTCGGGGCGGAGGAGCTGTGCGAGAAGCCGGGCAAGTAAGTCTAGGGTGCGCGGTTTGGCGGACGGGACTTGGACACCGGGTCGCTGCTTCTTAGCACAGTTTCTGTGCGTTCGGGCTCCGTGGGGGGTCGGGAGAGGGTGGGCTTCGGACGCTTTCTGTCCCCGGTGACGCTGGGTCTCCGCTGGAGACACTGGGTCCGGGGCGTCGCCCCCGGGGCTCCCGCCTGTGGGGGACTGGCCGCCCTCGAAACTCCCAGGAGCGCTTGGCCGGCCCTGGGCCGAGGTAACCGCAGCCGAGTTCCTGCCTGGCCGCTTCCCGGAGCCTCCCCACTGCCCTTGCCAAGGGGGTGGGCGCCGAGTTCTCTCCTGCCCGACGGAATGCAGGGGCCTCTCCAGCGAATACCTCCCAGGAACTGGCGCTGAGGGGCAGCCCTGACCTGTCACTGCTTTAAGTTCACCCTCCTTGGCCGCCGACCTCCTGGGTGTCTTTAGTCCAGTGGTGGCTTTTCTCCCGTTGGGGGTTGGGGAAACCACCTGTTCTTTTGGACCCAGCCCAAGAGACTGCCACCTCTGACTTCACTCGCAGCATACAAGCACTTAAAAAGCCAAGTGAGTGAGTGCCCTCCGTTTTTTTTGTTTTTTTGTTTTTTTGTTTTTTTTTTCTGCTGCAAGTAGCGGACCCTCCCACAGTCTCACCGCCGTGAATGGCACACCAAACTGCTTCTGGGTTTTATGGGGCTTTGCTTTCTGGCCTTCTTGTCAACTTGTTGTCTTCGAGTCTTGGCTCTTTTAACTGAGTACTTGCTTCTGGTGAGTCTAAAGGCTAATCTAGCTACTCATCCTCCTTTCTGTGCCCTTCCTCTCTTGTTCCTGTCTTCTGGCCCAGCAAGATGGGTTTCCCTGACCCAGAGCATTAGGCAAGCCGCTTCTCTGTATCTCATTTGGTGAGGGAACACTGGCAGAGCAAGGAACTCAGGGGGTTTAGAAGTTAAGTGCCTTGACCAAGGTAACTCCTGTCACTGGCTCTGCAGTAGGACTTGACCTCGCATGCTTGACGCTCTTCAGTAGTCTCCTCGTTGTGAGAACTTCAGGCCTTGCCATCAGTGGGGTTGGCTTTCCTTTGACTTCATCATTGCCACAGGATGCAAAGATGGGCCAAATCTCAGTTGTCTATTCTCCCCTCATCTCCTTAGCACTCAATACTAAGGCTGAGTCTTGCCCCTGATGAGGAACATTTTAATTCTTCTGAATTGTGACATGAATGGCTATAAGTTCTTTACCAAGGAAAAGGTCCAGCCTGAGGAGAGTTGTGCAAACTTCCCTTTGGCACCATCCCTTATCCCCATCTTTGTGGTAAAGGTCTCAGGCAGGGGTGGGGGCCTTGGGTTCATCCCCCTCCTTAGCTCATATTGGTTTAGGATTTAATAATAGAATTTCTGGGATCTGTCTTGATATCTTGTGTTTGAACTAAAATAAGAAAGCTTGGAGTTAGGGATGGAAAATGGAAAATAAACATGCACAAGAGTATTATTTTCCTTCTTTCCTCTAGGAGAGTGGTTTTCAAACTTTGGGGTCCAAAATAAGGAATACCTTTTGCATCTCTGCACTGAGGTCCACACCTGCATGAAGTTCTAGGAAATAATTGCCCTCACTACCTACAGTGTGCTCCATATATAGATTTTCTTCTTAATTAAAAAACAAAAACAAAAACTCAACTGTTGGTCATGGCCTGTTAACTTGATTTCTTGACCAAATGAGTGAATGGGTGATGACCCACAGTTTAAGAAACATTGCTGTAGGACAGAGGTCCTCAAACTTAAATGTACATAAAGATGAGCTGAGTAGTATTAAAAATGCCGTCTGGGGGCACCTGGGTGGCTCAGTTGGTTAGGCGTCCAACTTTGGCTTAGGTCATGATCTCCTGGCTTGTGAGTTTGAGCCCCGCATAAGGCTCTCTGCTGATAGCTCAGAGCCTGGAGCCTGCTTTGGATACTGCCTCTGTCTCTCTTTGCCCCTCCCCCATTCATGCACCGTGTCTCTCTCTTTCAAATATAAATAAACATTAAAAAAAGTATTTAAAAACTGCAGTCTGTCAGTACACTCTGGAGATATTTTTCTCAGTGGGTCATGAGATTGTGATATAGGTGGTCAATAAGAAATGGCATAAACTGGATATGAAGTGTGCAAAGCCTTAGTCAAGTGTGTGACCCACTCTATACAAACCCAAGATCACTCATCTGACAGCACTAGCTTAGGCTTTGAGAAGTCTAAGGGCATAGTGTGGTTTGCTTTCAGCTGTCATGAAGCCTTGGCCATAAGACCCCCCATCGCATCCACACCACCCTGCCCAATCTATTTGAGGGCTGCTGTGTTCTGTACCCCTGGATGTTTCTAGGTGCGTGGGGTTGGGGTTGTGAGTAGTTCTGATGAATCTGCTCTACTATTCATAGATTATGTGACTTTTTACTGTTTTAATGATTTTAATAGTTTTGAGACAGTGACATAGTTATTATGCCTGGGATGTTAACAATTGGCCAGCAGAAAATGTTGATGCTGTTTAATAGCTGGGTATTCTAGGCCATGTGGCCTGGGGGAAGGGCAGGTTGGTGATTTTTGGAGGGGGTCTGGGAGAGTCAGGGCCTTATCTGTCAACAGTTGTTAATAAGAAGGGACATAAGTTCCCCTGACCTCCTTGCCTACCTACCTCAGCCCTGGTTCTTTCCTGTGATGATAGCTTGACTTCTGCGTGCAGGTGAACCTTGTTAGTTACCCAGTTTCTGATGCTGTTACCTCTATCTCAGCCGTCAAGCACAAACCTGATGTATCCACATGTTAGATGTTTTCCTTTATTGTGTCCAAACATGTTGGTAAAAGAAATTTCCTTGAATTAATCAAAGCTGCATTTAGCTTCAAATAGAACCCTATCCAAATTCAAATTCAACTATGGTCCTTCCTGCCAAAGATATGGTTTATATGGGAACACTAACTGTAGGATTGTTGAAATTGATAATATTCAGTTTGGTCAAACAGCTTACATTTGGAATATTTAGTTTTGAGCCAGTAATAAAAAAGAAAGCAACAAATGCATGGCAAAGGATAGGATATCCTAGTATAGAAAAGCAGAGGGAAGAGATGTCCAGGTGGGACTCAAATGGAGGTTCAGGATCAGTTTCCTTTGTAAATTATCTTGGCATTTCCCTAGGGTCCATCAACAAACCACTAGGTGCTCTGACAATTGCATCATTTAGCATGAAAGGGTATTAAGCTCTGGAAAAGGAAGCATCTTTTTAAAATGTAGCCTCCTGTTATGGGAAGTCAGGGCCTTCCGGCTAAAGGTATTTTATTAGAGTTGATAGTTTTCAATGATGTCATCCTTAACAAAAGATGATATTTACTTGCATCTTTATATATTTTTTTAAGTTTACTTATTTATTTTGAGAGAGAGAGAGAGAGAGAGAGAGAGAATCCCAAGTAGGCTCTGCACTGACAGTGCAGGAGTCGTGAACCCTCAAACTAAGATCATAACCTGAGCCCAAACCGAGAGTCCTGGGCCTAACTGAGCCACCCAGGCAGGTGCCTCTTACTTGCTTCTTTAAAGGACCACACCTACCTGAATTTCCCTGAGATTTGTGAATATAGCCCCTGAGAGTTTAAAAATAAATTGGATTATGCTACTCCCCTGTTTATAGTTTTCCAGTGGTTTCGTATTGCCCTTCAGACATAATCCAACTCCTTTCCCTGTAGGCATTGCACAGCCTATCTCCTTCCCCCAACTTCTCTCTCCTCCTCTCCTATGTGGCTGGTCCACTCTGCTCCAACTGCACCAGCTTTCCTCAGGTTTCTAAAATCTGGAAGGTTTGTTTTTGTCATTGGGCCTTTATACTGGTAGTTCCTCTTTCCGGAATGCCTTTCTATAATTTTTTACATGATTGGCTTCTCTCACTTGGGTCTCAGAGAGCTCCTCTCAGAACAGCTCCTCCTTTCCCTGCCCCTCAACTTTATTGAATCTCCTTAACTTTGTTTTTTTCAAAGAACTTTAATACCATATGGAAATACATTGCCTACTTGATGGCTAGATTGGAAGCTTGGGAGTTTCTCTGTCTTGCTCACTATTGACAGTACCTGGTGTGGGTAGCATTGGATAAATATCGGTTGGTGGAATGGGTGAATGACTAAAGAGAGTCAATGGTTTGAGTCTTTAAGAATATGAATAATACTTAAAAAAAATGTTTCCTTACTTATTTTGAGAGAGAGAGAGCACGTGCAAGCAGAGGGAGAGGCAGAGAGAGAGGCTAGGTGCCTCCCTTGCAGGCTAGGTGCACTGTCAGCACGGATCTCAATGCAGGCTTGATCCCACCAACTGCATGATCATGACAACCGAAGTCAAGAGTTGGACGCTCAACTGACTGAGCCACCCAGGCGCCCCAATACTTTTATTTTTAAGAGAAGAGAAAAATAATTTTTCTCTTCCTTTTCCTGGGGTGGGCTACTGTTCTCTTGGAATTTATTTTAGGACTTCTGCTTTTCACAATATTTTTCACCCTTTTATACTTTTTATAGGTCTCTAAAAGCTCTGTTGTCATTTTGTTGTTAATAAACAGCTCTTGCCTCCCCTAGTAGCTTTATTTTGTTTTTACTGTTCTCCTGACAAATAAGCATTTCTACCAGTAATCACATTTCATCGATACAAGGAGGCACTGTAAGCAGGACTAGAGGAACCAGGAAGATTGGGATAATTAGCTCTGTGACCTTGGGCAATTTGCTAAACTTCTCTAAATCTCTGTTCCTTTTGTAAAAAAGGTCTAATACCAGTTACTATCACAGAATTGATGGGAAGATTAAATGAGAGAATGTATGGGAAACTGGGCACATACACACTTGAGTTAGCTTTTATTTATTTATTTATTTACTTTTGAGAAAGAGCTCGAGTGTGTGCATACCTGTGCACAGGGGAGGGGGTGAGAGAATCCCATGGCTCTCTAGGGCCAGCTCAGATCCTGACTGGGGGCTTGATCTCACAACTATGAGATCATGACCTGAACTGAAAACAGGACACTTAACCAACTGAGCCACCCAGGCACCTGCTGTTAGCTTTTAATAACACTCATATCAATAGGTTTCCCTCCTCTCTTTGGCAGGAATTCCCAATCCATTGATTTGGGAATGTGCAATAAGAGGCAGAAAACCACCAGATCTTTAATTAGTGCCAATAAATGAAGACCAAACATGTCACTTAGATCTATCAGAACCAGAACAGAAGTTCGAAATCACCTCATTGCAAATTGCTGCCCAACTTAAAAAAAAATTTTTTTTAAAATGTTTGTTTTTGAGAGAGAGAGAGTACGCGCATGGACACAACACACACACACACACACACACACACACGCACACGCACACACAAAGTGACGGAGGGGCAGAGAGAGAGAGGGAGACAAAGAATATGAAGCAGGCTCCAGGCTATCAGCACAGAGCCAGATGCAGGGTTTGAACTCACCAACCACAAGATCATGAACTGAGCCAAAGTTGGACACTTAACCGACTGAGTCACCCAGGGGCCCCCTACTGCCCAACTTTTAATAACACCCATATGGAAGAAGTCATATTTATGCAAGTTTTTGGAAGGACATGTTGTCTACCTGTTCCTCTGGCCATTCTTAGTTTTATCCTTGGATTAAGCTGGCTTACTGAAAGGTGCATATTTGGGCCATATTACCTCAGCCTCTTGAGTTATTTTCACTGAAATGAACTTTCACTGCCCTTTGCTTTCCTGGAGGACGTTGTCCTAAACAGCTTTATATAACTTGCTACTACATTTCTTATAAGGGTTGATGTCGTTGAAGTCTTAAGCTACAATTTCACTTAGTGTCCCCTTTAAAAAGTTAATAGGAAGAAATTTCTTTCAGGAATGAGTGCCAGAAAAAACTTTCCTCTCCTGAGGAACGGGCATGATATTTCTTTTTGGGCAATTGGAAATGTATAACTTATCATGTTTCTCTTTTTGTTCTGGGTGCCAGGAGGCACAGAGCCAAATTTGTGGCCTGACTTTAGTAACTATAGGGCCCTACATCCTAATTTTTTCCAGTGTTAAACTTGTAATTTTTATTTTCTCTAATTTCAAGTTAATGATTTATATTTCTCTTTTAATTGGATATATGCTGGTTTGGGTATTAAAATCATTTTAGATTTTACATTTTAGAGATATAAACATTGAGGCTCAAATAGGCAAAAAGGACTTGTTTAAGACACAGAGCTAATTAGGGCAAAGCAGAGACTGTAAACCATACATTTTGTTTCTCAGGCCCAGGGTTGTTTCTACTCCTGTATATTTCTGGAAAAATACCAACTCTTGAATAAAATACCAAATACCCCATAGTGTCTTTTTATTTATTTATTTTTTACATTTATTTATTTTTGAGAGACAGATTGAGACAGAGCACGAGCAGGGGATGGACAGAGAGAGAAGGAGACACAGAATCTGAAGCAGCCTCCAGGCTCTGAGCAAGCAGTCAGCACGGAGCCTGACGCGGGGCTCAAACCCACGAACCGTGAGATCATGACCTGAGCCGAAGTCAGACGCTCAACCGACTGAGCCACCCAGGTGCCCCTGCCCCATAATGTCTTGGTCCTAGGCAAAGCCTACCTCCTCTCTGTGATGGGGCAAAGGAGCATTCTGCCAGAGAGGTGCAACACTGCCACTCACATTCCTGGTTGGGTCAGCAGCACTGTGCTCTCGTGTTTCCTGAGCTACAGCCTTCCCCTGTGGTCTTGAGAATGTGGTATATCCAGATTTAGTGGTTTTGATCTGAAACTAGATTGCCAGCTCAGAATGAAATTAGTCTCTAGTGGCTCAAGTTCCCTTGCCTATTTTTTGTTAGGAAAGGAAGGCTTGATATCCATATGGCACATGTGTTCCACTGAGGCCCAAACAGGGTCTTCTGGGAGTGAACAGTCGTTGAGTTTGGTTTGACTGAAGAAAGTGGCATTATTTTATCTGATAGGAAATTTAATCATAGGAAATACTGACCTTCCTAATGATTTGTTTTGTTTTGCTTTCCTATGCTGTTCTGGTTGTGAGTACCTGGGGCAAGAGAGGGTAGGCTTTGAGCACATCCTGCCTGAGTCAGGAAAATTTTGATTCCTATTTTGAGCTACAGAAGAGGAACCTCTGGCCTAAGGCTGAAACTGAACCTTGGTTTTACTTTGTTTTCCTGGCTAATAATAATTCAACAGATAATATGGGACCTTTGGGAGATAAAGATGAGTTAAGATATGGCCCCTGCCACATATACTCTTAAGCATATACTCTAATAGGGTGATTAAGGTGTATGTGTCAATAAGGTACCGAGAGTTTGAAGATACAAAAAGAAGTATAGGCATTTTGGAGATGGGGCTGTGAAGAATGATGAGGATTTAAACATGCAGAAACACTCCAGGGGGAACAGTGTGTGCAAAGGCACAGAGGTGTGAACATTAAGAGGTAATGTATGGGGAATGTTCAGTAGGCACATGAGATGTTGGAAAGAGAACATTGGGATTTTGCTTGGGCTACTATTGTTACAGTTTAGAGTAAGTTCATGGAAATGGACTGTGGCTTCCATTCACAGAAGAACTCTGTGAACAGTGGTTAGTTGATACAGATAATAGGCATTCTCCAAAAATGGGACTATCCCTAGAGAGTCTCAAACCTGGGTGCCATAAGGATTTCTAGGCCAACCAAAGGCCTACAAAATCAGAATTTTCAGGATAGGGAATCTAATAAAAGCAAGCAAATTATAACCCTCCCCCTCCCCTCAATTTCCCATTTTTGTAATGGAGCCCAGCCCCACACACATTTCTGAGGTCTGGAAATCACGGAGGTAGTAGATATCCCTAGCAGAAACCAACTACTAAGCATCTATGACCTTTAGCCTCCTTTCCCTTACTGTATTTTTACCACTTCCTTTTCTTTTGTTCGTATGGCTCCTGTGTGTGTCCTCCATTATATTTGCCTCCTGTTTATCTCTTCTTTTACCACTTTGGTCCTTTGTGTGTGTGGGGGGGTCCCTCCCTAAGTTGATCCACCACCAAGTGGACCATAGGTAGAAATGAATTCTCTTTCAGTATTTGCTGTATTAAAGGTATAAACATATGTATTATGTATAAATGCAAATTAAATGGGGCTTTCGGTTATTTTGACTTACATGATTCTTTGTTTCCTTAGGATTTGAGGAAAAAAGTATCCCTATATAACTGCAGCGTTAAAGCTAAAAATCCATGAGCAGGAAGATTTGATAGGAACTGAAAACTAGCTATTGTGTCTGATCTGTTGTCCTATCTTCTGGTTGAGGTTATTCCCTTCCCTCATTTGTTTTCTTGTATTTCTGTAATTAAAAGTTGAAGCAGTGAACCAACCCTGAGAGTCTGAAGATGTTTTAAGAGAACTTGACATTTTTGTTTGCATTATAACTAGTTGATTTAGACTCTCCCTCTGGAAGATGTTCTGCTTGTGGCTCTAATGAGCTCAAGGGCCAAGGATACCCATCTTTGGACTCTTCTCTGACTTGTCAGGATTAAAACATCCTTGGGTGGGGGTTGTCCCAGGATTCAAATCTTGGTTCTGGTACTATTTATTTATTTATTTATTTATTTAATATTTATTTATTTATTTAATTTATTTTTAAAATTTACATCCAGGTTAGTTAGCATATAGTGCAACAATGATTTCAAGAGTAGATTCCTTACTGCCCCTTACCAATTTAGCCCATCCCCTCTCCCACAACCCCTCCAGTAACCCTCTGTTTGTTCTCTGTATTTAAGAGCCTCTTATGTTTTGTCCCCCCTCCCTGTTTTTATATTATTTTTGCTTCTCTTCCCTTATGTTCATCTCTTTTGTATCTTCAAGTCCTCATATGAGTGAAGTCATATGATATTTGTCTTTCTCTAATTTTGCTTAGCATAGTACCCTCTAGTTCCATCCACGTAGTTACAAATGGGAATATTTCATTCTTTTTGATTGCTGAGTAATACTCCATTGTATATATATACACCACATTTTCTTTATCCATTCATCCATCAATGGACATTTGGGCTCTTTCCATACTTTGGCTATTGCTGATAGTGCTGCTATAAACATGGGGGTGCATGTGTCCCTTTGAAACAGCATACCTATATCCCTTGGATGAATACCTAGTAGTGCAATTGCTGGGTCGTAGGGTAGTTCTATTTTTAATTTTTTGAGGAACCTCCATACTGTTTTCCAGAGTGGCTGTACCAGTTTTCATTCCCACCAGCAGTGCAAAAGGAATCCTCTCTCTGCATCCTCTCCAACATCTGTTGTTGCCTGAGTGGTTAATGTTAGCCATTCTGATAGGTGCGAGATGGTATCTCATTGTGGTTTTGATTTGTATTTCCCTGATGATGAGTGATGTGGAGTATTTTTTCATGTGTTGGTTGGCTATCTGGATGTCTTCTTTGGAGAAGTGTCTATTCATGTCTTTTGCCCATTTCTTCACTGAATATTTGTTTTTTGGGTGTTGAGTTTGATAAGTTCTTTATAGATTTTGTATACTAACCCTTTAAATGATATGTCGTTTGCAAATATCTTTTTCCATTCCTTCTGTTGCCTTTTAGTTTTGATGATTGTTTCCTTCACTGTGCAGAAGCTTTTTATTCTGATGAGGTCCCAGTAGTTCATTTTTGCTTTAGTTTCCCTTGCCTCCGGATACGTGTTAAGTAAGAAGTTGCTGAGGCTGAGGGCAGAGAGGTTTTTGCCTGCTTTCTCCTCGAGGATTTTGATGGCTTCCTGTCTTATATTTAGGTCTTTCATCCATTTTGAGTTTATTTTTGTGTATGGTGTAAGGAAGTGGTCCAGCTTCATTTTCCTGCATGTCACTGTCCAGTTTTCCCAGCACCACTTGCTGAAGAGACTATCTGTATTCCATTGGATAATTCTTTCCTGCTTTATCAAAGATTAGTTGGCCATACATTTGTGGGTCCATTTCTGGGTTCTCTATTCTGTTCCATTGATCTGAGTATCTGTTTTTGTGCCAAGGTTCTGGTACTTTCTAGTAGAGTGACCTTGGGCAAATTGTTTAACTTCTTGAGCTTTTTCCTCATCTTTTAAACAAGGGTAATCATAATAATGCCTGCCTCCCTGGGTTGTTAGGATTAATTGAGATAATGCATATCAAGTACTTGGCCCATCATAGGCTCAAAATAGGAAATTAATAAACTATAGAGTCCTGGAGTCTTACTGATAGTTGTGCATGGCCTCAGATGACTTATCCTTACCTCCTCCCCTCACTTCCCACATTTTCAACCAACCTTTCTGAGCTCTTCCAGCAAGCCAGGCTTTGGGCTGGGTATGAAGGATGATTAACCAGATGTGCTCTTTGGCCAGGAATGGCTCACAATCTAGTGGGAAGACTGATCCATAAACAACTAGCTTTGTGGAGGATGTTTCTTAAATTATATGAAAAAACTGCACTGGCAACGTGCATGGTGCCCCTTGATAGGCTAGACCTGAAAGGAAAAGAAGCTGTAATTCTTACTAAAACCTATCTGCCAGTCCCATAACAGGAGAGATCCAGAAATTTGCGCTAGAATCAGTTTCTCTCTCCCACCCTACTGTCTCTTTTCTTCTTCAATAGATGGCAATATGAGATGACAGTTTAATAATTCCTAGGACAAAATACATCCATCTTCGAGCTGGTGATGGTTGGGACTTTAGACACACAGGCATCCTTTTGAAAATGCTTCTGCCCTTTTTTTTTCTCTTGAGTTTGAAGTTCAATTTCCAAATTCCAATTGTGGAAAGGCGGGGAGCCCAGCCACAGATGTCAGAGTCTAGAGTTTTGGATTTATTTGAATTGGGAGATTAAAGTGAGGAAGCCAAAGGCATGCTGAGAGCTGAACAACAGAATTGTATTGGCAGATTTGAGATGGATGGTTTGTAACTAATTGGGGCCCCAGCTGTGCCCTGGGGAGTAGCAGTTAAAGAGAAATCAAGGTCATACAGTGCCTGGGATCCAAAGACATTCATTTATTCAGTAAATAATATTTGATCTTTGAGAGTGTGAGCTACAGATGAAAATCAAATAATCACCTCAGTAAAAGTACAACTGTAGCTGTGAAGAGTGCTGGGAGGAGGAATCTGTGTAGTAGGGGTTGGTGGAGACAAGGGGGAGGGTTCCCTGGCGAAGTAACTTTTAAAGATGGGCCACATCTCTTATCCTACTTTCCAAAATGTTTTCTTGATAGATCTTCTAAATAACTGTTTTACATTGTAGTTCAAGTGTAGCCCTGTCATGGGGGCAAAGCAATGGACACGATCCCTCTCTGGATCCCAGATCATGAGAAAAATGTATTGGTTTTGTTTTAACCAGGATTATCTTCTCTGAGCATGGCCAAATACCAAATGAAGGACTGATGCTGAGGGTGGCAATCTCTGGGAGCTGAAGGAAAAGGGCAGATGTGGCCCTCTTTTGTGCATGGACTAGAGGCAGGGTGGAGGGACCGCTTTCCTTGCTGGCCTGAACCAAATCTGATGCTTAATTTTTCTCAGACTCAGACTGCCCTGGGGCTTTTGTGGGGACCACTCTGGGAGAAATAACTTCCTGGGTTGGAAGTCTGAGGGTTTCTCCAGGGGTCAGAAGTCAATGCCAGTGTGGGGAGGGTCCCTTGGGAAGCTACCCAGGGTGGTGCACAGATGGTGTGAATGGCCAGGGGAGGCAGAATGGGGAACACTTCTGCCATCAGACAGAAGCTGGGTAAAACCATCAGAGGGTCTGTCTTGTTGTGTGTTGCATTGGAGATATGGCTCCATGGGACTGAGTATCATGTGCCATCTGCCAGTCCATGTGGGTTGATGTCACAAGAGTTTGCTGGCTTTTTAACTTTGTGGAGCATTAATGGTATTTGAGTCCCATGTAATGGCCAGAATTAGACATTTTAAATGCACTGGATAGTGTTTTAAATAAGATTAAAAATATCAGCTTTACAGGGCAGCACAGTTTCACTGATGGTCACTCATTTTACTCAGTTAATTACCATCTATCAAGTCCCTCTGGAAAAAAGAATAAAAGACTCTCTGATGTGCCTGAGAGTAGGAGTCCTAGGGAAACCAAGGGACAGTAAAGACTGGGCTTGTGACTGTAGGAAGTTCCCAGTCTGGAAGACACACAGTGTGATAGAGTACCATTCAGGAGACAAGTCTTTTGCATGCTGGGAAAAGGGGGCCACCACCAATGCTTAGGGTCTTATCTGGGTATTAAGGGATGAGTAGGCATCTTCCAGACATCGAATACAGGTTAAGGCTTTTCAGGAGTCTAAAACAACTTGGGAAAAGGTAGTGCACAAGCTTAGTCTTCTGGGGAAACAGGTTTGGAGGAGGTGGGAAGGTGATGGTGAAGATAAGGGGAATCAGCCCAGTTTCTTGGTGCCACCTGAGGGGTTGGACCTCATCCTATAGGCTGCTAGGAAACCACTAGAGGTTTTGAAACATGAGAGAGATGTGATCAGATTGTGTTGTATAAATAGAATTCTAGAATGGGCTGGAGAGGTAAGAGCTGAGTCAGGGAGACCAGTTTAGGATGCTGTCACGTGAGTTCAGGGTGAGAGAGGGTAGGGCTCACACAGTGCTGCTGGCTGTAGCTGTGAAGATGGCTATGGGAGGCTGGTTTGCAGAGCCAGAGCCAATTGTCTAGGGGACTGATAGAGTATGACATAGAAGCAAGAGAGAATAAAGGGTCTTTCCTGCTTCGGTATATGGGCCTTCAGGAGAAGGGAGCAGAATTAGGGTAAAGGTGGTAGGAGCCAGGAGAAGGGGAAAGATGGTGCTGGCTTTGGATGCATTTAATTTGAAGTGTCTTCCTAGAACAAGTTAGAGGCATCCTATAGAAAGGGACCCAGGCTTCATGACCAGAAGGCAGAGGTTTAGAAGACTTGGATATGGATGAGAATGTCTATGGGGAGCAAGCAGTCAGGGACATGGTAGAAGCACCTCCAAGGAGGAGGAGGAAGGAAGAAGAGCAGCCAGGGAGATTGAGGCTCAGTGAGAGAGAAGAGCCAGGAGAGGCATGATAGGCCATAAGGGGAGAGTTTAAGGAAAAAGTAGCCCACAAGAGAACTAACTGAATGCAACACCAGGGCCAAATAGTGTTAGCATTAAAAAATATTAGTGTTTGGACTTGGCATGTTGGAGGCGCTGCCCATGTTTTTGTTACTCAAAAGCCTGGTTGTGATAAATGATATTCATGGATCTTTGCCAGAAAGCTCTGTAACTCTTCCATTCCTCTGGAGAGTCTACATCACTGGATCCAGCCAGACCATCAGAAAGCCATGCTCTTGGGCTGCCCTGATTTGACCCCCATGTAGAATCCCTTTTACTGAATTGCCCTTTGGTGTTTGTTTTGCTGTGCATTTTCATGGAGGGACCTCTAAGAAATAGTCTTGCAAGAGTTTCATGGTGGGAACTATTGCTGTATGCTGAGGATCTTGTCCACTGTGTTCACTGCTCATCATCTCTACAACCACCCACAGGAGAAAGCTCTCAGAAAATAGCCTGAACAACCAAAATGCTTTTATTTTGTAGGAAATGTCAACCTTATAAGTACTGATATTTTTCTTCTGCCTTGCTTACTCGGGAGCTCAAAGCCAAATTTGCAATTGAAATTTAGTAAATATTTAGCAACGTTAACAGCATGCATTTCTCTGTCTTAACTCTCCTTGTGTTCTTATATTCCTCCTACCCTAATTTTTTTTTAACTTAAAAAAATTTTTTTAATGTTTATTTAGTTTTGAGAGACAGAGACGGAGCACGAGCCAGGGAGGAGCAGAGAGAGAGGGAGACACAGAATCCGAAGCAGGCTCCAGGCTCTGAGCTATCAGCACAGAGCCCAATGTGGGGCTTGAACTTGCGAACCATGAGATCATGACCTGAGCTGAGGTCAGACGCTTAACCCACTGAGCCACCCAGGTGCCCCAGTAATTTCTTAATCTATGTTAAAAGTATATGCTTTTGTAAGTTACCTTTAATCCTTTTTGGAGATGTGAGTTGTGTAAGAAAAAGAAGGAAGCCATTGATGAACATTAGCCAAGTGTCCTTGGTAATGAATCTTCAGACAGATTGTTTGGGCTTTTTATATTATTATCTAAATTGTAGAAACAAGTAATATCTGATCTCTTCATAGCTAGTAACAGCTACCTCTATCTAGTGTCTAGTGAATTACATGCAAGTTTCAGGATGTTCAAGGGGAACTACCTTTTTCCTATGCAGATGTTCTAACAGATGTAAGCCTCATGTGGCGACCTCCCCAGGTAGATAGAGTGCTGAACTAAGGGCCTTGTGGTAATACAATGCTTCGCTAACAGATGTTGCAAAGACACCATCCAACAGCCATTTCTGAGTGGACTCTGCACGACTGGTATGTTCTGTGACCTCGCTGAAATCAAGGTCTTAGCAGAATAAAGGATGGTGGATGGATTCTGTGCTCTGGGGCAGGATTCATCTGGCAGAGACATCATTACAATATGGAATCAGGACTTTAAGAGACAAAGGAATCCTAGAGATCATGTAGGATTACAAGGACAGATAATCCTTGTGAAATCAAGCCTCAGCCCTATGTCCAGGGTAGAGATGAATGGTTAACTTTGTTTATGAGAGTGGTTCTGGGTGCCTGGGTGACTCAGTCCCTTAAGCGTCTGACTCTTGATTTCAGCTCACGTCATGATCTACTGGTTTGTGAGATTCAGCCCCACTTTGGACTCTGCACTGGCAGTGTGGAGCCTGCTTGGGATTCTCTCCCTCCCTCTCTCTTCTGTGTCTCTCCCCACCTCTCCCCTGCTCTCTCTCTCTCCCAAAATAAAAAAGTAAACTTTCAAATTCCAAAAAAAAGGAAAGAAAGAAAGAAAGAAAAAAAAGAAATAAAGAATGGTTCCTTGAAGATCCAAGCTGGCTTTTATTATCATCTGAATGAATTTGAAGTGCTGCCTGGGTCCAGTTCTACACAGTGGGTAACTAGGAATGATGACATTGATTTTCCTGTGTGCCTTGCTCATCAGCTCCATGGTAGTTGTAATAGGGGTATTTCAGTAAAGTTTTCACTAGTGGCCCCATTGTGGGGTTAGTTGAATCAGGGTGGGCTACAGAGGTAACTTTTCCACAGCACTAAGTGACAGAATGGTCTGTTTGGAATGATATAGCAATAATGTTAGATCCCCAGCTAAGCCACAAAAATCTACTTAAAGCAGTGTACCTTTAAGTGGATTAATTTAGGCCCTAACCCTGTAACCACTTTGAGTCAATGTGGGAGATAGGAACACTGCCCATTTGGGTCTTGTGAATAGAAACAGTTCCCGTGCTTTTTCTCCCTTGCTGGTAAGGATGATTACAGCTAATTAGGGTTATTGAATGCTAACTCATCCAGGTGCTATGCTTGAATGCTTCACTTGCAATATCTCATTTGATTCTTTTGTCTCCTCCACAAGGTAGGCGCTGTTGTTCTTCCCTTTCAGGCAACTTGCCCAGTGGTGATGCAGCTGGTGAGAAAACCCGAGACTAGACCCAACCAAGTCTGTTGCCCTCTAGATCCTGTAATCCCTCACCAGTGGACTAACACCACCAGCCACTTCTCTTATTTGATGATCCAGGAAAACTGGGTCTCTCTACTCCCGGGTCTGGGTTCAGGACCTTCCTCCTGGGATAGAGGCCTTCCACAGCCATTATCTCTTTTTCCTCCTTCCCAGTTCCAGAAATGGCTCACCTGGTCCTTTTCCACTGCCACCTCTATTAAGGGTTTCTCTCTCAATATATGTGTAATTTAACCTAGCCCCCACAAAGGCAAAGAATGGAGTTGGATGCCAATGACAGGCCTTTGATTAATGCCCAGGACTTAGAACATCTTCTGTAGCCAAGGACCATAGTTCTGAGCATCTCAGCACAGGATCTAAGTGGGGGCTGTCAGAGGAGAGTAGTATTTCATGGGCCCTGGGGACCCAGAGTATCTTTGCCTCCTACCTCATTACTTTGAGGGGGAAAGGAGGGACCTCAATCATGTCTGCTATCCACACAGGGGTGGACTGGTCTAGTCAGCAGCCCAATGGGAAGCGGAGGGAGTTCAGTTCAATAATGGCTGCTACTGGGGCGCCTGGGTGGCTCAGTCGGTTAAGCGTCCGACTTCGGCTCAGGTCACGATCTCGCGGTCCCTGAGTTCGAGCCCCGCGTCGGGCTCTGGGCTGATGGCTCAGAGCCTGGAGCCTGCTTCGGATTCTGTGTCTCCCTCTCTCTCTGCCCCTCCCCCGTTCATGCTCTGTCTCTCTCTGTCTCAAAAATAAATAAAAAACATTAAAAAAAATTAAAAAAAATAATGGCTGCTACTCTGTGCTCTCTGCTGCTGAGTCCAGGGAGCACAAAAATGTGGTCCTTGTCCTTGGAACTTACCTCTGATGGAGGATACAGAGGTAGAAAAGGATAATTTTGGTTCCTTAAGACGGAGGTGAGCACAGAGGAAGAACCAATAAGCCCCATGTTGGGGGTGGCACTTGAGTGGAGTCTTTTTTTTTTTTTTTTTTTTAAGAGCATGAGCAGGGGAGGGAGGGTGCAGAGAGGGAGGGAGGGAGAGAGAGAGGGAGAGAGAGAGAGAGAGAGAGAGAGAGAGAGAGAGAATCCCAAGCAGGCTCCACACCCAGTGGGAACCCCAACACAGGGCTCAATCCCAAGACCCTGGGATCACAATCTGAGTCAAAATCAAGAGTTGGATGCTCAACTGACTAAGCCACCCAGGAGCCCCTTAGCTGAATCTTAATGGACAAGTTAAAGGGCCTAGTAAGAAGAGGTGGGAAGAATGTGTCAGGCTGAGGGAATGGCATCAACAAAACTGTGGAAGGGTGAAATGCAAGTATGGTGTATTAGAGGGAACTAAGAGTTTGATAGCCAAATCTGAGCACTTAGGAGAGTCCCTGACACATGGTAGACCCTTAAATGTTAGTTTAAAAAATGGGAGTATAGAGTATGAGGTGTGGTAGAGATGAATCTGAAGCAGTTTGTGGGTGTCAATGGTAGATGGTTATCAGTGGTAGTACACACTAGGAATTTATTGTGTACTTACAGGTGCACAAGCTGAGTATTAGTTAATCTTCACAGAGTCTTATGAAGCTGATATTATTATTCCTGTTTTCTAATGAGGATGGTAGCATGGTTCAGAGAGGTTAAGTAAATTTCCCCAAGGTCACACAGCCTGTAAAGGTTAAAACAGATTTAAAAACCCTGAGTATGGTTCTAGAACCCATCTTAACTACTGTTCTGTGTTGCTTTTCTTTTTCTTTTTTTTTTTTTTAACTTTTAAAAATTTTTATAAAATGTTTATTTTTGAGAGTGTGAGCAGGGGAGGGGCAGAAAGAGAGAGAGAGGGACAGAAGGTATGAAGCAGGTTCTGCACTGACAGCAGAGTGCCCAATGTGGGGCTTGAACCCACAAATGCACGAACCATGAGATCATGACCTGAGCCAAAGTTAGACACTGGATGCTTAACCAACTGAGCCATCCAGGCACCCCCTCTATTGCCTTTCTGAAGGCCTTGGGAGTGACAAAACGGTCAAATCTGCTTTTTAAATAGGTAACAATGGCTGCAATACAGAGGATGGATTTGAAAGGGAAAAGAGGCTCAGGGGCCTGCTAGGGCTGTATAAATCAGAGATGTGTTCTTGGCAGTCCTTTAGGGCGTGTAGGAGCATGGCCACCGAAGAACCCACCTCTTCGAAGGACCTCAGTAGCAATTAGGGAAGCACTTCTATGGCTCCTCCAGTGTCATCCATCACCTCCTTGTTGCCTTGAAAAGTCTAGGTTTGGAGAAATGTCACCCCAAAAGTGCCATCTCCTGTGCTGCCCAAGGACAAGTGAGAGGGTCCTAATGGAAGTGGCGATATAATCCTCAAGCCTCTTTTTTCTTTCTTTCTTTCTTTCTTTCTTTCTTTCTTTCTTTCTTTCTTTCTTTGTAGCAGCATCTTTTTCTAATTGACCACTAAAAATAATAGCTATAATTTGGTATAATTGTATGCCAACACTGTGTTCTGACATGTCATTTGCTGCTCATGACCCTGTGTATGTTGGTATTTGAGTTGGGGAAGCTGAGGGTCCAGTGGTTGAATAAATTGCTAAAGGTCATTGAGCTAGAGAGGAGAAGGAATGGTTTGTGATTCCACAGCCCACTTCTTTTCCAGGCAGTCTTTGCCTACCCTCCACCAAAGTACCCCACAAAAACAACAGACTGGTGCTGTCCTGTGGCTGGAGGTGTTACTTCCCCTAGTGAGTTCCACCTTCTCAGTTTGTGTGGTCCCTTGTCTCCCACCTCATTCATCGAGTTCTTTCATGGCTTCCCTGGAGAATTTGTCCCTTCTGCCTCTCCATCCTGGGGACATTCAGAAATTTTTCTTCTGAGTTCCAGCCGCGGTTGTGGCTCCTGGTGGAAAAGGCCTGTCAGGTGGGACAGCCAGGTTTGCTGTGTGCTCCCTGTGCATTTGGCTCTCAAAGTGCAGTATCTGGGGTCTTTGTTTTTAATCATAATAGTTCACATCTTTTCTTTCCATGCTGATCAGCAGGAGCCAGCTGGGGCTGGTAGCAAATCTTCCTTTAATTTCCATTGTGATGGATTATTGTTTCACTTAAAATGGTGTTTAATTTGTACATGTGCCCTGAGGCTTTTAAATATCGAGCTCATTTGATTATTGTTGGAAATCAATTTGGACTCCAGTATGTTCAACGAGTTGGACTCGTGAAGCCCCATGGAGCTTATGGCCCCATTACAGGTACCAAAGTCCAACAATCAAAATGTGGTGAGTTCTGCAGCCTCATACCCTAGTTTCTTCCCTTAAAGAAAAAAAAAAATCCATCTATTTTACCTTCCTTCCTAAGAATTGACTCAAAGACACAGCTTTTAAAATTTTCACTTAAGAGGGAAGAAGACAGTAATAGATGATTACTTTTTGGACCTAGCTGTCATCCTTTTTTTTTTTTTTTTTTCTGTGACAGCCTACTGTTTCTCTTTTTAGACACAAGGACCCTCTCTTGATTCTGCTTCAGCTTGCTTTCTACTTACCCCCTCTCATTACTTCCAGCTTGCCCTGTAGTGCTTGGACAAGATGCATATTTCAGCAAGCCACTTTTTCTTTCCTTGCTTTTCCTTTAGATGCCTGTGAATTCCTATGAAAAGAGGGAGAGGAGCAGAATGAACAGCAAAGTCTCATGCCTGCTGTTTAGGCTCCCCAGGGTTTCTCTAGTACCAAGCAGCCTGAGATATTGCTTATGGGGTCAATTTTTCTTTTGTCTTTTTAAGTTCAGAACTATGGTATGCAGTGAATGTGTGTGCATGGGTATGTGTTTGTATGTGACATGTTCACATTGAGTACAGACTATAAATGGTTATTCCTCAGAAGGAGCTTTGAACAAGTTTTGGAATTCAGATTTGAAGCTGAGCATAACCAGAAATCCCTGTGTACAAACTTTTTTTTTTTTCCTTCCCCTCTCGTTTCCTACAGAAGAGAAGTGAGAGAAGAAATAATTCTACTCTGGGGAAATGCATAATTTAGAAGCTGTCTGCATGTATAAGAAAACAGACTCTGTGGCTGCTCTATAAACCCAGACTGGCAGCCAGGGCTCGTTGTTTCCTTTTCTTCCTTCAGTGTTTGTATAAGACTGATGGGACCCACGCTCCTAGTGCTCCCCACTGGGCAGCTAAGGCTGTGGACTTCAGAAGCTGGCCTGGGGCAAGCCTTGAGCTCATTTCCCTGCTTGCCTTTCCTATTTTCTACCCTGACCTACCACCCCTTTCTTTCCTGGAGATAACTGCCCTTCCTGCGAGTGAAACAGAGATATTGGAAAGTTCAAGGGTATTTCAGGAAACCTAGGCAGGGTACTTGTCTCTTTCTACCACCCTGTAACACCTCAACACCCAACACCATTGGTCTACCATGGGTTTTTGTTTTGACCAGACTCACCTTATCTGCTATCAAAAGATGTCCATGGTGAGAAGGAGGGGCTCTGGGTCCAAGGGGTCATGTATCTTCCTTCCTCATCTCCTCTTATGGCCAGGCCTAACTCTGAGGTAAAGCTAGGGAAACTAATTCTCACTTCCAAATTCTTCCAGGTATTTCTGTACTGTTCAGTTTACCCTGATTTCACATCTTTAAAAATAGTGGTGGGGAGACCAAGCAGGGAAAACACTATACCTGGGCCCCTGTAAGTCTGAATCCCTTCAGTAGTTGGACACCTCATGTGTAATTGGTCATCCTGAATGTGGAGCCACTGTTGTCCTTCAGCCTAATGCTGGCCCATGCTGTTGGCCATTCAGGAAGATATACAGAGTCCTAGAGGTATAGTGAGGGTATAGTGGCTCTCAGTGACTGCTGTGGTGGGAAAGATATCAGGGAGGAGGGCAGCATCCCTTTGGAAGATTTGGTTAGTGAGGTTTAGGGGAAAAAGAGGACTATGATTTGCAACGTTCTCTAAACATCCAGATGGATCCCAGACACAACCCAGAAGATCTGATTTTATTTGTCTTCCTCCCCCGGCTCTCTAAATAATTTTATCTTCAAAGCATGATGCAGGCATTAATTAACACTGTGGCTCTCCTGGGAGGTAGGCAAGTGGGAACACCACCCCTGTTAGTGAAGCCCAAGGAATAGGCAGGTTCAGAAGCTTTAGGTGGGGGAGCCAGAGAAGCAGGGTATGTATTGAGGTTTTGCCCTCAGACCTTTACTTGGACATAGCCTGGAAGCCACCCACTTTCTCAGTGTCCTTGGTTCCTAGTAGAATAAAATTGCTGAGGCAATGGCGGAAGAGATGTTTGGCACTGTGGGATGACTAATGGGAACTTTGAGGGTTGAGGAGAGATTCTGGTAAAATTCACTGTCATTGTGAATTTTAGATGCAGGAGTCTGATTGTGCCATTTGTTTCATTCATTTCCTTGCTTGCTTTTCAAACAAACAAACAAACAAACAAACAAACAAAGTACTAAGCATCTGTTTCTGGGCAAGGTATGGCAAAAGAGCTTGCTAACCATAAGGGACCCTGCTGGTTGGGAACTTGATCCTTTGTATCCCATGCTTGATCCATAAAGCAAAGGGTGGGATGGAGCATGGTGGTTTCTGCTGGTAGTGGTTTCAAGTGTTGGAAGACTCCAGGTATCTGGAAATGGATGAGACATAAATCTGTGACTGTTGATGTAGTGACTTTGTAGAGGCTGAACTTTGCCTTTTCCTTTAGCCATATATCTTGGTTGGCTCAGAAGAGGAGGCCCTTAGGAGTCTTCTCCCTGGGGCTACAGGTGGCGCATCCTTAAGCCTGGCCTCTTATAGGGTCCCCTAAGAATGGTGATCATGCCCATTTCTGAATGTTGGTGGAGGGTAGGTGGGGTGGCTGTTGAGTACCCTGAGTTGATACTGAACCTCCAACTCTAGAAAAGCAGCGACACTGGGATCTCCAGTAGTTTCTTTCTCATTCATTGGGCATCTTGGCAATGATGACAAGAGACAGAGAAGGGGTCATTTTTTCCTATAAATGTTGCCCTCTCTCTTGGGTGGCAGTTGGACTCTACTTGCTTTGCACGAAGCCCTGTTCCATCAGTTAATGATATTCCCCTTATCTTGGCACTGCAGGCTGCTGAGAACCAGCCCTAGACCTCTGCTTGAGGGTCCTTTCTCTGAAGACATCACCAGTGTGTGGAGCGTGCCCCACACCCACCCCCTGCTAAACCACGGCCTTTACCTGTGTCTTCCGGTGTTTCCCGTGCGACCCGTCCTGTGGGAGTGCCTCGTGGGCCACTCCAGAGTTCACTCCACGCTCCACGGCGCCAATGGTGAAGATGACAAGATCCAAGACTTTCCAGGCATATTTGCCTTCCTGCCACCGGACCTACAGCTGCATTCACTGCAGAGCCCACTTGGCCAATCATGATGAACTCATTTCCAAGGTACATGTTCCCTGCAGGCCTTGCTTGCCCACCCCGGGTGTGGGGGGCATTTCTGGCTCATAAGGTTGCACAGGTTTATAAACTCTCCCAAAGAGCCTGGGATATTTGTGGGGTTTTTTGTTTTGTTTTGTTTTTTGTTTTTACAGGTTCCCTTCCTGGCTATCTCACTCAACTGAGAAATAACTCTGAGTTGGAGGGAGAGTGTACTAGTTTAGAATGTAATTTTGGAAATTAAATGTCATCCCTGTTGGTGGCTGGGGAAGTTGGTGGCTCACAGGCCAGAGGGGAGAGGGGCTGAAGAATGATTGGAGCCTTTCGCTAGGCTGGCTTAACTCAGGTTGGCAGATGAATGCCGTGTAGAGGGCTGCATGCCTGGAAAGTGAGCTCTAAGAAAGTTGGTAGGGGCAGGATATCTCAGAGGATATCTCACTTCTTAGCTGACATGAGAAAGGATATTGCCTGCTAAGCCCCCTGGGAAGGTTACAAGATGACTGAGTTACTAAAACGGGTGTCCTTTGGGGAGGACCAAAAGTGGCTTGGTAAAGAGCTGACCTTGTCCTGTGGGGATCTTTAGGGCTTCTACATGAGATAATATGGTGTGACACTTGATCAAAATTAGAAGAAATAATGGAACCTTATTTTCCTGGAAAAGCATTAGCAACTGCTTCCTAAAGTTGGGGCAAGGAGATTATTAATAAATCAATAAACATCCCAGTTGTTCAATCCAGAAACTGGCTCCTTCAGGCAACATTCTCAGGGTAGCTACCTCCCTCCTGGCCCTAAATTCCCATGAGAGGAGAAATGGGTTTTACTAGGCTGCACAAAAAGGATAAAGATCATGGGGACCTTTTCCCTCTAAAAACCATCCTTCCTCAGAACCGGGACTTTATGCCATTAAATAAAAAAACAAGCCAACCTGTAATCATACCCAGACTAAATTAAAAAAAAAAAAAGTGCTCTTGATCTGTTTACAAGAACTTCTAGAAAAGGTGGCATCACTTTTCCCTGACTCTGGCTCGATAGCCCAGCCAGAGAGAAGGCTGGGAGATGAAGGGTCAGTAGTTCTAGAACAGTCCCGTCCAGCTGGCTAATTTGACAGGAAGTGAAGGAGTCTGTTTGAACAACCATGTGTGGTTGTGGGGCTTCTCAAATCAGGACTAAGAATGGAAGTCCTCCTTCTAGGCCTATTCCAAGATCTAGGGTTACTACAGAGTTTGAATCCTGGAGCCCTCAGAGTCTTGACCTCTGGCCCGCTTTTACTTCTCTAGGTTTCTGCTAATTACTTTCCTTTATGCCATTTATGTTCCAGCCAGCCTGTAGCTCCCTTCTCTGTCAATAGACTCGTCTTGTCTCAGATTCAGCTTGAATCTTTTGGGAACCCCTCAAGTCTGGAATTTTGGATGTGGGGAGGCTGTGTCAGTGAGGAAAGAGAGGATCAGTCCTCTTGGCTTTGGAAGGGGGCCTACAAGCTTGGAGGGAAAATGTGAGCTGTCCTATTTCTGAAAATCTCCAGGGAAAAATGGAAGTCAAGACATCCTTTTAATACCACGAGAAAGTGCTATGTATCATAAGAAATTGAGGTAACAATAAAATGTATTTTAGCACCTTCTGTGTATTAAAAACTGCGACTTGACACTTTGTAAATGTTATCTCACTTAACCCTCATAAGAAGACTTTAAGGTAGGCTATAGTAATCATTTTATGGATGGAGAAGTTGAGACTCATACAGGCTGTCCAAGAATGCAAATTGGAGGCTTAAAGGAGAGAGAGCAATTACTTTGAGTGTGTTCAAGAAGGATTTCTGGAAGGGGTGGTATTTGAGCTGGGTCTTGTGAGATGTACAGAAAGGAACGTGTGGAGATGGTAGTGGCCTTCCACACTGATGTTTGGAGCCTGGTATTCAGGGCCTTGGACAATCTGGCCTTTTGAGTTTGATTTCTTGCCAGTTCGTTGCTTTATTTTCCAACCACTTGGAACTAAGCAACATCCCTGAATATGCAGATGGGGGTATTTCAGTCCTCTGTGCCTCAGCCAACAGCATCCCTTCTTCCTCACCTCTTTCCTCTCTCCCAGGAACTTTTATACATTCTCCTTCATCTGGGACCATATCTACTAGTTTGGTGTCTCTGGGTTAGAACCTGACCCATGGCAAGAGCTCAGTAAATGAACAGATAAACAGATGGGTGGATCCTGAGCCTTAGGAGAAGACCAGTGATGAGCAAAAAATGTCTTTGTTGGCCTCATGTCCTCCTTCCTGCCCCTTCTGGGGCAGAAAGGCTCATTCACAAGTCCAGGCCAAAGTCAGCACAGGCTTCAGTTTCAATGGCCACAACCGGTGCACAGATGGGGTGCATTAGAGCTTGATGATTTAAAAAGTTGGGTTAAATGCCTGGCTGTGGGGAGAGGGTGAGGGAACTGTAGCTGGCACGGCACAAAGATTCCTTTATTTCATTCCGCAGCCACCCCCAGCATTAAATAATCTATAGATTCTTATGCAGGTCCACTTAACGGAAAGATCACTGCCCCAACCCCCTCCTTGGAAAATGGGCCTTTCTTTTCATTTTGTTTCTCTCTTCCATTTAAGAAAGTTCAGGGAGAGAATGTTTCTCCTGTTCTCCCCTCTTGACATAATCTCTTATGCGGTTTCAGAATCTGCCCAGTGGGAGTTAGGAGCTGGGAAGCAGATAACTGGAGCAGCAGTGTAATTAAATGATACTTTGTACTTGTAATAGAGCCTTTCATCTGGAAGCCTGACATTCCGTTGTTTGGTTTAAAAAAAAAAAAAAAAAAGTGAGTCTGACTTCCTTATGGAGAAGTGAACACAAAGGTCCAGAGAACTAAAGCTTGGAGTATGCGGCTGGTAGAGAACTGGGAACAGAGTCAGGACTTTGGGCTCCCGTGGAAATGTGTAGTTGCAAAGTTTTGAACAATTAGGGTCTATACTGAGGTGGTGGAAAGAATCCTGCACCAGGCTTTCCACCATCCTGGCTTGCTGTAAATCCCCAGAGGCCTCATTGCCTGGAATCAACTGTCCAACCTCTGAGTCTCAGTTTCTCACTAATAATTTTTTTTTTTTTACATCTATTTATTTTTGAGAGACAGAGACAGCATGAACAGGGGAGGGGCAGAGAAAGAGGGAGACACAGAATCCGAAGTAGGCTCCAGGCTCCGAGCTGTCAGCACAGAGCCTGACGCAGGGCTCTAACCCACGAACCGTGAGATCAGGACCTGAGCCGAAGTCAGATGCTTAACCGACTGAGCCACCCAGGCGCCCCTCAGTTTCTCACTAATAAAAGGAGTGAAGTAATATTTGCTGTGTGTAATGCCCAGTAGCTAGCACTTCCTGTGTGCTTACTATGTGCCATCTCCATAACAGTCCTGGAAAGTAGATATAACCATATTTGAAGGTTCGGTGAGGAGGTTTACCTCATTGGGTTGTTACGAGGCTGGATGAGATCATGGGTGTGGGGGTGGTTGGCAGATCACAAAGCTCCTATGCAAATACATAGTGTAGTCCCTTTGCTTCTCTTGGTCCAAAGCGGGATTGGGGGTGATGGAGGGGATTGTTCTTGCCTGATACCAAGCAAATTTAGTCTAGCTAAGGTAGTTTCACTTTAGAACCTGGAGCCCAGGAGTTTGATTTAAGAGGAAAAGGCCATAGAAGAGGACGACAGTAAAGTTTGTGTGTGTCTGCACAAAGGTAACAGTATTGCTCTGTAGGATGGGGGTGGGGGTGCTCTTTGAATTGATGACAGAACTATCTAGGGAATGTGCTGAGACATCCTACATTTTCTTAGGGGGTGTTGTGGTCTAAATGCTGGAGTGTTTGCATGCAGAGGTATTTTAAGTTGGCATGAGGAATTGCTCACATTGTTGTTTCTCACTTCACGGTGCAAGCCCCATTATAAAAATATACTGTGGTTATCAAATAATAATAGTTTCAGTTGGAACAGCTAGTTGCCCCAAGCGGGAACAATCGAATGCTCATTGCAGTGGAAACTAGCTATTATGGAAGCCTGGATCTTCACAAATTTTTTTCATGTAAATTTTCTGTCTGAGATCCTTCCTTTGTTTCTCTCCTGCCAACCTATCACCATTTGATGGCATCGTGGAGCAGGATATTTGGGAATGGTGAGTTGGATTAACCTCTCACAAACTCACTTTGGGGATGATGGCTTCATTCCAAGACCCAGTTTGCTCTGGTCCTTGGAGGGAAGCTGTTGTAGGAGGCTGCAGAGTGGGTGTCCAGTGCAGGGGGAAGGTAGAAAGCTGTTTATTGCTATGTCCAATCTTCAGGTCAGATTATCTTCTGGTGGCAAATACAGAACTCCTAGAATTGCAGATCATCTAGCCCAGCCTCTCTTCATGAGGAAACAGGCTGTGGGCAACTTAGTGACTGGCCTGAGGTTCCACAGCCTCAGAACCACACATCTGTATTTCGTGCTCCCTCAGCTGTGCTCTGTGTGAAGAGCTCTGGCTCTTTTCAAGCCTCCTTGTGAGGCTGGGAGGTTTTAGGAGGCCAGTTCTTTTTGTTCCCTGTAGGGTTCCATTTGCCTTACAGCAGTAGCATTTTGGTTTTCCTTGCCTGCTTAGATGTAAGGTACAGCATTGCTTTGAGAAAAGTGGTGGGGAGGAGGGTGTTCTGAGGCCATGTATTGGTCTAGTGGCTACTGAGAGGCCCCCTCTGCCCGCCGTGGCTTCTGAACCTCTGCTTCTGAGCACTAGTGTTCAACACCAGTGATTCTCAAAAAGACTAGTACCCATAACACAGTGGCTTATAGGTAGTGGACATAGAGGGGTGCTGATGTGGAAGTCCAGAGATCTGTTCTATCCTTTCCATTCTACTCGTCAGGGATGTGTTTCTCTTCATTTACACCATCCACCAGCTTGTCTTTAATGTATAATAAATATCCTGGAAAGTTCGATGTTAAAAATAAATATAAGAATAGAATTTCTAAAAATCCACTCATTTCTTTTTCTCTAAGTGTCTTGAAAATGTTATAGTGAGGGGCACCTGGGTGGCTCAGTTGGTTAAGCATCCAACTTCGGCTCAGGTCATGATCTCGCGGTCCGTAAGTTCGAACCCCGTGTCAGGCTCTGTGCTGACAGCTCAGAGCCTGGAGCCTGTTTCAGATTCTGTGTCTCCCTCTCTCTCTGATCCTCCCTCATTCATGCTGTCTCTCCCTGTCTCAAAAATAAATAAACGTTAAAAAAAAAATTAAAAAAAAAAAAAGAAAATGTTATAGTGAGCTTTGGATTGTATTTAGTAGTGTTAATGACAGCTGTGTCACAGCAAGCAGTATAATTCATAAAGAATATATACAATACGATGTGGCTCTTGAAGATAATTCTGAGCTTTCCTAACTAGCAAAATATATGTTGAATTCCAATTTTATTAATTGAAAGGTTTTTGGTGTCCAATGGGTATGTGACAATGATTCTTAAAAAACTGTAATGCAGTAAAATTAGTATTTCTATTCTAGCAGGAGGGGAAAACTAGATTATATGTAAACCTATAGATGTCTATAGCATAAAAAGTGAAATTTTTGTTTCTGAAATAACGTGACCTATGATTGTACCAGAGTTGCCGATGGGCTTTAAGAAAAAGGATGTCAGTAACAACCATGTTGGTAGGACCCATACCATAGTGGGTACCTTTGCTTCTTTTGCAGTGTTTGTTGGTTTCCTAAACAGCATTTCTGAGGTACAGCAAAGGCAGAAGTGATAAATTATGGAAGAGTTCCAACATAAACCAATAAGCCCCGTTTAAAAACACATTCAATCAATTTAGCTTTTGCAAAACCTTATAAATCACTGACTTCTTTTTCCCAACTATCTGACCTTTGAAAGCCCTAATCTTCTGATGAAGTGATAGTTCTGGAGGAGTGCAAAAGGGCTGTCTGTTGATCACTTGGGAAGGGGTGACAGATCTTATACAGAAAACCTCCAGACAAAGGGATATGGTTAGATTACAGTGTTCCTTGGTGAAAAGAAACCATTCGAAGCATGTAAGGGGTAGTATATTATGGTATCTTTTCTCCATTGGGACAGAGAATGAATCACTTCAGCGTAGGATAAGTCATAAATTATTGCTAGGATAAATTGTATAGCATGATTGTTCGAACATAGAACCACCTTCACTGGATCTCAGAGGCCACTGGGAGGTGGGGGTGGAGGGCAGTGGGGGCTGTGCCTGTACATGCAGTTTTGTCTCATGGGCACTGTTCTGTAATTGCACATGTACTAAATATGTACTCTGTGTAGCACTCTAGTAGATATTATAATATTACCCTCAAGGATTTTATCCTCAAGGAACTTGGACTCTAGCTGGGAGATAATAGGTTCATAAGTCATCCCTTCTTGAAATTTGTATTTCACCTTATGTTTATCTTAGGGCGCTTATCACAGTGTAGCAGCACATATCTCCATTAGCTTGTGAAATGCTTGAGGAGATAATTGTGATACCATCTTTGTTTCTCCAGCACTCTGCACAGCTCCTAAAGACTGGTAGATTTTCAGTGAATACATGAACAAATGATGATTATTATTCCAAAATAGAGACAGACATAAGAGGGTCTTAATTTGGAGCTCATGGACTGGCTTCAGGGAATCTCTGAACCTGTATGTTCAATTCTATGTGCATATCTGTTTTTCAAGAGAGGGTTCCGTAGCTTTCTGCAGGCTCTCAAAAGTTGTTGATCAAAAAAACCAAAAAAAGACACCGTTAAAATCCATCTGTCTAGGAATTGAAGTTCTGGGAAGACTTGGTAGAAGTGACATTGAGGTGTGCCTTGAAGCAAGAACCTGGACATGTGGAAATGGATGGGGAGGGACCAGTAAAAAGAGCAGCATGAACAAAGAAGTGCAGGCAGGAAGCATGAGGGAGCAGCCATTCCTGTAGGTTAGATATTGAGGAGCTGTGTGAAAACAGGTCGAAGGAATTGAAGCCAGACTGTTGGGAGAATAGAAGTCCTGGCTTTATACTGCTGGCAGTTGGGTGCCACTGAAACTTTTGAGCAAGTAGTGACACAGCCAGAAAGAGCTTTGCTTTGAGATGGCAAATGTCACAGTGTGGTAGGTGAACTACTAAAGAAGAGACCAGAGATGGAGGAACCAGTGTGTATGCATTGCAGTGATCTACAGGTGTTTGGGGCACATGGAAGTTATTCAGTGAAGTTTTGTTGAGCATTGCTTGGGAAAGAAATATAAGCATTCTAAGGTTTAAAATATTCTATCACTTGTAGTCATGAACAAGAGGAATTGAGTTTAGGAGGTCATACTCTGGATGGAAGACAGACCTGGCCCATAGTCATACCTGCTCCCTGTGAAAATTAATGATCTAGGCACGAGTAGAATTGCTCACCAGTTTATTGTAGAGGAGCTGCTAGCGACCAAGTCTGGTGAATCATCTGTGGATTTTTTTTTTTTTTTTTTTGCTACAGACTGCAGGCAGCTGGAGCATGAATCTGCTCAAATGTGATCCTTTCTATGTGGTTGCTTTAAATACCAAAAGGAAATGTTGACTTGAGCTATGAGGCGTACCCTGAAAATTAACTCTGTGGTTTGCAAATGCCTGTAAGGTTCCAATCATAAGATTGGTTTGTACATTAGTGTTTTGGCATTCAATAAGGAGGCTGATGATTGCAAGCTTGTGTACTTAAGATCCAAAGAAACTCTTTTCAACAGGGTGTCTTTCCTGAGAAACAAGAAGTAGGTACAGGACCCCTGCCCTGTGTTTTTATTTGAGCATTGGCACTCCCTCTGTCTCTGGAATAGTAAAGCTGCACCAATGCTGGTTTGGCTGTTTTGTTTTTTGGGGCCTGACCAGAATCCACCGTCATATGCTGATTGTTCAGTTCAATAATCTTTTTTGGATTTCAAACAACTTGCCAGGCTCTGGGCTGGGTGCTAGGGATAGAGAGATGAAGCCAACATGATTCCTGTACTTAGAGTGTTATCTTTGAGGTATTTGGGAGTGTAAGGCTCACTGTGGGGGGCAAAAGAGTGTTACAGATGAGGTTGTGTTGGTAACCTAAAAAAAAAAAGAGGATGAAAAATCTACATTGTTGCTTTACTACTATTTATTGAACATCTACTGTGTGCTAGGGGGCCCTTTAGACATTTTCCTTATTACTCCATCACTTACTTTACCACCTCCCTTCAAGGTGGGAATTAAGCGACTTTTCTAAGGTCGTAGGTTACCAAGAAGCTGTGTGGGATACAGGTCTAGATAGGTCTATGCCTTCTTTACCATAGCTTGACAGTCATGACCTAAGTGGCTCCTTTTGGCATCAGCTGTCTTCTGGTCTCTCATTGATATTGGTGGTAAATCCTACCCTGTATTCCCTCCTATCATTTGCCTTGTCTGAAAAGTCCTTCTTCCTTTCTCTCTATTCACTCTCTACCCATTTCTGAAGACTAGTTTAAGTATTTTCTAGGTTGTCTTGCTGGACTGTAGGAGTCCCTCCCTCCACCGAACGCCTATAGAAGTTCACTGTCTGGTTGTTCATTTGGTAGTTAATAATGACTGTCTTGTAATAATATGGTCTGTGTTATTGTGGTTATGGGCACTTTTTACATATAATTGTCTTGCTTCCTAATAAGATTCTAAATGACCTGGAGTCATAGACTCTCAGAACATTAGAGCTAGAGGGGCCTTTGAACCTAGATGTTCCCCTTCAGCTCCTCATTTTACAGATTAGGAAACCAACGACCAGAGAAACTGAGTGCCTCTTGACTTTGTACTTTGCCACCTCCTCTCTGCCATACCACCTACTGCCTTACATATAACTCGTGGTTGTAGATGCTGGAGGCAGGTCTAGGGGAGAGGGCTGATGGCTAAAACAGAAGCATCAAGGTGTATGATCTTCGGCAAGACTGTGCTCTGTAGCTTTCCTTTTTCTTCATCCATCCAAATGAGGCGTTAGATTAGACTGTCATTAAAGTGTTCCATCCCTCCCTTTTTCTGATTCTAGTACATCATTATCAGAAGATAATGCAAGGCAGCATAACTTAGTGGTTAACAATGCAATCTCTGAGCCAGACTACCTGGGTTCAAACCCTGACTTCTTTCTTCACTTAGTGGTTATGCAAGTTGAATAATCTCTCTGTGTCTTAATATCCTCATTGGGAAAATGGGATTACTGTTAATATTAGATACCTGTAAGGTTTTTGTGGAAACGAAGTGAGGTGATCAATATAAGGTACTTCTCAGAGTGCCTGACATAATAGTAAATGCTCCATAAAGGCTGATACTTGCTATCTATGAATACTCATTAAGCAAAACCAAAGTAGCAAACATTCCCAGATCCTGGCACCCCTAATAGTCCTGGTAAACAGTTCCTTCCTTTTGTCTGAGTCTCAGCTATTAGCCCTTTAGCTATACAATTACCAGTGGTCTTCTGAGACCTCTATAAACACTGAATCTCTTGCTCCTTATAATTCCAAAGGGACTAGCAGGTTTCTGGAGGTGATTAAATAACAGTGGCAGCCTCTGCTCTTGGACAGGCGGGGTTGGGCTTACCTGCAAACAGCTGTCAAGCCTCTCCAAAATTTAAATGGAAAATCTGCCCCTGCCCCCTTCCCATCTAAGCTGTCAGATGGCGAGTTTTCCTCTGACCCACACGTCAACCAGTTACAGAGACCTTAGACTACTGTGACAACAGCAACCCAGGCAACCTGGGTGTTGGAGCCATAGCTGAGAATTGCTAGTCAGTCTGGTTCACCCTGGGATGCTTCATTGGTGGGGGGTGGGGGGGGGAGGGAAGGGGGATGTGGAGCTATTTTCATTATCTTTAAAAAAACAAACCCCAAAAGAATCTCTGATACCTTTGTTTGCAAAGCACTCAGCCAGCTCCTGAAGGGAGGGTTTGACCCGGTGACCCAGAGCATTGTCTCTGAGGTCAGGGCTGCCTAACCCGGGGAGCTTTAGCTCTCTGCTTCCCTCCCCTCCCCTCCCCTCCCCTCCCTTGCTTATTGCTAGTGGCTGGAGTGTGACTCAGGGAAGGAGGGGGGAGGAGAGGAAGAGAGGAGGAGATGGCTCCACCAGCTGCTGCTAAAAACAACAACATCTAATCAGTCCATGAACTCCCTCCCCTCCCAGACCAGTGATGAGAGAGGCTGAGCAGGTGGCACTGGCTCTCCCCTCCCTTCTGCCTCCAACACCTTTGGGCCTTTGAAGGGACAACTTATATTGTCAGAAGGAAAATGATCTAACTTTGGGGGTCCAGGAAACTCCTTTTCCTCCCTGTTAGGGCTGGTCCCAACAACAGCATTTGCTTTAACTCTCCAACAGATACCGGAGGGGACAGAAAAGTTTTTCCTTGCCCAAACAAAAGATCCCAGAATGAAACCTCCTGCACTGAACCCTACCATTTGTTCCACATTTAGCGACTCCTCTCACATGTTAGATATTGGGAATATAGTGGCAAACAGATGTATGCTTTGCCCTCAGCCACCTTGTGCCCAGGACCCTTTGGTCACTGGAAAGCCCATTATCTGCAGAAGCAGCTGGTGGCAGTAGAAGGGATCCCCATTTGTACCTGGTACCCAGGGCTGTCTGGGGCAGCCAAGAAACCAACATTTCCATATTGCTTTCCATCCAATTTGCCTAATTTCCATGAGATGCCCAACTGTGCAGAACTTTTTTCTTCACCGTCCCTGTCCTCTGCTGCAATGTCAGCCTAGGCTCTCCCAGACTGGTAAAACTGCCAGCTAGGCTCTTGCAGCTCGAGGTGGCCGGAGAATTAGACCCACTGTTCTCTGATGTGGCTTTGGAGGAATGTCTGTTCTCAAGAACAGGCCTCTAACCATTGGGTGCTGGTTGCTTTGTTTACTTCTGAAAGCTGCACAATTTTACCCTCAGTCCCTCCCCTCTTGATGCAGAATGTTCTAAATGACAGGTAGGGCTCTGAGGAGCCCTTTAAAGACCTCTCTTCCCACCTCCCCCTCGCCCAGACAAATTCACCCAGGAAACCAAAGGAGAGAGGAAGTTGGAGAAACCAGACTTATTGGAGCTCCTTAAGTTCCAAGTCCCCATATTTCTTGATCCTGGCTTCAGCAGGAGAGAGAAAAAGCAAAGTGTATCTGTGGGGGAGGAAAGGTCCTCCCTGTCTGTCTCCTTCTGTGTAAAAACAACAGGCCAGTCTGCCCTGGGCACTGTGGGGGCAGGTACTGGGTAAACACACAGGGAAGGAAAGCCGATAAGATAAGGGCTGACAAATCTAGGTCACCAGGCTGCTGCCAGGCACCTGTATGACTGGTCACCTTGAAACTGACAGGGGGGAGGATGGACACAGACAGGCTGACCTCCCATTCCTTTGTTTATTTATTTAAAAAACATTTCCTAAGCACCATTATATGTTAGGCCATGTGCTAGGTGTTTCAGGCCCCTCCGTGTCTCTGTCAGGCAAAATCTCCTGAATCCCAGGCCTGTAACCAGTGCTAAAAAAAGAAATGACATCATGCAAAAGCCACTTGGTCCACTACCTTCCAGGGTGGGGGCAACCAGTCTCTTGGTAGAAGGGAGGGGCCTCTTTGGAGTCTTCATTCCCTCTTCCTGCAGCTAAATGGTTGGCAAAATTTTCTGCAAAGGCCAGATAGTAAATTTTTAGGTGCTGCTGGCCATATGGTCTCAGCCATCCAACTCTGCAGCCATAGAGAATACATAAACAAATGAGCATAGCCGTGTTCCAGTTAAATACTTCTGAAACAGGTAAGAAGCTCAGTTTGGCCCTTGCACATTTGCTGATTCCTAGGCTACAAGATGGGCACCAGTTGTGAAATGTATGTTGGAGAAATATGTTTATGTGATTTCAGGAGGAATCTAAAGCCAACACAGTGGTTACATTTGCTATAGATAGTGTAGGAGCTGACACACTGTGTTCATTGACTAGTTCCGTTTGACACTGTGTTGTCAACTGCATAGGCCAAACTTCAGCCCAGCCATCTAGCACCCATAGGTTCCCACCAAAGGTTACAAGCTGACCAAGCCAGACAGAGCACATATTTTCACGCAATGTCATCACTGTAATGGGAACACAATGTGGGGCCCTGCAGACAGAGTCAGTGGCGTCACTTTAAAGTCCTGAATGAAGGGTCAAGCCACCTCTGTTCTAGGCCTGGCTCTACCACTAACTCTTCAGCGTGGCATTGAGTAAGTCGCATAACCTCTCTGACCACTCAGCACATACTGAATATGAGGCACTGGGAAAACTGCAATGGACACATGAAAATGTTTGCCCTTAAGTAGCTCGTGATCTAGTGGGGAAGACCAACAGGTAAATTATTATAAGATGTAGTGAAATACAGGCTTTGGGGAGTGGTTATTCAGGATGCTTTAGGGGCAAAGAGCAGGATGAATTTTTTCTAAGTGAACAAGAAAAGTCGGTGGAGGGGGCAAGTCCATTCTGAGCAGAGGCAGAGAAATCCTCTAGAGGAGATCAAGCCTAAGGAATCACAGGAAGAGATGGAGAGGGTGAGAGAGGGAAGCAGGAGGTCAGGAGGTGTGGATTGCACAAGGCTCAGAAGGCCCAGCTAAGGAATTTAGATTCAGTTTTGTATGTGTAGGGAGCCATTGAAAGCACTTTTTAAGCAAGGGAATGATAGCATTTGATTGAGATTGGACTAGAATATTATAATATAGCCTAGTTCATAAAGTCAACTCCTCCAGCTTCTATAAACTGTATATCCATGAGCTCTGTGTGAACAGGAATGTTGATATTGTATAAAGTTAATAAACCCTGATAATTAAGCCAGTGCTGTAATTCACAGCCAGGCTCATTTCCTCCTTGTGATGCCTTCAGTTAATCAGAAGACAGATAAATCATTGGCGGACACCAAACCTTCATAACTCTGAGAAGAGGGCCTTTCAAAGTTCCCTGGTTTGCTGGGCCAGGTACTCCCTTTAGCCCGACTTTCTTGTATGGCTTCTTGAAGCTCACTGAGTCATTATAAGCTGGCAATTGCACCCCCACGTTTATGAGGTTTTCTATTATGTTAAAGTGAGAACTGAGTTTCAGAATTCATGTGGCTTTTGGTGTAGTCATGGGGTTTGGGACAGGGCAAAGTGAAGGGGAGAAATAGATGGCTTCTGTACTTTCCAGTGTTTTAGCATATGCCTGAATGTAGTTGAAACTGGCCTTAGAAAATGGGGATTCTGAGCAGAGATCCCCAAATCTGACAGCACATCAGAATAACCTGGGATAAAAAGACTGATCTTCAGGACCTACTTCCAGAAATTCCTATTCTGTAGGTCTGAATGTGACTGGGAATGAAGGCCCTGCCTAAGGGAAGGAAACAAGTCACCTAGGATACAGGACTTGAAAAGCATTCACTCTTGGGGCTGTACAAAGGCAGCACCTCAGAGCAAGGGCCTCCTTAAAGATGCTAGGTGCTGGCTTCCTGGCTTGCCTCACCCTAGTCCCAGCCTTCTCCTTGCTTTGAAGGTAGCCAGACATGCTGGCCCTAGTGTTCACTGTCTACCTTCTAGCACTTTACACTCCCTGAAGGCACAATTGGTGGTTTTGACTAACATTTGTTTGAAAAAGAAGAGAACTCTTTGGAGATCTTCCTCTAATAATGATGACAGTAGTTATCATTTTACTGAGTGTTAACTAAATACCAGTGCAGTGCTGGTATTTACATCTTTTGTCTCACATCTTTTGTCTCATACTGACCCAGAGAGAGATGTACTACCATTGTTACCATTTTGGGATGAAGAAAGTGAGGCTTAGACAAATTGAATTGATCAAGGGGAACCAGTTAGGAAAGGGTGGAATCAGAATTGGAATTCAGGCATGACTCCCAGTTCATACCCTTCAGTGCTCCACCACACTGTTTCTTGCTCTAAATTAGCAGAGAAACCCAGCCCAGCCTACTCTCTTGGTGCTTCCCAGGCTGTCTGCCTGGCTCAGAAATCTCCAGGTAAACCCCTATTCCTGGGGTCTTGAACTTGAACCAAACATGACACCCTATGGAACATCATACCCTATGGTCTCTGTTGTTTTTTTTTTCTTTTTTTAATGTTTATTTATTTTTGAGACAGAGAGAGAGCACGAGCGCACACACAAGTGGGGGAGGGGCAGAGAGAGAGAGAGAGAGAGAGAGAGAGAGATGTGGGGGAGACACAGAATCTGAAGCAGGCTCGAGGTTCTGAGCTGTCAGCACAGAGCCCAATGTAGGACTCAAACTCATGAACCATGAGATCATGACCTGAGCCAAAGTCGGCTGCTTAACTGACTGAGCCACCCCCAGGTGCCCCTCTGGATTTTTTAAAATAGAGTTTTTTGACCCATAGAGCCATGGCAAGCAGGGGAAGGGATGAAGGAAGAGCACAGGTGATTCTCAGCAGGGGAAGAAGTTATTATTTCTTAAGCTGTTTACTAATTAGCTCCTTTTGCTCCTGAAACCAAAAAGAAGAACTCAAGAGTCAGCACGGCTCAGAAGCCCTAATTAATTTGTGGTCCAACTGGGTCAGGGAGAGTGACCCTGTGCAGTGGCTTTTTTCTTTTCAGGGACATGTGTGCCCCAGCTCACCAGGGCAGAGTTCCATAGCACTGAGGGGAGGGATTCCACCCCCCACCCCCCACCCCTGGGAGTTAGATCTCCTGTGAAGCACATGTCTGCCTATTCAGTCCCTTCCTCCCTGACCCTCTGGCTGGGCTCCTGCTGGTGTTAAGTTGCCCCAAATACTCAGTCTCTTATTTCACATCGCCAGGCAAAGATCCCACAGCCAAGGTGCCCTTTCGGCTTAGCTTTCCCATTGGCTGCTCACTGACAGATAAGCTCCTAAGAGGAGGCAAGGGGGAGGGAGGAGAGGTGGGTAACACCTGGAGCAGACCCCTTTGTCCTTTTGTCATTCTGCACAAAGCATGGGTGCTACGGCTCCCTGCTATTGTGTTTGATGGGGCAGGCCCTGGGTGGTGGCTCGCTGCCTAGCTTTCATCTTTTATTGGTACAACTGTACATATGCTTAGGCTTTACCTAAGGGTGGAAATTGGAGGCTGAAAGTTTTTAAGTGTCAAGAGACAAGGAAACTCTGTATTCAGTGTGTGGGCTGGAAGAATGCAGGAGCTTCTGAGCCAGGCTCTCTTTCTGCATAATCTGCTATGGCCATGGCCTGCAGACTCCCTGTCCAGACCTTGCAGAGATGTTTCATTCCTTGGGCTGGGTGGAACTGAGACGTGAGTACTGCTCCTAGTCAGGAGGGGGATGAAGCCAGCGGACAAAATGTTCCTGTGCCTGGACGACCAGCCACAGCACAGCCTGGGTCCCTGGGAATTAAGATGAAACCTTTCCTCTTTCTTTAGCCAACCCATATCTTGAGTAACAGATGAGTTACTGCCAGACGAAGTGGTTTTAATTTACCTTTTTGAAGAGATAGATGCACTTAAAATAAAAATGAGCAGGAAGTTTGCACAGTTAGCATTGCCAGTCTCACTGCTGTCGGGAGTGAACATGTGCTCCTGGACTTCCACAACTTCTCTCTTCTCTGTCACTTGCAACCAGAGCAAATCCCTGGAACCTGGTTATAGGGATTGTTATGTTATGTGGAGTTGCTCTATCAGTCAGGAAATTTCCTCAAGAAGAGGTCCTCAACTAGGGCCTCCAAATACAACCCTGTAGGTAGGTGCCAGCATGACAGAACCCAAGAACTGGGCATCTATGTATAAGTTGGTCTTGAGTATCCAGAGACTATTTAAGAATGTGTACAGAAAGGTAGCAATTAAATGTTTGTCTTGGAATAAGCCTGGCTTCTGCATTCTCCCAGGAGCCCTCGCCTAGGGAAGATGATTAAAAATAGATCTGAGTAGCACTTCCTGCCTGGCAGATGGCTGATAGCAAGTGCTAGGGCTTGCAGCTAGCTGACCTTTCCTTTCTGAAATCTGCTCTGTGTTTCCATGATGCTAATTGAGTCCCTCTCTAGACCTAAGCAAAGAGCTGGCTGCAAAAACAAAAAAAAAAAACAACAAAAAAACCCCAACAAGGTTTGCTGTCCTGGCTGGGCTCAGTTCATGGAGCAACTTGAAAGTGCTGGAATTCGCATGGAAACACCCACTCTGTGGTCCAACTGGCTGGTCCTTGTTTAAAAACTAACAAGTTCTGCTTTCAAATTTGCTGCCCAATGCTGTTAAGGATCCCACACCCTCTCCACCCCCATCAATAAGAAAAAATTAGTGGAAAGGGGAGTGGTAAGAATGTCCTATGTTAGATGTGTACACAATAGACAATGCTTACACTCACTTCAAAACAAAGTAGATGCCCAAAAGAGAGGCAGGGACTTCTTGAGATCTGGCTTTCAGGAGTGGTTCTATCCCCCTCAGCTATCTTTCCTCACTTATAAAACACTGATAATACTTGAGACAGTGCCCTTAGGTGGTATCAAACTATGGAAGACACAAGATATGATTGCAAACATCTAGGGACCACTGCTGGCTTCTCAAGGAGTTATTACCCTCTTCTAGGAAGGGGATGGGGATATATGTAGATGGGTTGTGCTGAGGCTGTGCTAAGTGCTCATGTTTCTTCAAATCTTACTTCCTCTCCAAGGAATGCCCCTGCTAAATCTCCCCCCCCCCAAATGATCTCATCTTCTTCAGTTCCATTCATGTTCTCAAAAACTCCTTTAATGTCCATAATGTGTCACAAGGATACACATTGTTTTATACATATTTTGTGTATTTTAGTCCTGTTTTCTAGTTAGCTAGATTATAAGCACCTTCAGGGCAGATCTAGCTTGCTACATTCTTCTTTGTGCCCAGCCAGATCTGGGGCACAGCTGCTCATTAAATATTTGTTGATTTATAATTATGGAGGCACAGTATTCCTCATTAGGATCATATCACAAGATTCTAAGCCATACCCTTACTATTGGACATTTAGATTTCCCCCAGTTTTTATTTTATTTTATTTTTTAATGTTTTTATTTATTTTTGAGAGAGAGAGACGCAGCACGAGCAGGGAAGAGGCAGAGAGAGAGAGAGAGAGATGCAGAATTTGAAGCAGGCTCTAAGCTCCAAGCTGTCAGCACAGAGCCCAGCGCAGGGCTCGAACTCACAGACTGTGAGATCATGACCTGAGCCAAAGTCAGATGCTTAACTGACTGAGCTAGCCAGGTGCCCCTAGATTTCCCCCCAGTTTTTAAATCATAGACTACATTCATGCGACACAAAACTGTTTTGCCCAGGAGATGATTTTCCAATGCCTGATATCTCACAATGTGTCTGGGGCTTTGGTTTTGGCCAGGGAAGAAGGTTGAGCACCAGAGTATGTGAAAAGGTTTTAAGTTTCTATGTCTTGAGGATGAGAGTCCTAAAATAGGAATTGTCAGATAAGATAGGCCAGCTGATGAACAGAAAAGACTTTTTATGCAGATAAACAGGAAGTTTAAAAACATGAGAGAAGAGGTCTAACTCTGAGTCAGAAATGCTCATTTAATATGTGAGGCGTTTACTCTCTTGAGAAAGTGGATTCACACAATGTTCATCCTCGAAAGAGACCTTACTCAACCCCCTCATTTCACAGATGATGCAACTCCCAGTTCAGAGGATCAGGGATCTGCCCAAGGACATCATGCAGTTGGAGGCAGATGATCTAGCCTTGCCTGACAGGGGCATGAGTGTGTAGGATGGTTGTTGTGACCCAGTGTCGTGTTCTGTTTCTAGAAGGAATACCTAGAATCACCAGTGCCCGGCATTAACACTTTGACCAGCACCCTATCCTCATTTATATGCTCTTGTCTCTTTCGTAAGAGCCCTTTGGCTGTGATTTCTTCAAACCCACCATGATTGTCTCTTCCCTTGTAACTATTTCTTATAACTCTACTCCTAAACCTAGTCCGTGTGTGTGTGTGTGTGTGTGTGAACATAGGGATTAAATGTAGATGCATGCTACTGTGCTCACTGGAGGAAAGCCTGACGTTGGACAGAGTTCCTGCCACAGTGGGAAGAACACGTTAGTCTACTTTATAGTGTATGCAACCTGAAGTCCAATTGTTTAAAGCCTTGCGCTATGATTAACATTTCCAGGAGAGCAAAGTGTTGAAGGTATTTAGAGAACAACTAGGATGGAATGAAAAATGAGGTTTAGAAGATAGTGGAAAACTTGGTGAGGGTTAAAACCACACCACATACAGAAATTTGAAGGAACTGGTAGAAGGAAGGGTACTGCCATTTATAGAAAGCCTGTTCTGTGCCAGGCGTTTCACTGTCTGTGAGGTGGGTATTGTTCTGCCATTTGGCAGATGAGGAACATGAGACCAGAGAGGTGAACATATCCAAGAGCACATGGTAAAGAAAGTGCCAGAACTGGGAATTGAATCTAGTTCATACAACTGTATAATTCTTCCATTATACCAGGCTACTAAGCTGGGAGAAGTTCAGCCCATACAAAGAAACCTTGATGCAAGCAAGATTATAGCTTTAAAGATATCACTCCAAGTGTTATTTGGCACCAGAAGATATAAAGATGGAGCATTCTGGGAACTCTCAGGAGATAAGAGTTCAGCTCATACGAGGAATTAGGGACAGGCAGAGTGACTGGCAGTAGAATGGGCTTCCTGGGGAGGTAAAGAGTTCCCTATCCCTGGACAAGGTTTGATAGAAACGTGGGTGACAGCCATGCATCAGATGAGTGGCTGACCTTTGGAGATCCTTCATATCCCAATGGTCTATGAAATTAAAACTGGATACGGTCATGTGTATATTTTGTTTTGTTTTGAGATCTTTTGCTATACCAAAACTGCAATCCACTGCAGGAGATTCCTATAGAATGCTATTAGTTAAGTCTTTCTTTCTCATTCTTTTTTTTTAGCTAACTCCCCAAGCATTTTTCTGGGTTCTCTGCTCTTTCCTTGTTGTGAAGTCCAGGTGCCAAAGAAAGGATTTTAATGGGCCTCTTTGCTTTTAATTATTTGTTCTCACAGCTTGTGAAATGAGAATCATTCACTCAGTAGTGAGTGCGGAAGGCTGTTTTCATGTTGGGTTGCAAAGAACATTCCTTTGGTGGTCTTCAGTCAGCCTTAAGCATTGTAGGTTTACACATTTAATTTTACCTATGTACTGAAGAATGGCCAAGTTGTGGTGAAGCAGTTCATCTAGCACAACTCACAGGAAGCTAATTGGTAGACCAGAATTCTGATTTGTTAATTTACAGTGGAACAGATAATCCTGAAAGCTCAGACTATGTGTTATCTTCCTTGAAGGTAAACCCACTTGAGCGAGAGAATTAAATTTAGGCAGTTGCTAAGTAAATATGGAATCAGAGCAGAGGAAGTTGAGTAGCCTAAGAGATTTTCATCAATTCTGACAACTTGATCCATCCTTCTTCATCAAAGAGACAGATTTTCCAGGTGAACACACTCTAGAAAAATCTTGGGACTTGGAATCAAAAGCTGTAGATTTATGTTCTGACCTTGACTTACAAGCTTTGTGAAACTGGGAAAGTCACTTGAACAGCCCTGGGTTTCAGTTTCCTCTGCTGTTTTACAGATTGAATTAGTTAATGTGTGTGAAAGTGCTTTGTGCATTCTGATGTCAGTATTAGTCTAATTCTGTTAGGCTCCTTTCTTTTAGTGAGTCACCTGGACAACACCCTTGTTATCCCATCTTCATTCTCCCTTAGACTTTGGAACCAGACTCCCTGGTCTCTGTCATCTATTTGTTGTTTGACCATGGACTTAATTTTCTCATCTGTAAAATGGGGACAACGATTGTACCTACTTCATCAGATCAGTAGCAGATTAAGTTACTTGGTTTATGTAAAACAATTTGAATCTTGCCTGGCATATGGTAAGCACTATATACATAGTAAGCACTGTATACAACTGTACTGTTATTATTTCACAATTTCCAATTGAATGAGCCTGCTTAATTTCTTCTATAAACTCTCCAATTTCACTACAGTGATTGCTTGTTAGAAAAGGTTTTTAGAGCACCCCCACCATAGTGTGTGGCTTCAGTTTCTGAAGCCTTTTCTGGTCTTTTTGCCTGGATTGGTTGCAGGGGAAGACTTACCTTGAGAGTCTGAGGTTTTACCCACTGACATCAGATATCTTTTGTAGTGTGAGGACATTTCATTTTCTGGTGTCTAGTTGGCTTTGGAAACAGAAGTATAGATTGAAACATAAATCCAAAAATTGGTATTTGTCCTTCCTAGGTATATTAACTTGCATTATCATCATCTTCTTCTGCTTTTAATGTTTGTTTATTTTTGAGAGATGGAGACAGAGCATGAGCGGGGAAGGGGCAGAGAGAGAGAGAGAGACACAGAATCTGAAGCAGGCTTCAGGCTCCGAGCTGTCAGCACAGAGCCCAACGCGGGGCTCAAACTGACAAACCACGAGATCATGACCTGAGCCAAAGTCGGATGCTCAACCGACTGAGCCACCCAGGCACCCCCAACTTGCATTATCTTCTTAATTTTAGCAGCTCATAGTGAATTATTTTCAGAGACCTGATGGTTTTGAGAGAAATTTAAGTTCCATTATTTCAGCCCCCTTAAAAGTTTTAGTTTTATATTTGAAGTGAACTGCAGAGGCCCCAGTATTAATGACTGCCTGCTATTACATTCTGATTCCACTACCTCTAGTCTCTTAACTCAGAGGTCAGTCTCCCCAAACAGACCTAGTGAGGGTGACATGTCCAGCTTTCTTCTGTAGAGAATGGAGTTTGTCTGATTATGGGAATCCCCTGCTCTTTGTCTTTCTGAAGAATGCATGTTTTCTGTGACTTCTCTATGGAGAGCAAGGAGCCAATGCAGGATGTTGAGAGCTGGCGGCATCTGTTTTCCCACTGGCTGCATGTTTATATTGGCATCTACTGTCCTAACCCTTTGCCACAAACTAGGGAGTCTTATCTGCTCTTGGTTCAACAAAGAACAGCCCCACGGCTCCAAACCACATCTGAGGCCCTTAGAACAACTTGGAGAGGTGTGGGAGAGGAGCTGTGGGGGTCTGTGGCTGTAGGGGGTTTGGTAGAGAGTCTGGGGAAGCACTGGTGAGACAGCCCAGCTCTTCCAGACTGGTCCAGCAAATCCCGTTTTACATCCAGAAGGCCTGTGGTGGTGTGAAAGGAAACAAACATTTATTAAATGCTGTTTCATGAGCCAGGCACTGTGCTTTACGTACAGGCATTCATTTAATACAACATCCTTTTGGAATAGGGCGTTGTGTTTCTCCCTTTTGTGGATGGGGCCCTGAGGCTCAGAATGACTTGCTCAAGGTTACACAGCTTGCTCCCAAGCCTGCATCCTTTCCACTGAACATCAGGCAGACATGACACCATGAGGGAGCTGACTTTGCAGGCTCTTTATGCCATTCTGTTTCCATTCCATTTCTCTATTCTAGGTCCATCCCTAAAAGCAGTCTGTTTCATATAGGCCAACAGGAAGGTGAATGTAAATGGTCTGATCGTTAAATGACTTAGATCCCAGAATATCCCCCGTTAAGCAATAAAACGTGGCGCCCAGACCGCTCAGCACCTTTTGTGTCTGCCATTCGTTGCTTGCATCATTTGCATCATGTATGCTCCCATGCCCTTGGAATTTTATGACTCCACACAGCAGATATTTCCTCCTTTAGAGCCAGTCCTTTCCCAACCCCTCCCTCCATCTGTTTAGGGAATGTGAGAGTGAACGGAGACCTACAAAACTTAGAGCCAGGGGAGGAGGCCTGTAGGAGGCCATGCTTCTGCCCCTAGTCAGTGCACATGACTTTCTACCCCATGTCAACGTTTCTAGACAGATATGTGAAAGCTTTTGGTAAACGATAAACACATATAAATGGCTTTGTTCTTTCCTCATCTTTCCTAGTGACCTGTGTCCTAGTGTTGAAATCATACAGAGTCAGGAAATTCTTCCCTTATAATTAACCCAAGTCTCTCTTATTTCCATCTATGTCCATTTCCTTGTCTGTTTCTTTCAGAGAAAATGGAAGAAATCCCCTTTAATCTTCTTCCCTCTTAGCTAAACTCTCCTAATCTCTTTAAGTTGCACTTGGGTTCTAATTCTGGAAGTTTTCATCATTTTCATTATTCTTTATTATGTGCTTTCTCCATGTGCTTCCTCAAGAGTGAAATCCAAACAGGACCCAGTATTATTCGCCATGGGTTTCAGCTCTTTGGAATGGAGCCTATGGCTTACCCTGACCCTAAATGGTAAGCTCCACTGGGCTTGACGATGGATGGAAAAAGAATGAGAGAGGAGAAAAGACTGACCTGGCCTTCCCCAGCAGAGTGTCAGACCTGCCGAGGCGGGATGTTTAACCAACACCCCAAGGGCAGGGGGTTTGCTAACCCTCCTTTGTATCTCTACCTAATACTTCTGCTACCTTCTTGCTGAGATAGTATATAGTGTGGTATATAGTGCCTTCAGCAAATACGTGGAGACAGAGGGTAGATTTGTGGTTGTCAGGGTTGGGGCAGGGGACATGGAAGTTGACTGGTACAATATGAGATTTCTTTTTGGAGTGTGGAAATGTTCTGGAATTAGATAGTGGTGACGATTGCACAACCTTATGAATATATCAAGAGCCACTGAATCATATAAAAAGGATGACTTTTATGGTAATGTGAATTATGTTTCAGTTAAAATGAACTCAACTTTATGTTTGTACTAATAAGTTCTTTTATAGCTATATAATAAAAATAAATTGTAACAGCAACAACGAAATATATATAAAGCCTTGAAGTTTATGGAGAACTTTTTTTCATACACAGTATCATTTATTTCTCATAGAAAGCTGGTGTGAGTGTGAATACGATTTTATTGTGCCCATTTTACAGATTAGGAAATCTGGTCTCAGAGTAGTTAATTGGCTTGCTCAAGTTAGTGGCTGTAGCTGGTACATGGCAAAGCCAGGGTTCAAACTCTAGCACTCTACTTCTTTGAAGCCCATGTAATTCGCACTGCCTGTGGATGGTAGGATGGAGAAGCAAGCGCTAAGTGCTTTAAAGAATTCACAGAACATGACTGGAAAGGATCATGGGGAGCTTCAGTCTTATCCCTCCATTTTTATGGAGACATTGAGTTGCAAAGAGTGGAACATTTGCCTTTTGTCATAATAGAGAAAGGGGGAGATCATAGTTACCAAAGAAAAGGATTTTCTAAACACAAGTAGATTAGAATCGGCCTTTTCATCTCTCTTTTCTAGGCTTCTGAACAGGCCAAAGAGGAAAGATAGAGAACTGAACTTCCTTTTACTCTAGACTTCATTTACCTTGTTTTACTTATTATCCTCAGAACCCTTATGAAATAGGCATTGTTTCCATCCACTGATGTAAAAGATGTGGAAGTTGAGAGAGGCTGAATAATTCTCCCAAGGTCAAGTAGCTAATAAGTTGTAGTTGTAAAACCAAGATTTGATCCTGATTTTCTGATGCCAGGACTAGATCCTCTTACGAATGCACATTTGCTCCTCACTCCCAGATATTGCAGTTGGGTGGACATCTGTGTCCTTCATCTCCTGAGACAACACATGCTCAGTTGAAAACAGTTGGCCTTCCCAGTGAGAGAAGAGGGCCTATGTTGGAGAGGCTCTGCTTCATGCTAGGAGGACTTCATGCTTGAGTCTGCTCAAGCATGAGGACTTGTGCCTGTACCAAGGGGAAGGAACCCACATGTTTGCTCTTTTGCCATTCCTGCTCCCCCTCCAAAAGTATTCATTTTCAATGGTCCTCCTACTTTTGGAAGGAATTGCTGCCTTCCAGACTTTCAAAGGGGCCAGAAATCAGTGGTTATGGATACTAAACAGGAAACTCAAAGCGCTTTCCGTTCCTTTGAGCTGGCTGGAAGGGCTGGGCCTAGAACTATTACTTTCCTTTAAAGGACAGAAGAAAAGCGTTGTGTAATTTAAACACACACACACACACACGCGCACACACACCACCACCACCACCACCACCACCACGAACAACAACAACAACAACAACAGAAAACCTTTCCTGGAGTCCTGAACACCAGCCTTGGTTGATACACAACATGGAAAAGAGCTGTCTTGTTGCCTAGCAGTAATGACAGCAAACAAATGTGTCTGACAGTCTGTTTGGGATCTCCTGGGCTGAAATTCTGTTTGCTTCATTCTAATTGCTTCCTTAACTTCCTTTCAGTCTCCCCACCTTTGGTACCACCCTCCCTCAAGAGAGTGCCAGGCTGTGCCTGGTTATGCCAGGCTGGGCTGGGCCCCACAGGATACAGTGACCCAGCCGGGGCTATTCTTGTCTCTGTCTATTTGCAAGATGCCTGTTGTTCTCAATGGCTGTTTTTCCCATCATAAATGTTGACTTGGCAGAGGCCCAGAGTGGAAGCCATGGTAGAAGAGCTTCCCAAGTCTTGCCCCAGGAAATTCAGCTGGTCCTGAGTACCAGGCTGAGGAAACAGGTGCGCAGTTATTCAAGGGGTACCTGAGTAGATATTGCCTCCAAGACAGCTCATTGCAGAGTGTGGGCCTCTGCAAGCTGACTTTCGTAGAACAGGCCTGGAGGAACCAGAATGGCCCTGAGAGGCACCTCTGGGCCTGGCTGTCATTCTTTTCTATGCCCTGTGTCCTCTCCCACCCCTACTCTCTAGGACTTCTAAGCTATGCCAGGCTAGAGGAAATTAGTCGTAGGTCCTGCCCTGAAGTAGACAGAAACCCCCGGAGCAGCGGTCTCCAAACTTTAAAAAAAGTTTTTTTTTTAATGTTTATTTATTTTTGAGAGAGAGAGAGAGAGAGAGAGGGAGAGAGAGAGAGAGAGAGAGAGAGAGAGAGAGACAGACAGAATGCAAGCAGGGGAGGGGCAGAGAGCGAGGAGACAGAATTCGAAGCAGGCTCCAGACTCCGAGCTGTCAGCATAGAGCCCGACGCGGGGGGCTCGAACCCACAAACAGTGAGATCATGACCTGACCCAAAGTCAGACGCTTAACCGACTGAGCCACCCAGGCACCCCCAAAACTTTAAAAATCACATACCACTATTAGTAAGATGTTTGAGTATATACTCCTAATATATGGATATTTAGCTTATAAGTGGTATCATGTACTTCTATGTAATATATACATTAGAAACATATATTCAAAGACATTTTAAATAATTAATATAATTTAAAAGGAAGAAAAAACAATTACAAATATGTTTTCAAATCTTATTTATTGAAGGTATGGTTTAACATGCTCTTTTTTAAAAAAAATTACCGTTAATCACTTTCTGATACAGTTAATTCTAAGGTATGTCTTAATGAGAGTATATTTCAGTGCTTCAGTTAAACAATTTCCCTTGTCAAAAAGTCCCTTACAAAGAAAGGTAGGTTCAAATGCAACATGAGCATGTCTGTGCTTATGAAAATCATGATTCCTGCAATCCAACCCATTTTATCCAATCACACAAAGGTTTTTGCTGAACTTCGTGCTTGCTCTTGCAAACTTGCAGAAAAATATTTTTTAACAAGGCTTCAAACCCCTCTGAGACTCTTTGTTTGGAATACTTTTAAGTAGAGTATTAGGAAATTGTTTATAATTCCTAATTGTACAAATATAGAAACACAGTGTAGGGGCGCCTGGGTGGCTCAGTCGGTTAAGCGTCCGACTTCGGCTCAGGTCATGATCTCACAGTTCGTGGGTTTGAGCCCCGCGTTGGGCTCTGTGCTGACAGCTCGGAGCCTGGAGCCTGTTTCAGTTTCTGTGTCTCCCTCTCTCTCTCTGCCCCTCCCCTGTTCATGCTCTGTCTCTGTCTCAAAAATAAATAAACACTAAAAAAAGAAACAGTGTACAGATGGGAGATTTCAGAGACGACTTACTTTTATTGGCTTAATTTTTTTTTTTTTAATTTTGCAAAGTAAAGTTCACTCTTTGGTATAGAGTCTTATGACTTTTGACAAATATATGGTCTTGTAACCCCCATAATGAAGATCACAATTCCATCTCCCATGTTACTCCTTATAGTGAAACTCTCCCTTTACCCATAACCTTTGGCAACCACTGATCTTAGTCTGATACATTTCAAATTCATCCATGTTGTTATGTGTATCAACAGGTTGTCCCCTTTTATTAAAGACTACTATTAAATGGGAGGTATCAGTTTATCCATTCACCAACTGAGAGACATTTAGGTTGTTTCCAGTTTGGGACAATTATGAATAAAGCTGCTCTGAAAAAATTCTCCTCCAGGTTTTTACATGAACATAGATTTTCAATTAACCTGGGTAAATGAAACCACAAAATTCTTGTCCACAGTGGCTATGCTGTTTTGCAATGGATAAAAGACTTCCAGTTGCTACACATTCTTTTTTTTTTTTTTTTTGGATGTTTATTTATTTTTGAAGGAGAGAGAGATGGAGTGTGAGCAGATGAGGGGCAGAAAGAGAGGGAAACACAGAATCTGAAGCAGGTTCCAGGCTCTGAGCTGTCAGCACAGACACGGGGCTTGAACCCACCCACAAAAGTAAGATCATGACCTGAGCTGAAGTCAGCCTCTTAACCAACTGGGCCACACAGGCGCCCCTACACATTTTTGACAGCACTTGTTTTTGTCAGCTTAAAAAGTTTTAACCATTCTAATAGGTGTGTGGTGATTTCTCATTGTATTTTTAATTTGCACTTTCCCCAATGACTAATGATGCTGAGCATCTTTTCATGTGACTGTTTGCTATCTGTTTATTTTGGGGGAATTCTGTTCAGATCTTTTGCTCATTTTATATTTTATTTAAAAAATTAAAAAAAATTTTTTTAAATGTTTATTTTTGGGAGACAGAGTGGGGGAGGGGCAGAAACAGATGGAGACACAGAATCTGAAGCAGGCTCCAAGCTCTGAGCTGTCAACACAGAGCCTGACGTGGGGCTTGAACCCACGAAGCATGGGATCATAACCTGGGCCGAAGTCGGACGCTCAACCAACTGAGCCACCCATGCGCCCCTTATTTAAAAATTTTAAAACGTTTAATATTTTTGACTAGGTACAGTATACTTTATTGATGATATATGATAAAGTAGGGCTCTCCAAGTCCCTCCCCTTTTTCAGAGGGTCTGGGATGGAAACTGGAAGTCAGGAGATTCTCAAGTGTGTTGGGGGATGAGTTGGGGCAAGGACTCCTCAGCAGCTGAGGGCCTCTCTCTACTTCTTCCTCTTGCTGGGTCTGGTGGTCCAGTGGGCTCTTACTCCTTGGAGGCCTTGTGGACCATAAGGCCCACCATCTGGTGGCTATAGCCAAATTCATTTTCATACCAGGAAATGAGATTGACACAGTGGTCATTAAGGGAAATGCCAGCCCCAGCATCAAAGATGGAAGGGTGGGTGTCACTGTTAAAGTTTCAGGAGACAACCTGTTCCTCACTGTAACCCAGAATACCCTTGAGGGAGCCCTCTGATGCCTGCTTTACCACCTTCTTGATGTCATCATATTTGGCAGCCTTCTCCAGGTAGCAGGTCAGATCCATTATTGACATGTTGTAAGTGGGGATAGGAAGTCCATGCCAGTGAGCTTCTCGTTTAGCATAAGGATGACCTTGCCTACAGCCTTGGCAGTACCACTGGAAGCAAAGATGATGTTCTGGGCAACCTTTTGGCCATCACGCCACTGCTTCCCAGAGGGGCTGTCCATAGTTTTCTGGTTGGAAGTGATGGCATGGACTGGTCATGAGTCCCTCCACAATGCCAAAGTTGTCATGGATGACCTTGGCCAGAGAGGCCAAGCCTTTGGTGGTGCAGGGGGCATTGCTGACAAGGTTGAGGGAGTTGTCATACTTCTTATGGTTCATATCCATCAGACATGGGGCATTAGCAGAAGGGGCAGAGATGATGACCCTCTTGGCCCCAGCCTTCTTCATGGTGGTGAAGACCCCAGTGGATTCCACAACATACTCAGCATCAGCATCACCATATTTGATACTGGCTGGGTCTTGCTCCTGGAAGATGGAGATGGGCTTTCCATTCATGACAAGTTTCCTATTCTCAGTTTTGACTGTGCCAGGGAATTTGCCATGGGTGGAATCATACTAGAACATGTAGACCATGTAGTCGAGATCAATGAAAGGGGCATTGATGGTGACAGTATCCACTTTGCCAGAGGTAAAAGCAGCCCTGGTGACCAGGCACCCAATATGGCCAAATCTATGTATTCCAGCCTTCACCATCCTGTCTCGAATGTTGCTGGCACTGTACCAGAAGATGCCAATGTCTGGTACATTGGGGAGAATGGGGAGAAGCAGAGAGTTTCTTTTGCTCATTAAAAAAAAAAAAAATTGACATTCATTTTTGAGAGACAGAGAGAGAGAGAGAGAGAGAGAGAGAGAGAGAGAGAGAAACAGAAACAGAGCATGAGCGGGGGAGGGGCAGAGAGTGAGGGAGACACAGGATCTGAAGCAAGCTCTAGTCTCTGAGCTGTCAGCACAGAGCCCGACAAAGAGCTTGAACTCACTAACTGTGAGATCATGACCTGAGCCCAAGTTGGACACTTAACCAAGTGAGCCAGCCAGGCATGTCCTCTTTTGCTCGTTTTAAAAATTGGGTTTTTTCTTTCTTATTGTTGAGTTTTAAGCGTTCTTTATATATTTCAGATACAAACGCTTTGTCATATATGTGATTTCCGGATATTTTCTCCCAGTCTATGGCTTAACTTTTCCTCTTTAACTATTTTTCAGAGTAAAAGTTTAAAAATTTTGATGAAGTTCGTTTAGCAGTCTTTTTCTTTTATAAATTGTTTCTGGGGTAGCATCTTTTCTAACACAAAGATTTCCACCTGCATTATCTTCTCAATATCATTCGTTTTGAATCAATTTTTATATAATCATATCAATTCTAAACTACAAAGAGCATATTAAATGAAAACATTGCCAAATACCAGTTCTCTCCATAGCACAAATTCCCTTTGAAAACAAGTTACATTCCCATTCCCTGTTAAAATGTCACCTTTACTTTGAAGGGGTAGATTTAGCGAATTTATTCTTTGGAAAATATTGCAGAGTACCGTACTACTGGCAGCTACTTTTTACTGCAAAGCCCAGCTTGGAATGCTCATCTTTTTGCAGAAGAAAAAGGCATAACTTATCTTTACATTTTTAAGTACTTTGATATAAGCGTGAACCTCTTTGTGGTGCTCTATCCTATTACAAAAAAAATTGCAAGGATCCTACTGTTCAAATATCCTGTTTTTACAAGCTGAGTCTCACTATTGTCATCCTATTGCACAGAAACAACAGTATTCACAATATGCTAAAAGCACAGGCTGAAGGGTACCATTGTCAGTGCCACACACACATTCAGTGAGAGCCCCACACCTCCTTGTAGATTTCTGTACACAGATGGCACATACTAGCCGAGGGAAGATCCCAGTGGCAATCTCTATGGCTGTTTGTTGAAACTCTGGTTTTGTTTGTTTGCTTGTTTTTAGAAATAAAAATAGTTTAAAAATTTAGTGTTTTTTCCCTACCCTGATTGTCTTGTATATGTTCTGGGAATACTACTACCCTGGAAAGTCTTACAATGCTGCCTCTCTCCCTGCATTCCTGCCTATGCCTAGACATAGTAGATAATCTATATTTCTTTGATAAATAAATTTGATAAATTTGATAAACAAATTTGATAAACAGATTTCTTTGATAAACAAATCCATCTGTCTGGTTACAGATGGTGGAGCTGTGTTGCTTTGTGTTGTCATTTTCCTGTCTGCTTTCTTCTAGCATTTCTTTTCCCATAGCCCCATTTTTCTAAGCACTGAACTTGAAGTTCATAACAAATGTTTCTTAGAGGATGATTCTCCTGATTATCCATAACTTAGAACCATGGAATCATAAGAAGTATAATTTTGGAGCTGTGAGGGGACTTGGAGGTGGACTAGTCTAAATCCTTTATCAAAAACCAAATATAAAGGAATTTTGTAAATCCATAGAATGGAATAACTCAGCAATAAAAAGGGAAGCATCTTTTGATAAAATGCAACAACATGGATGAATATTAAAAGAATTATGCTGCATGAGAGAAGCCAGACCAAAAAACCCTACAAAGGGTGTGATTTTCATTTATAAGAAAACAGAAAATACAAACTGTAGTGACAGCAGCAGCTGCCTGTGGATGAGTGGGGAATGGGACAAGGAGGGGAGGAAAAGGCTATGTACGATGAAGACAGACAAGAGGAAACTTTTGGGTCCATATTCTTGATTGCGGTGATGTTTTCACAGGTACATACAGATAGTACACATTAAATATGTACAGTTTAGGGATGCCTGGGTGGCTCAGTAGGTTGAGTCCTATTTTGACTCAGATCATGATCTCATGATTCATGAGTTTGAGCTCCACATTGGGCTCTGTGCTGTCAGCCAAGAGCCTGGAGCCTGCTTCAGATTCCGTGTCTCCCTCTCTCTCTGTCCTTCCCTTGCTCATGCTCTGTCTCTCTCTCTCAAAAATAAATAAATATTTAAAAAAATATGCACACTTTATTATGTCAGTTATACATCAATAAAACTGTTTAAAGAAAACAAGGCAAACAGAGGCAATTTAGCTGTGGGATAAATAATAAAACCTACAGTATGTCAGATCATGTGCTGTGTGGTAGGGGTTCAGAGAGACAGTGAAGAAGACATGGCCTGTACCTTCAGGCAGCTCATGATCTAGTGAAGGAGTTAGAAAATAAGTGGATAAATTAGATCCAGTATGTGAAGGACTAAGAAAGAGGAACAGACAAGGAGCAAGAGGTGTCCAGTACATGGGTGCCAACACGTGTGTCTTCTGGGGGGAGGGGTCGGGGAAAGCCTTACGAAAGAGAGGAAGCTGAGCCCAGGCCTAGCATAGGTCAGGTGGAAGAGCCTCCCCATCTGAAGGAATATCGTGGGCAAAGTTGTTGAAACGCAAAATTCCAGGAATTGCACGTGGTTCGGCCTGACTAGAGCAAAGGACACTCCAGCAAGAGAAGAGACCGCAGAGGTTGGTGGGGCCAGATTGTGAGGCTTTTGCTACCCTGGCAGTGCTTGGGTGCCTAGTGCTCCAAGGTTGAACTAACAGGTTGTGCAAATCCATAATCTGTGTCACAGGGACATGTCTCTTCCAAACACGTGGCACAGACCTCCAGATTTTGAGGCTGGGACACTCATTCATGTTCAGTTCCAGTCTGGAGCTCTTATGTTCCTCAGGAATGTTCCAAAACCCAAAGGAAAGAAAGCTGGTTTGGGTCTGAGCAGCAGCTGGGGAACATCTGCATGCTTCTTGGAGCTCCACCTGAGAGCAAAGGCTTCTGGTACATTTTTCTGTTGGGCAACCAGCAATCTAGCTGCCCCAAAGGCAGTTTTTCCACAAGTCAAAAATTTTGTCTTTCTTTCTGGCTGGCAGCACTGATCCCTAAAGTCCTGCATTTCTGACAATGGCTGTCTGGTGTGCAGTGATCTGTGTCCTGTCTGGTTCTCTCCTACCCTCTGGTCATCTATTAACCAGCCACCACCGGATTTCTCCAGCCACTGAGCAGTAGAGGTCATGAGAGAGTCCCTTATTTGTTTGTTTTTAGAGTGGTTTTCAGAGAAGACTGGGATGTTTGATGCAGAGTACGATTGTCAGACCGCATTAAAAATGCAGGCAGCAATGCAGAACACGGATGGCTCATGTCAGCCAGACATTTCAATGTAACCAGAGGAGGAAAACACAGATAGGGCCTGTGTTAATGGAAGTAGATGCCAAACTGTGTGGCAAGTTCTGGCTCATGTTTCCCCTATTGCCTGCTACCCCTTCAGTTGGAAGAAAGAAGCTCATATTTAAGCTAGAATTTAAAATGGGATTGCTGCTTGATGAGCATTCCTGTGACCTAGAGATCAAATTGCTTACACCTCAAAAGGAATTTAGGAGGATTGTAACTGTCATAGCAGTTAGAATCTCCCAGAAGTGAGGAGTGAAGGTTTAGTGGTTTATTCTTTCTTGCCTTGGGGATTCTTTGCTGTCTTCTGCAGGGTTAGACCAAGAGGGCAAGCAAGAGCGCACACACTGATTTCCCTAGCCAACTCAGAGGAAAGCTGTGGCCAGCACAGATGCCTGAAACCAAGATCCAGGAAAGGCCAATGTGGATTATCTCGGGGGTATTAATAAAACAGATGGTGTCAGGAGGGAAGAAGTTTTCAATTCTATTGTGGAGTTTGGTTTTTGTATCTCCTCACCTGGGCTAGTGAAAACAGTCCAAGTGTGAGCTGGCCCAAACTCTTAGCTCTGTTTATTCTGCCCTCATGTCCTCCCCCATGCTGTCTGCCAGCTGGACTATTAAATGGCTCAGTGCTCTTTTTTTGCTGTGTCAATCCTGGAAGGTCATGATTGTTGTGGTTTGAGGCTGGTTTTCCAAATGGGTGGGTGAAATGGATACCTAACTATCGATTTGTTTTCTTGCATTTCAGTCGTTCCAAGGAAGTCAAGGACGAGCATACCTCTTTAACTCAGTGTAAGTGTCTCTGAATGGTACATCCGTTGTTTGTTGCAAATTTTGCAGGGTGGGGGAAAAGCAGCCCTCAGTGTTAATTCAACACTGGTCCCTGCCTTCTCTGCCACAATAAAAGCCCTGTGGAACATTATTCTCTACAATTGGAAGCCAGTTATCTTTGTGGATATATATATATATATATTTTTTTTTTTTTTTGCAGCATCTTTGGCTAAAAAGTATACATTTACTACCCATAGTAAGAACATAAGAGGATCGGAGGGCTATATAGTCTCACAGAGAAGAAGCTGAAGTGATTCTGAGAGCCTCATCATGGAGGCTTCATAACCAGGTCTAACCATGGTCATAACCGGGTCATAACCATGAGTCATTGGAGAAGAGGGGAGGTCAAACAACAGACCCCGATGTCTGCTGCAGGAGCTCAGGCTAGAGGAAAGGCCCGGTTAGTGAAGAGTCCCCCTGACTGCAGCCTGTAGGGCCTTCCATCATTCCTGGGCACATCATTCATAGCCTCTTACTTGGGAAAGGAGGATGAAGCTCGCACAAGCGTGATAAACTGTGAGAATGGAAATCTAGCATGTTCAGCTTGAGATAATATGGGGCTCGTTCATCCTTGTAATTGGGACAACATGGTGCTGATGTCATGTTGCCATGTTTGGCTGCATTCAGTCCTCAGTAAGCTCTGAGCTGAGGACTCAGCTCATGGTTTTCACAGTGTGGCCGTCTGTTTGTCCCCTTGGGTTAGAAGCATTAGTTAGAAACATTCCAAGCAAAGTCTCAACCATGAAGACTATTTTTCATAGGCTCACTGAATCAGAACTTGCAGATCTCAAAATCATTTCAATGGTGATGTTTCCACGTGGTTACCTTTTCAGGGTTGTTACCACTCTCAGTCTTAAATGATGCCCTTCTTGGTGTTGGCTTCTCTTGAGGCATCTGTGCTCAGTTGTTTTTTTTCTTTTTTTTGCTGCAAGCTCAGCTTGAATGACTGATGATGAATGTGTGACTAACTACCCGTTCTCTCTGTCCCTTGGCACAGAGTTAATGTGGGCTGCGGGCCTGCAGAAGAGCGAGTGTTGCTAACAGGATTGCATGCAGTTGCAGACATTTACTGTGAAAACTGCAAAACCACTCTGGGCTGGAAATATGTAAGTACTGAGGAGTCTGGTTGGCAGTGAGAGGGAGGAAGGGAGAGCCTCATGCTAAAAGATTTCTTTCTTCCACTGTCTTCCTACGGCCTTGTGGGATTATCTTAGGCGAGGACAGGAAACTGGGCCCAAAGAGCAACTCCTGGCACGCTCTTGTCTACCACACTCTTCTTCCCTTTTCTCTGATAGTCCCCTTCTACTCATTCCTTCACACCTGCCCCTGAGACAGACACACACACACGTGCACGCGCACACACACACACACACACACACACACCTGCTTTTCAATTTAATTAATAATAATAATAATAATAGCAGCGTATACCATTTCCTGACAGCTTACTGTGTTCCAGACATACATTATTCTATTTATATTCACAGCATCCTTAGAAAGTAGTTCATATTTTAATCCCTATTTTATGGATGAGGAAACTGAGGCTTAGAGAAGTTAATGGTATATCTAATGTTACCTAGCCGTTATGTGGCCAAACCAGGATATAGGTGTCCAGGAGTCTGACTGTGGAGCCCATGCTCTTTGCTCCAGTAAATGTTCTCAGAACATGTTACCCAGGCTCTAGGCTCTATGCTAGGTATCCTCAAACGTTAATTAATGTCCACTGTCAAATATAGTCATGGATGGACTTTTCCTACTAGACGTTCATTCCTTTGCTGTTTAACTCAACAAGTATTTTTTTAAATATGTATTTTTGAGAGAGAGAGAGAGAGAGTGCAAGTCGGGGAGGGACAGAGTTGGAGTGGGGGATGCAGACAGAAGATCTGAAGCAGGCTCCCTGCTGACAGGAGTATACCCAATATGGGACTCGAACTCATGAACCATGAACTCATGATCTGAGCCAAAGTGGTGGGGCTTGAACTAATGAACCATGAGATCATGACCTGAGCTGAAATCAGATGATGCTCAACTGACTGAGCCACCCAGGTGCCCCTCAGCAAATATTTTTAACGTCTTGTTGGTACTTCGGATGAGCACTTCACCGGGGTGAGAGGAGGTATAGATGTTCAATGAAAATAAACTTGTGTTATTGCTATTTTTGGCAGATGTTTTTATTATTGGCAAATATGTTCATGTGCTTTTTTCTGCCCTATCATTGTGGGAATATTGAGAAATGAGTCTTCCTGTCTTTGGGAGGACGATTTATTCCATGTAAAATGCCATAAATTCCCTGTACTGTCAATTGCACAGGGTCAGTGTGAAGCTGGCTCATATGACCTGCAGTTAGTTAGACAATAGTTAGCTTTGGAAGAGCCTGGAGGAGTGGTCAGAAGTTCCCGCAGAGTGCAGTTGTAGGTTGCAGGACTTTGGGGAAGGCTGTGCATTAGGGGGAGCCGGGAATACAGGGAAAGCCTCCTTGCCTTCTCCGGTGAATCTAAAACTGCTCTAAAAATATGAAGTCTATTTACTTTAAAAAAAGTTTTTTTAAAGTTTATTTTGAGAGAGAGAGCATGAGCAGGGGAGAGGTGGGGGGGGGGTGTAGAGAGAATCCTAAGCAGGCTCCACACTGTCAGTACAGAGCCTGACTCAGGGCTCGATCTCACCAATTGTGAGATCATGACCTGAGCCAAAATGAAGAGTCAGACACTTAACTGACTGAGCCACCCAGGCACCCCTAGATTCCATCTTTCACATCTCCCTTGAAATGTTCAGAATTAGAAAGAAAGATCCTAGATGGTATGTTTCATGATGGCAAGATGGTCACAGATCCCTACAGTTGCCTTGATTTGCTCCTTGTGGGAAAAACTGGTCCTGGCTATTCTGTTACCCCTGCATGGCCACTGGCCCTCTCTGGGTGATCTGGGAGCCACAGTTCTGGTTTTGAGGATCTAGAAATTTTCTGCCCTTCTGTTTTCCCAACCTTTTTTGTCATCTTATTCCATTAAAGATGTGCAGGATTATAGACAGAAGATAAATCTGAGTTAGTTGGTTTTGCTCTTTACTTCACATAAAATGATTCACTCCTTTGACAAAGGTTTATTAAAAGCCTTTGTGTTGGATACAAAAGTAAATGAGATCTAATCCTTACCCTCAGGGGTGTTTATAGTCATCATATGAGAGAGGAAAGCTACAGGTAGACATAAAACAGCTTGACAAGTATCGTGATATCACAGGACGATATAGAGAAGCATTCATCTCCCCAAGTATTTATTGATTACCTCTCATGTCCCAGGCTGGTGCTCCAAGCTTTCATTCCATTATTTCTTCTCACCCTCACAGTAATCCTGTGAAGGACTTTCACTTATCCCAGTCTTATAAATGGAAAGTTCTCAGTCATAAACAAAAGTGGTTAAGTGATGCTTCTGGTGCCAGGAAACAGAAATGGGGTTAGGTCTGGGGGTTTCTGTAGACTTCAGATCTAGTACTCTGTCCCCTGGAATCCAGTTATGACATTTTGCAAGTGCCCTGTGGCTTGGGGGCTATTAAATGTTTTTTTCTTTTGGCTTTTTTGTTGTTGTTCAATAGAGATATAGTCTTACTTTCCTAGTTTTCTTTCTACCTCCCGCCTACCCTGAACATGCTACCATGGAACAATAGGTCGTATTCTCGAACCACATTCCTCTATTGTGTACACATCACACAGCGTGCGCGTGCGTGCACACACACACACACACACACACACGGAGTCAAGGAATAATGAAGTGTCAGGGAAATTACTGCTGAGCCCACAGCTCTTGCATGTGTGTGATGTGTTTGCACTTTCTCTCTCAGGGCCTCTCCCCTCTCCACTTTGTGGAATGATTCCTCTCTCAGCAAGAGACTCAAGTCTGAGCTCTCATTCTGGGACCCAAATCCCTGGAGCTCTAGGACAGAAGATATAGTTCATACACATGCTGCCCAGAACCTATGGACAGTAGGGTTTAGCTACTTACTAATTTGGAATACTCAGAACAGCAGCTGATATCCACTGTTTCTGCACACCAAACTTAGCCATAATGACCGTGATGACCAGTGTTTTTCTGATAATACATTGAGATATTTTTATTCATCTATGCCTGTGAATAAAATACCTCTTTGATCCTATACCTATGCAGGGCTTTTTTTTTTTCTTCCTATGGGACTTACTAGCCTGAGAGCCCACCCACAGTGCCGTAAATTTAGGATGGTAATTGGCCAGGTGGTTTATATTGAGTTTTTCCTCCGGAAGCCTGGCAGCTGGGGTGGGGGGGTGGGGTGGGAGTGGGGGCTTGAGGGCTGCTGGGTTCTTCAACCTGGAGTTCACATAGCTCCTTTCTCCCTAGAGAAAGGCAGTGAAGGAAAAACAGACTTAACACACATGACACAGAAACAGAAAGATAAATAAAAAAGAGACCTATTTGACTTCACCATACTTTGGTCTCTCCCTGAGTGTCTTTTCTCTAAGTGTAACAAAGTACAATTGAGAATTATAACACATAAACTTCATAGATACATCATCCTTAGAGCAGATTTCTGATTAGCATCTGAAACCAAGTTCCCCTAAGATTTTACACACACACACACACACACACACACACACACCACACACTCCATAGTTACTTACTGAAGACCTATTATATGGCAAGCAGTCTTCTAAACACAAGGGACACAGCATTGAACAAAATAAATGAAAATATCTGCCTTCCATGTAATTTATGTTGTAGTAATGGGAGATAATATGTAAAATAGACCTGGAGGTTATATTGTATATTTGAGAATGATAAGTGCTATAGAGAAAAATGAAACAGGAAGAGAGGGGGAAGAGAGAGTTCTGGGGTGGAAGTTGTGCTTTTAAAGTAGAATATTCAGGAAAGATTTTACTAAGATGGTGACATTTGGGCAAAGACTTTTTTTTTTTAAGTTTATTTATTTAGTTTGAGAGAGAGAGAGAGAGAGAGTGCGAGCAGGGGAAGGGCAGAGAGAGAGAATCCCAAGCAGCCTCCTCACTGTCACTGTGGAGCCCAACATGGGGCTTGATCTCATGACCTGAACCAGAATCAGGAGTCAAGTAACCGACTGAGCCACCCAGGTGCCCCTGGGCAAAGACTTAAATGAGCAAAGATCTTGAAGAAATTCTATGGTAAATATTGAGAAAGTACTTACAACATTTAAATTGCAAAATATTTAAACTCCATTGTAAATGTTGAGAAGGTCCTGGTGCTGCCTCAGAACTGTATTAAGTGAAGGCGACCTGGCATGTTTGCATGGTGAGAATTCTCCCAGTGAGTCTGGCTGAAGCTCGTCCTGATCCCTGTCATTGACCTGCCTTTGCTCCTGTGCTACAAAAAAAAAAAAAAAAAAAAAAAAAAAAGTCACCTACTTGTCTTTGGTCATTTGGTGTCTTTTCTCTTCCTTTGTGTCTCCTAGGAACATGCCTTTGAAAGCAGCCAGAAATATAAAGAAGGCAAATACATCATTGAGCTAGCACACATGATCAAGGACAATGGCTGGGACTGATTGGAGGGTATCCACCTACCCCAGTGTCCACGTGAACGCCATCCAACCAAACATTCTACCCAAGCGTGAGAGAGTGACTGAACACTTGGTTCCATCCATTTAGGGGCCTTGCCATCTGGGGCATTCTCCCACCCTGAAGCCGTCTTTCTGGTGACCGGCCTCTAAATCGCTGTCTCTCTGTCTCTTTGCTTTGTATCTGTTTGTGAGTTGATCCTGGCTTCTCTCTGTTCTAGTGTTGGCTGAAAACAAAACAACGAAAGGAACAGATGCCTGACCGCATGGGGCAGCCCACCTTGATAAGGGCCCTGGGGCTCATTAAGAGCTGCTTGATGGCCTCTTGTCAGGAGAGCAGTGGCACAGCACGGGGGTGCAAGGAAGAAGGAAATGGGGAGCCGTGAGGGTCCCAGGGCTGGTCAGGGGACGGGACGTTAGAGGTAGGAACAAAATTGTGCTGCTCCTGGAGTCCTGGTAACTTAGGCTTGAAATAATCGACTTGTCTAAAAGGACAAAGAAAAAAAATACCTCATGACTGCATTCTCTCTGATCAGAAGCTCTGTTCCTGAACCAGCTGTGTCCGGTTAGCATGTGAGCACAAGAATGCGCCCTAACTAGTGGGACAGGGGCCTGGTCCTCCTGGGTCCAGCTGGGGGTGTCCTGGCAGCAGAGAGTGCAAAGCCCAGATGGTTTTGATAACTCTGATGCCTCAGTGCCCCTTCAGGTAATCTTCTTTGCCTCTTCAGCCACTGTTGGTGAGAGGATGGGAGACTGCCTTTTGCAATGGGTGCAAGATCCAAACATCCCAAAGGCTTTGACCACCAACCAAGTAAAATCAGTAATTGAGAACAGGGAACAAAGGGGGCTGTAGTTTGGGAGCTCCTACAGAAATGGCTCAGATATTGGGCCAGAAAAAAAAAAAAAAAAAGTAGAACCAGCTAGCAGTTCTGTCTGACCTTTTTTTCCTGACCCTTAATAAGAGAAGAGCATTGTGGCAAGGAAGGGGGTGAGGTGGGGAAATGCTGGGAATAGTTTAGATTTGAGCCATTACAGGTTAGTGTATATTTCCACTTTGGTATACAATGGCTTCAGTGAGATCAGCAATTCTTTGTACATAGAGTTTTGGTTGTTTTTCTCCAGTTCTATCATTGTAGATTGTGGAAAACAAAGTCCCAAGGCTTTGAGCTTAGTGATAACCCAGCCAGTAGATTCCTCATGCCCCTAGCTATTCTCCTTGGACTTGAATGCTTTGTGTGGAGAGAAATTGTCAGAGTGGTCCAGCAGTGGGGAGGGCTTAGATATGATGTCAAACATCAAGTTATAAATTCTGATATTAGCCCCCACCTCCCATCTCCCAAACCAAAGTTGATTATATTAGGGAAGTGGGGAACAAATCCCTATAAGGCTCATGAGAGAAAGGAGTTTGTTACAGTTAACCGACACTATGAAGTGTTTTCTACAACACTTCAGCCAGTACATGGTGCATGACCGAAACTCATTTAACTGAGTTAATTTTATTGCTTAGACTGAAAATGTAATTATTGTTAAGATATGTGCAGGTTATGTTAGAGTATCTCATTCTTGAAAGGGGGCTGATCCCATAGAAAAAATTCACCTAAAAAGTCACAAAAAGAATGAGTTCATAGAGGCAAGAATCTATAAAATTGAATAATCAAGATTCAAGCAGCCAACCCAGAACATTTCCAGAATTCAAACAAATTCCTCTAGGGAGTGATCCATGGTGGAAATGCTTTTTTCTGTCTCTGTGTGCTGATTGCAGAAGGGGGACCCGAGGTAGGCGTGGTCATGCCCTGGAGGTAGTGAACTGTGGGACTGACAGGAAACCAGGTGGCTCCAGGTTTAGCTGTAGACCACCTCTGTAAGACAATTAAAAAAAAAAAAAAAAAAGGATTCTTAGAAATTGAATCTTGTTCCCAAAGGCTTTTAGTCCACATGTTTCAGTATTTTAGTATCCTGGGGAGGTTAAGTTTTCCCCACATTGCTAAAAAGCAGAATGATGTTCAGAAGGAGTATTTCATTTCCACTCCCAGAGAAAAAGGTCTTCTGGCTCCCAGGGCCAAGGTCTCAATAAAAAGCATTTTCTACTTTCACATTCCTAAGCTGGCTTGCCAGCACAAAAATTATAGATCCCTCTTTCTGTCTCCCTTGAAGGTAGTGGCCTTCATTTATGGATTTTGATAAGCCCCTTTGCTCGGGGAAAGTCCTGACTATTGATACTCCTTTTCATAGAAAGAAAATGGGGGTTAAACATGGGTAGGTGTTTTGTCTGTGAAACTAAAAATGGAGTGTGGTGATATAGAAACCAGACATGGGGTGCCCTAGAATTTTCAACAGGGAGAAGAGACCCATGTGCCACTGTTGCTCCTTGGGGATGAGGCCTCTGACTGTTGCATGGATCAGAGCAGGCTTCAGTTAGACCCAGGTTCTGGTCTTTCTTTCTTTCTTTCTTTCTTTCTTTCTTTCTTTCTTTTAGCTATTACCCATTGAGCATCCAGTGGGTGCATGGCGCCGTACTTGGTGCGAAAGATCTGAGTAGAATGTTGGTTTTTCCATAACTACAGAGGAAAAAAACACAACTCATTAGGCTATCCCTTTGTGTCAATGAAACCAAAAGTGCTTCTTATAACTTTATCTCCATTCATGGCTTGTCTACCTAATGTCTAGCAGTATTGGAGAGACCGCAGCTGAGTGATGGGGACACATCAACTCATGGCCTCAGTCAGTTCATTCTTTAATTTCCTCACCAAATTATTGACTCAGAGCATAACCAAAGACCTCATCCATTCACCCCTGGCAGGTTCAGGGAATTGGAGTTTGATGGTAAAGCCTAGGCAGGGTGCAGGGAGTAGCAGGGCAGGGAGAGGAGGAGTGAGAAAGGAAAGGCATGAAGTTCTATACCTCAGCCAGCAGCTGCCTTCATTTGCAACTGAAATCTAGCCAGCAGACCCTCTAGTTCCATCTCCCCTATGCTGCCCTATGTCATGTGGCATTGGCAGCCCTGGGTTACACCCAAACCCCCAGGATGTTAGTCTCAGGCTGCTGATGGGTTGATTTGATATGAATCAAATACAGCCAAACTTGATGGCCACAGATTGTCAGCTGGGCCTGACTGAGTGCTGCCCCAACTCCTATGACAGCAAGATCATGGAGATAGGATAGAGTAAATCTTTACTGGTGGGTCATTGTGTGGAAAAGAGGTGTCCCCTTTATAAAAAGATTTTCAAGTGGATATATATATTTAAAAAGTTGCTTGTGAAATATACTTTTGTAAATAATATTTAATTTTTTAAATAATATATTTGGTGCTGTTTTCTCAGATCCCCTGAGAGCACTTTTTATTTTCATTTTTAAATTCTATGGTTTCCTCTGCATTTCTTGAAGTATATTTTAAGGGAAATAGTGATCATCAATATACTCTTTTTAAAAAAAGATCTGTATCACGTTAGTCTGGACTGAGGCAGTAAAGCAATGCCTCTCTGCATTTCTTTCCCAAAGGAACAGACTCTGCACTACATTACCAGGTTGAGAATTGAAATATTTTCTTGTACCAATATTGGCTAGAAAAGTAAATAAATAAAATCAAATTTAGTAACAACTTAGTGATTCCTTTTGTTAGAAGAATTTCCAACAAATTGGGATCTTGTTTTTAATGTGTGTGTGTGTGTGCGCACACGCGCACACTCACGCACACGTGTGTGTAAAAAGCACTTTGGATTGTGCCTCCTGTTTTTTTTTCTTTTTTTTTTTTTAATTGGGGACGCTATATCTACAGTTTACACCTTCGGCACATAAGACTTTTCTTCTCTTTCTCTCTGGTGGTTTTGTTTCTGAGTGGACCAACAGTGCAAACCATGAGGATTTTGTTTTTCTGAGCATGGAGCTATTGCCAGTTTGCTCCTCTTTCGTTGTGTGCTCAACTTTCACAGATTGTAAAGGAAATCTGTTGTTTTGTGAAGATCAGAGTCAAATCTGTGTTTCTGAGATGTGAGTATACTCTTTATGTACTGTAGGGTTCCCTTTGTTGTAAAAGCCACCTCATTAACTGGTTTGGGTTAAAAGAACATCAGTAAAATCATACACGATACCTTGTAGGTAAACAGCTTATTTTATTTTAAGATCAGATTGCCTCAGGTTCAGGAAGAGTCTAGGAAATCTTAAACCCAATCAACTTATATATTTTAAGAAAGAGTCTGACTCTTAACAGAAAACGTACTAGTGGTCAAGGTGGAGGAAAGAGATGTTTAATCTTTTTAAGCAAAATACAGTCATGAAATCTGCCATCAGTGAAAGGTAAAGCCAAGAAGAAACAAGCTATAATCATCACCAAATTGGATCTGCCCATATGTTTTTATATAACATTTTGGTGAAAGTGAGAGTCGGTTCCCTTTTCCAACCTGCAGAGACGATCTTTCGATAGAATAGAATCTGTCTATTTATGCTTGTGTTTACAAACTGTATTTGTTGGGTTTGGGTTTTGTTATTTTCTTTATCTTTTTTTTTTTTTTTTTTGGTGGCATTTTTCAGGTCACTTTGCTTCAATAACAAAGATAATTATTTTCAAATAATTTGTCCTCACTTTTTCCTGTATTTGTACATAGTTATTCAGTATTAGAGAAAAGTGCATTGTTTCTGTCATATTTCAATCTGTGTTGGTGCTCATTTGAGAAAATAAAGTTTTCAAATATTTGGAAGGCTCATCTAGTCTTAATTGACCCAGCAAGTTTTATCTTGACTTTTAACATTTAAAGTAACTGAAAAGCCTGCAGGAGGTCATCTGTCTAACCCCATTCACAGAGCTGTCAACTGAGACCCTGTGGGATTGTTTTCTCCAAGGATATTTGGCCAGTTAATGAATAAAAATCAGGTCTCCTGCTTATCTACAAATGTTTCTCTTATCTTTGGTATCAGAAATGCATGAGTGACCTTTAGGATTTCTGTCTACTAACCCCCATATTAGACTCTCCAAATTTTTCTGCTTATACAAATTTCTTTGGGGGAAATTGGATTGCATTAAATGAAGAGATAAAAGAATTGTAAAAAAACAAAATTATGTCACAAAGAGGCAGCATTATCTCTGAATAACTGGCTAACAAAGGGAAATGAGTATTCAGTTATAGTATACGGAGAATCAAGTCTTCTCACTCACTGAACAACTATGAAACATATATTAGATTCTAGGCGCTGGGTGACGGTTCAACCATTCTAATAAATCAGCTGTTTTTGTTTGCCTCCAGGATCATCTACATGCATAGCTTTGCATAACCAGTCAGTGTAAGTAATTTTGTATTCTGGTGCCTTCATTTAACACAGTAAATATTTTTGCCTACACTTGATTTTATACCATAACTTTTCCAAAAGCTTTTCTCCATGGCTTAGAGAGTTCTCACCTTGGTTGGGCAATTTAAATAGTGAAGAAAGAAGATATTAAAACCACACAAGTGTGTACATATTCGTGTGTTTTCGTATTGGTGAAATTATTTTAAAAGTCTGTTCTGTGTAAAATAAGAAATACCTTATCTACTTCCCATGAATTTTTACTTATGCATTCTGGGCTGAGCTGCAATTGACTTTTATTTGTCCTTGAGTATATTATCTTATTCCTGTGACCTGTTTTGCTTCAGTGGATGTGTCTGTTATCATTTCATTCTTGTTTGCCTTTGGCAGACCAGGAGGAGAGAAAAGATAATGTGTGCTAGATACAACCAGCTTCAAACCAGCAATCCTCACACTTCAAGCTCTTACACCTCAGGGGCTGTCCAGGAGATCAGGCTGGGGAAAGTGAGGGGAGATCACTGATGTTCATGGAGTGCTTGGCTTGCACCACACCTTCAATTGGGCACTTTGCCTACGTGACCTCATTTAAGATCCTCGCAGTGAGGCATTTCCTCACATCATCCCAGGAGTCCTCACCACCCTATGGGAAAGTAATGACAAATGCTGATTATTCCCATTTTATAGATGATGAAATTGAGGTTAGGAAGTTTTCATGGGAATGACAGGGTCAGGAATCATAGCCTGGCTTCCCAGCCCTATGGTCTTTCCCTACACTGTGTTCCAAATTTTAGCACCTCTTTTCCTTCAGCCTTCTTAATTCTTGTATGGCTTCTTCACAGGATGCTTTCTTAGCCTGCCTGTCATGACTGCTTAATAAGTAGGGGTTCAGGGAATGTGAATTAAAAATTAATTTAAGCAAAGCCACGAAGGTCACTGCTGCCTGAAAGGTATTGTGTATCCCATAGCTGAGTGTAAGCTGGGCTTTGTTGTTTTCTAATACCCTGCAATAGATCCCATGTGTAATCCCTGGCCCCTTGATTAATAGTACGTACTTAATAACTGGTTGGTGAACATTGAATTAATGTGGACGGTGGAGAACTAACAGCTTTCAAAATCTGTTTAATATGTTAGTATCCCTACGAGGAGAATGGAGAGGAGGTTGGCATTAAATGCTTCCTACACAAGGTAGGTAAATGGTTAAATCAGGAGCAATCAGTTTACTATTTGCATTTATTTATTCAACAAGCATTTTTTGGACATCTATTATGTGCCTAGTTTAGTCAGGCAACTAATCCTTGGGAGCAGAAAATCAGTGGTACTAATTATGCAGAGTGGGAGAACAAAGGGTTATGCATGGCTCTCCCTAGTTGGCCAAATATCCAGCCACATCAACCACCACCCTCATGGGCAGCTGTTTCCTGCAGAAGTAATTGCTCATAAATCCTTTAATCTGAACCTAGAGCAGGGCACAGGGCATTCTCTGGAGTCAGTGAACCTGGTTTCAAATACTGGTTTCACTTAGTAAAAAGATAATCTATGTGCCCAGTGCCTGGCACATAGTAAGGACTCAGTAATAAAATGGCTGTTATGATTACGGATTGCTATTTGAATTGGGAGTGAAATGAAGAGGACTGTTGTGTTTTATTTTTATGTACATTATTTGCTTAATTTTGCAACAATCCTATGAAGCAAATACTCCATTTTACAGAGGAATAAACTAAGGTTCAGAGCATAAATAACATGCTCATGGAAGAGCTAGGATTTGTAAATTCTTGTTCTGATTCGAAGCCCCCCACCCCCTCCCAATCTGTGGCCCCAGCCTGCCATTCAGGAAACAGGAATAACTACCAAATAGGAAACTTACTGGCAGATCAGACCAAGCACACACCCAAACTATCATGGAGGTTTTGTTTTCTCCTCTTGTATTCTCCCCCCCTTTTTTTTATGAAATAGAAATTCTGTCTTTTCCATTGGAAGTCAAGAGTTCAAACCTCAGGAAGAATTGTTATACCTTTATTTTATATGATTTCAGGCCTGTTGATTGTAGGGCTGTGATTTTAAGGAAAAAATTGTTGCGTTCAGTTGTTCAGACTGATAGAAATGATGAAAGTAAAAAACTTGCCTACGTAGAAGTGACTAAAGTACCTTACATACCACACCATCTCTGTGGGGCCATTCAGGGCTAACTCTCCAGGCCAGCTTGGAACAAGCCAAAGATTAAAAGTTTGCGTGTCATGAAGAGACTTCTAATTCCCCTCTAGGTGATACAGGATCTTTTTTCCCCCTAATGTTTATTTTTTGAGAAAGCGCACAAGCGGGGGAGGGGCAGAGACAGGGGGACAGAGGATCCAAGCAGGCTCTGTGCTGACAGCAGCGAGCCCAACATGGGGCTCAAACTCATAGACCATCAGACCATGACCTGAGCTGAAGTTGGACGCTTAACCACTTAACCGACTGAGCCACCCAGGTGCCCCATGGGATCATTTTAATGAGAGACAGGATAGCTGGGAAAGCTGAATTTTTTAAGGCATTAGAAAATTATTTGAAAACTATGACAGAACTGTTAAGTTATATTTATATTGAATTAAAATCATGCTAATGGTTTATTCCAAGCTCAGAAATAAGCAGGATAAAGTAGAAAGAAGGTTGCCTTTGGAGTTGGACAGATGGGGATTTGAAGCCTGACTGCATGCTTATGTATTGATCACTCTGAGGAAGTAACTGCAGTTCTAGGGACTATCTTCCATCATCCATGAAGTTAGGGATACCAGCAACCATACTCAAGTTATTGTTAGGATCAAATAGTAGCCATAATGTGTCCAGCACATTGACTCAATCAAATAGGACTTAGCAAGTGTCACCTTTTTTTTTTTTTTTTTTGGCTGAGTATTGCTAGCACTATAGTGCTAGTTAGGATCTAATATTCATCTCTCCACACCACCTCTACAAAGGAAGAGAGGAAGTTAAGTCACCAACACTTGGTCATGAGTTTTATGAGCAGACAAACTAGAACACAGCACCTAGGTGATCAGGCAAGTAGTTGGTCCCTGCACCATGCACTTGCTTTTACTTCCAGAGTATGTACATTTATGGAAAGAAAAAAGGAAGGATATCAGCTAGAAAAAAACATCCTTGAATTTTAGAATCCTGTTTGATAATTTTCATGGTAACCATCTTTATTGGTCTTCAGTAAAGCATAATTTGCTTTTTATTCTTGCATCCTGGTCTGATATGCAGGCAGCATGCAGAAGAAGCAGAATGGTCTCAAATCTTGCTCACCTCCCCAGCCTCCCCTGGACTGCCTGCTTCTCATTCTGAGCTCATTCTCCAGAGCAAGGCCATGCAGGCACAGCAACCAAGCAGGGATATTTTATTTATGGCTTCAATAATGGAGTCTCTTGGGAAAATTTTGGTTTCCCATTCCGAGAAACAAAAATTCAGTCACAGTATGTTCTTAAAATTTATTACTGTTTGTTTTTTTCCTACCATATTCTTTGAGCCACCTTAATAGACTTTAAAATGTCCCTTCACAAAAGTAAGATAATTTGACCTGTCGTTCATTTGGTTGGTACGTTCTGTACCAGGCCAGCACAGTGTCAAAGATTAGGAATATAGGTTGATAATGTTGCTGCTGATGACATAATCCAATGTGGAACATGCCATGTGTATTACCGAAACTGCTGCCAGCCCAGCAGGAGCTTGTTTTGGCTTTGTCCAGTTCCCCGTCCCTTTTTTCCACTGCTATTGGAAGAACAGCACCCACTTTTCCTGGAGGCACCCAGGTTTGAAGTTGTTTCCATGGTGACAGGACATACCCAAGACTCAGGTTTCATTTCATTTTTTTTTTTTTAACGTTTTATTTATTTTTGAGACAGAGAGAGACAGAGCATGAACGGGGGAGGGGCAGAGAGAGAGGGAGACACAGAATCGGAAGCAGGCTCCAGACTCTGAGCTGTCAGCCCAGAGCCTGACGCGGGGCTCGAACTCACGGACCGCGAGATGGTGACCTGAGCTGAAGTCGGCCGCTTAACCGACTGAGCCACCCAGGCGCCCCTCATTTCATTTTATATCTCCATGATATTATAAAGAAATAGCACCAGTGAGAATGCCAGCCATCTGAGGGAGGAGGATTGAGGAAAGAGCCACTGACCTTCTGGGGCCCTACCTATAGGAAGGACCTGTGGGAGTTTCTGTTTAACAAGGAGGTGTGGGTAGCCATCTTGCAAAGGAAAGGCCAAAGTTACCACAGAGATAACTGGTTTGGACCTGTTGTGTCCAATGCATCACATATTTCATCTTGCCTTGGGTAGACCCAGGTGTAGCCTATGGGTGATTTGCCCTAATAAGCTATGCCATGAGGCAGGCAGAACTCAACATGAGCATGCCTGTAAAGATCCTTTCTGTAGGCAGGAGACTAACTGGCATGTGGGACTAAAAAGCAGTCTTCCAGGCTAGATTTAGCTGTGTAACCTCGGATAGGTTGGTTACCTTTTGAGGCTCAGCTGACTGATCTCTAAAAGAAAGTTGTGGTAAGAACTAAGTGTGATAATGTACATCAAGAGCTGAGATGGAGCCTGGCACCCCAGAGCTGAAGAAATGTTGGTTATTGTTGCTATCGTAGTGGTGAAGGCAAGGCAGGGATGTGTGGTTTTCAAAGTGGAAAAATGCATGTGAATCACTAGACAAATAAGAAGAATTAGAATAGGATGTTTTATAATGATTCTTTTTCTTTGCATGCATTTTCTAAGCATATTTTATTTTATATTTCTTTACATGTGTCTTGATATTTGGCAAATAGTAAATATCCCCCAAAACTTACACATTCTTTCAACAAGTATTTCTGAGCCAGACATTGTGCTAGAGATAAATAGACAGGGTCCCTGCCCTCAGGAAGTTTCTTCAATCCCTTCAGGGAGTACTTATTTAACAAAGGGGAGTGGGTGGTTGCCCAAAGAAGAAAAGATCAGAGCTACCATTGCAATTACTAGTTTGAACTGGAAAGTATAGTTATAGAAAGGCTTCCCAGAGACCTCTTGCTGCCTAACACTGGGTCCCTCTAGCTCTTGACCTAGGCCTGTGCTATGGTCCTTACCAGATTGTCTGTCTCCTTCCCCAGGACTCTTCCCAGAGTCCAGGTACCCGGACTCATTACAGTTGAAAAACTAGCAGCTCAGTGATGTTGGATGAACAAATATTCATGTGGATGTAAGGATGGTCATCTAATAAAAGAATTATTCCTTTCAACCTCGACATAAGAGGAGACTAGTGATATTTATGGACTGTTGTGGGAGAAAGGAAAGATTGTTTTAGCTTTTACCTTCATTCCATTGGAAACAATAAGGTAAATGAGACAGAACTTTAGAAGATAGAAAAGGTAACTAAAGCAGGCATGTGTTTCACATCTCATGGTGGGAGTGAAGGTTCTCAATGGTTTCATTCAGTCAAACCAAAGTACAAGGGGTGGGGAGCATGGGGGCTGGCAGTCACTCATGTAATAGCAAGGAAAAGGGTTTCTCCACATGGGGTATGTTGGACAAAGAGCTGAGCAACGTTTCAGGCACAAACATGGATCATTTCAGCTGGTTGGTCAGAGAGTGATGTGCTATCTGCTGCCCAAGGAAAGTCCTCAGCACTATGGCCTGGTGAGGCCACATGTGAGCTAATTCAGTCATAGGTTGGGCAGTCAATGAACATGAACTCTAATTCTTTCCATGGGGTCTCTTTAGGTTTAACCTTTTTACCTCCAGACCTCACTAATCTCTCTGACTACTTTCTTTCCCCCTCTCTCACCCCTAATCTCTTTGGGTGAGGGAATCGTTTTCAAGTGAGAGAGGTGGGGAAATCTTGCTTTCATTTATGGTATTTTCTCCCAAATGCTTTGTTCTTCCCTGGAATCTTTTTTTCTTACTTTTGATGGCCTAGGATTTCGAAACTCAAAAGCCAAAGAAATACAAATAGCTTTTCAAGTCAGATATAGTTTACAGATTGCAGAATCCACCTTCTTGAGGTGTACCTGAGTTTTAACAAATGAGTACAGTCGTGTAACTAACCATCACAATTAAGATATAGAATATTTAAATCACCTCTAAAAGTTCCTTCATGTCCGTTTTATAGTGATCCCCCTCCTATCTCTAGCCCCTGACAACCACTGATCTATTTTCTGTTCCTGTAGTTTTGCCTGTTCAGAACACCTTATAGTATGTAGCCTATTGAATCTGTCATAATACTTTAACATAATGCTTTAGAGATTCATCTGTTATTGCATGCATGAGTAGGTCATTCCTTATTTTTAAAAAAATTTGTTTAATGTTTATTTATTTTTGAGAGAGAGACAGAGTATGAGTGGGGGAGGGGCAAAGAGAGAGGGAGACAAAGAATCCGAAGCAGTCTCCAGGCTCTGAGCTTGTCAGCGCAGAGCCCCATGCAGGGCTCGAACTCACGACCCATGAGCTCATGCCCTGAGCCGAAGTTGGACACGTAACTGACTGAGCCACCCAGGAACCCCAGTAGGTCATTTTTTCTTATTGCTGAATAGTATTCCCTTGTATGGATATACTGCAGTATATTTATCCATAATGGGCACTTGTATTGTTGCCAGTTTCTGGCTATTATGGAAAAAGCTGCTATAAACATTTGCGGATAGGTTTTTGTGCATATTATGTATATATTTTTACCATTCTTGGGGAAATCCCTCAAAGTCAAATTGTTGAGTTATATGGCAAGTGGTTGTTTGTATTCAGAAGGAACAAACTTTTTCCAAAATGTTTGTGCCATTTTGCATTTCTACCAGCAGTCCATGACAGTTCCGGTTTCTCCACATGCTTCTCAGCATTTGGAATTGTCTGTTTGTTTGTTTATATTTCAATTGAGTCATTCTGAGAGACATAGATTCTCTCTCTCTCTCTTTTTTTTTCCTGATTTCTGCTGCCACATTCCTCCCATGGGATAAATGTACAAAAATTCTTTTCTGACCAAACAAGGTAAAGAGTGGGAAAGAATTTAAAAGTGACTTTGCATTATAAGAACAAACATACCTTTTGCTTCATAAGAAAACATACATAAAGAATGAAAAAATGAAGATGTGAGAAAGCAGGTACTGGGAAGAGGGACCAGGTATAGGAGCTCATAAGCTCTCCAAAATGATTGCTTTCTGATTAATCCATTTAGAAAAACCCACTCTCTCTCTCTCTGGGCATAGATTATAAAGCCAAGCCCTTTCTATTAATTCTTGTTTTCTAACCTAGTGTCCTTTAAACCAGAAAGGTGAGCTTTGCAGAAGGATGGCTGCGATGACAGCATTGCTAAAATAGCTACATGTAAAATAATTATAAAAGATTGCACATTCAAAAGAAAACTTCACCCTTAACCCCAAATTATGTTCTTTCTTTCTTTCTTTCTTTCTTTCTTTCTTTCTTTCTTTCTTTCTTTCTTTCTAGAAAGTGATTTGCCATGAAGCCTTTGAAACCTTTTGAGGAATTATCTTGTTCTTTTCCTTGTTACTCCTCATTCACTTCATTGGCACACAATGAATACAATTTATAATCTTGGCCATCTAGTTCAAGATCCCCGAGATACTCTTATGACATCTAAAAGAGGCTGCTAGGGGCGCCTGGGTGGCTCAGTCAGTTAAATGGCCAACTTCAGCTCAGGTCATGATTTCGAGGTCCGTGAGTTTGAGCCCCGCGTCGGGCTCTGTGCTGACAGCTCAGAGCCTGGAGCCTGTTTCAGATTCTGTGTCTCCCTCTCTCTGAACCTCCCCCGTTCATGCTCTGTCTCTCTCTGTCTCAAAAATAAATAAACGTTAAAAAAAAAAATTTAAAAGAGGCTGCTAGAATCAGCATCTAGGAAACTTAGGTCTGAAACAGAGACTACAACCCCTTCTTTCTGCATGAGAATTGAAAGGAAGGCATTTCTTCCAACCATGTGTGGGATACACACCGGGGGGATCTGTTTATCCAGGTTGCTTCTTGTACACCCCTGTGTGGCCAACAGGAGGAACAAAACAGCCTGTAGTCTACCCTGAAAGTCTCTATATCCCACTTCTTTTCCTCCTTCCTTCTTTTGCTGTTTGTATCCAGGCTGCCTACACCAATCACCTTTTTCCAAATGCAAGGGAGAGCAAAGGGGTAGAAGGGTGGGAGTTTTGAAGAATTCAGGTAATCTGCTGATTGGTTGGCAATGCTTACTTTTGGTTTCTAGGCAATAAATCATGACTTAGAAGCAGAAAGCCACTCCCAGTTTCCGCTACCATCTGGATCCATATTCCCCAAGGTCCTGTGTCCAAGGTGACCCAGTACTATGGTAAATGCAAAACCTGCTAAAATTGAGTGTCTATGTTTGAGAACCAGACTCTAGACATTTGGTTCCATGAGTGATGGTGACATAATGGGGTCAAGTGAAGCTGTCAGGAAAATAGTTACTAATAATAGCTCATATGTATTGAGCACTAGCTCTGTGCCAGTCATCAAATGCTCCATATGTTCCTTTTTCATTAGCCTTCACATTAACCCTATAATGTAGGCCCTATTATTAATTCAGTTTTAAAGTAAAAACAAACAAAAACAAAACCACCCCCCCCCAAAACCCTTAGGCTTAGTGAGATGGTGACTTCCTACATGCCCACAGCTAGCAGATGGTAGACCCGAGTTTTAAACCTAGGTAATGTGACTCCAAAGTCTCCATTCTTAACCACTCTATAACTATAATCTGAGCCCCACTGCAGTAAAAATCCCCAGGTAGATAAGTCTAACAATGGGAAAGTGTGAGAAAAAAACGTTTCCCAGGTTTTGAAATCTACTTCTACTTCGAAAATTAATTCATTTCAACAAGTCACTCATTTATTCACTTAACAATGACTTTTTAACATGTACAGATGCTGGAGATACAGCAGTAACAAGGTAACTATGGTTCCTGCCCTCGTGGACCTTACAATCATAAAGAGAGACAGTTTGTAAAGAGAAAATTGCAATGAAAAAAATGGTATGTTTCATCAGAGTTATGAAGGGGCAATGCCAAAGAAGAGGAAGAGGTTTCTAAATTTGGTTATGAGAGTGAGAAAATGCTTCATAGAGGAGGCATCTTAGGAGCTGAGTCTCAAAGAATATAGAGGGATCACCGATAGACAAGGTATGTGCGCAGACATGCACATATGTAAGGGAAGGTGTGGTGTTGCACCAATGAGATAAGAAGGAAGCATTGTGGGCAGAGAGGGCAACCCAACCCCAGTATTCACATTTGAGAGAGCACACGTTTGGTGATGCCTGTAACAGGGTTCAAGGTAAACAGCAGGAGAGGAGGAAGAGGCTGCATAAGGTGGGTGGAGCCACGTCTTGAAATGCCTTTTAAAGAGTTTGGGTGTTTTGTTTTGTTTTGTTTTGTTTTGTTTCTGTTTGTTTGTTTATATTTTTTAATGTTTATTTTTGTGTGTGAGAGAGAGAGAGAGACAGCACGAGTGGGGGAGGGTCAGAGAGAGAGGGAGACACAGAATCTGAAGCAGGCTCCAGACTCTGAGCTGTCAGCACAGAGCCTGATATGGGGCTCAAACTCATGAGCCACCATATCATGACCTGAGCCAAAGGCTGAGGCTTAACCAACTGAGCCACCCATGTGCCCCAAGGAGTTGTGTTTTAACTCATGGGCAGCAAGAAGCTATTTAAAGATTTTGAACAGACACATGACATGACCGGATGGGCATCAAATTCCAACTTGGTCAGTTATGGAAGGAAGGAGTAGAGAAAGGCAGAGAGGGAGATACTTTAGGAGGATGTGGTAATATTGCAGATGAGAAAAGATGCAATGTCTAACCTAGGGAGGTAACCATGGAGACAGAGAGGAAGAGCTGAATGAGAGTATGATTAATAAGGCAGAATCCACAGGACTTGATTGTTCAGTGAGGTGGCATAAGGGCTACCTACACAGGCTATGTGGTTTCAGATTGCATTGATCCCATAGACTTCCTAGCAGTGTGACTTGGCCAAGTTACTTAAGCCATCTGCCTCAGCCTCCTCATCTGTAAAATGAGGATAATAATAGGATTTGCAGCATAGGGTTGTGGTAAAGATCAAATGAGATCTATGTGCCTAGAACAGCATCTGGCACAGTAACTGCTCAACAAATTTTGTATTTTCATTATTTTAGTGATAGAAAGTGAGGGATCTAAGCTGGGTCCCAGGTTCCTGACCTGAGTCACTGTACCAACATGAGCTAGGTGTAGGATACTCTCCTTGAGAAAGCTGTAGTCTAATCGAACACCTACTAGAAACACTGTGGAACTGATTGTACCCTAGTAGGCCCCAACTAAGATTTGCTGTTCTTGTTTAGCCATGAAAGTGATACTGCTGAGTAGCTCTAGGTTCTGGGCTGCCTGATTCACAGCAATATTTTCTGCCTTTATTCTGATCAAGTTGTCCCAAAGATATTTTTCAAACATCAAAAATATTTCATGTGATCCTAATGCTTTGAAAGTAATCCCAGATCATTGAAAAAAGTACTAGAAAATACTCCCTGGAAAGGTAATTTCTTCAAATATATATATATATATATATATATATATATATATATATATATGTGTGTGTGTGTGTGTGTGTGTGTATGTATATATATGTGTATATATGCATATATATGTATATATGTATATGTGTATATATATGTATATATGTATACATATATATACAAATATGTATATATATGTGTGTGTGTATGTGTGTGTATATCTTAAAGCTTTCTAGAACTTACTATATGTTTTTCCTCTAGTCACTTTATTATAAATGATTTTCAGTAAGTATATTGCCTCCAGTCCATACATCCATTGATCCATCTATCCACCCACGAACCCTCCATCCACCCACCCATCCATCTATATCCACCCACACACCATGTGGTATGCATAGAATTTGGAGCCAGAGGGCACCTGGGTGGCTCAGTTGGTTAAACATCGACTTTTGATCTCAGCTCAGGTCTTGATTTCAGGGTTGTGAATTTGAGTCCCGTGCTGGGCTCCACACTGGGTGTGGAATCTACTTTAAAAAAGAGAGAGAGAGAGAGAAGAATTTGGAGCCAGACACATCACTGTTAAGCATTACTACTTAGTAAGAGTGATGCCTTGAGGCTGTTATGTCAGTTCTCTGAACCCAGTTCCTTGTTTGTAAAATAAGGATTCAAACAAGTATCTCCTCACAGTTCTCCTGTGAGGATTCAATGAGACAATGACTATAAAGTATGGAGCACAGCACTGTGCATGTACTAACACTCTACTACTGGTAGCTGCTTTTATTACTTTGCACGCCAGGCATTGCGCCAGACACTGAGCATACAGCAGGGAACATGAGAGTTAGGAACGCTGCCCGCCTAGAACTTTCAGTCTAGAGGAAAAGAAAGATATGAAATAAGTAATTTTTCCCAGACAATCCCATCTCATTATATAGCACTACTATCTTCCCAGCTTACTAGGTTCAAAATCAAGACATCTTTGATTCCCCTCTATCAATCCCCACCCCCATATCTAACCCATAGGGAAGTCTTTTTAGCTCTACCCCTAAAATATATCTCAAATCTGGCCAGATTGCACCATCTCCAATGCTACAACCTGGTTCAAGCATTCATCTACCTTTCCTGGAGTCCTGCAACAACTTCCATAACTGGTCTCCTTACTTTCACTCATGCCCCTTATAGCACATTTCCAAGAATAGCCACAGGAATCCTTACATAGCATAAATCAGATCTTGCTGGTCCTCTGCTTAAATGCTGCAATTAGAATAAAATTCAACCTTCAAGGCCCTACATACTCTGGCACCTGCAGCTTCACTACCCACAACCATGTGGAAATTCTTTCTGTACCTTGAATGCATCCAGCTTGTTTCTGCTTAGGGACTTTACACTGAGGTCTCCACTGCTTAGGACGCTCTTCTCTATATCTTAACATGTCTGGCTCCTTGTGTATCAGGTCTCTAGTCAGATGTCATCTCAGAGAGGCCTCCTCTGGCAACACTACCTCATTACCCCTGCCCCTCATCACTCTATTCTCTTACCTTGTTTTATTTTCTTTATATCATTTCTCTGTCTATCCTTCCTTCCTTCCTTCCTTCCTTCCTTCCTTCCTTCCTTCCTCTTCCTCCCTCCATCCTTTTTTTCTCTTTCCTTCCTCCTTCCCTCTCTCCGTCCATCCCTCTTCTTGCTATTTTTCTTTCTTTTTCAATCTCTACATATAGCTGGTCTCATGAGGGGCAGGACTTTGTCTTCTTGCCTCCATATCTATGTGCCTTGAATAGTACTCAGCACATAGTAGGTGCTCCATAAATATTGTTTAAATCAATGATTAAATGACTGATTGAGGTAATTCCAGCAACGTGTGTGATCACAGGAACAATACTACTGGGGCAGCAGGGTGACAGTTGCTCAACTATGTATTGGAAAAGATTTCCATCTGTCTGAGAGTTAAATTCAGTCCTGCCTGATAGAAAGAACTTGGACTAGAATTTTCTCAGGATTTCTTCCAATCTGAGATTCTGGGATCCATGCCCTTCACCATGTCCTGAAGTATCCTTTCACCTGGTTTTTAGCAATACACAGATTAAAAAGCCACGGTGGCCAAGTGGTTGGTGAAATGGAGATCTGGACACCATTCTTAACAGGCAATCAGTTCCTTTCCTGAAAGAGGCACTGCCAAGATTCTACACAGGTTATTTTATAGCTGATATAATAACAAAGACCCCTATTTGTAGTGCATCTACTGTAACATTCCATTCATCTGGCATACCTCTTGACTAATTCTTATAACAACTCTTCAGAGTAGGTGTTATCCTCCTTCTCACCTTGCATATGTGGAATCTGAGGCCCAGAGAAGAATCCTTACTTGTCTGCGGTCACAAAGCTGGTAAAAGGGGGAGCTGGGATTCAAACCCAGGTCTTCTGGCTCTGATATCTAGGCTGGTTCCACAACAGTCTAGAGACCAACTCCTTAAAGTGGGGAGTAGATGGTGTTGATACAGAACTAGCTAATGCTAATTTAGGAAAAACAATCCTGAGATAGATAGAGTTATAGAAAGAAGACTTCTTAATTAGCCTGCTGGCCCAGCAAGAATGGTGAGTTTTAGCTCCTGTAGGTCAGAGCTATTTGGCATCTGGGGATTCAAGGGCAGGACTATAGGGACCAAGGAGAAAACTGTTTTCAAAAACAAAGAAGGGCTTCTGTGAGCTGCGTCAGGGAGAGCAGTATGCTCATAGTGATGAGAACATGCTGGGGGACAGGAACAAGGAAGAGGTTGTAGGGAAGAAAAAAATGTACCAGAAAGGTTCTGGACAGAAGACAGATGGGTGTGGGGGTGGGGGAGAAAGGGAAGAGAAGCAAATTCATCCACAGCAGGAGATCTAGAAGAACCATTTTGTAGCCCCTGACCTTCTCCCAGAATGTTCTTCACTGCATCCCTGGCTGAGGTACACTTTCATTCTTCTTAGAGCCTTTCATTAAAAGACAAGGAAACTTAGCTGAGCAGTGAGGGAAGATCTTCATGGGCAACTGCCATGGAAATCCCAAGTCCTTAAATGTCACCTCCTAGAGATGCCTTCCCTCATCTAAATGAGACCCCCCCCCCATAATTCTCTATTACTGTACCTGATACTTCTCTCAATAGCATTTCTCACAATTTATAATTACATAGTTAGTAATTTTCATGGACATTGTCTGTCTCGCCCCGTAGGGCAGAGACCATCTTTGTTTTATTTGCCAACGTGTATAGAACAGCACCTAGAATGGTGCTGCTGTTCTAGAACGGTGAGGTAAATGTTCAAGAACTATTTGTTAAGCAACTGAAGGAGTGAATGGTGTCTGGGCGTCTGATCCTTAGATCGAGTGGTCTCTGTGGCATGTGAATAAATTATGGTTTACTCATCCCTTCAACATTGTACCTATAGATAAAATCAGGTTAGAATTAATACCAAGGATAGATTCAAAGAGGAATTAAGGATCATTATCCAAGAGATATCAGGGGAAGCCCTGCTCATCTGCCTACTGAAGTGAAGGGAATTCTGGGCTGCTTTTATGGAAATGAGCCTTAGTCAATTTAGCCCCAGCTCTCTCCTCCCCTACACCTGTCCCCTGTCAGTGCCCACTTGGGGGCAGATCATGGGGGCAGGTCATGCTAGGGCTTGCCCCACTTTGCACTGCCAGGAGCTCTGGCTGTTTCCCATCAGATATATGCTGGTTGTTGGCAAGAAAGAAGGAAGCAAGCTGTAGCAGGAACAAAGTCCGCCAGCCTCCCCACCCCCACGGACTTGAAGTAGTTGGTTGAAGGAAGCCAGCTGGTACCAGGTTAAAGAGACCATTATTTGCCATCTAGTAAGCAAGTGTTTTTTTGCGGGGAGGGGTGAAGTTTATTTCTCAGCAGGTTGGAAAACAGGGCATGCATGATACTTTGTTTCTCCTTTGGCCTTGCTGATAGCAGAGTTCACTCTTGAGGTTTGGTTGACCTGGTTCTTTTAAGGGAGACCCTGAAATATAGATAAGCACATGGTAGTGGAACAGACAGATGCCCTTCCCTACCCATCGCCTACCCATTCTTCCTGATGCCATCCTTTGTTTCCGAACTGTGACAAATATTACTAAGGAAGATAAATGGAGCCAGGAGACTCCTCACGGTGACCTCAGCAAGTTGCACTGTGGGCCAGACTAGGCCTCAATTTGGGACTTCTGAGTGGTATGAATCTAGAGAAGGGAAACAAAGTTCTAGTTGTTCTTGTGAGCCTTCATTATCAGAGATGTTTACGTCATGAGTCCACACATTTAGAGATGCTGGTCTTTTTATTCCACTAGTGTGAGAGGCTTGGACAGTCTTGGTGTGCCCTCATGCTTCCTGCCTTTTATCTTCTGGAAAGGAAATTAAGAGTTTATTAATCACCTTCTGTATTCTAGGTACTATACTAGGCATATTTTCCACAGTTGTCTCAGTTCATTTGCATTAAAACCATTTCAGGAGAGATTATTATTATTCCCTTTGTGAGAAGTTGGAGGTTCAGAAAAGTAGAATACATTTACTAAGCCCTCTTAGCCAAGAGGCTGAGTCATAATTTGAACCCAGGGTGTCTCACTCCTAAACTTGTGTGTTCTTCCAATTTAGGGTTCTCAAAGAACAAAAATGCTGGAACACATTACAGGATGACCTGACTACGTTGCTTAATAGTATCAATCTATCACTAAGGGTTGTTCAGTGTGTCTGCTTTTCCCGGGGAGAGACAGAGGAGGAGGGAGAGGAGAGTGGAATGAAAACAACTTTTTTTGCTGGCGTTCAATCTGCTCTCAGCACCTTGTCCCATCCAGACAATCAGAGCCTCTCTAAATAGGCCACCTTATTATTATAGTGTTGGAGGAAAGGTGACCTGGGTGAGGACAAACCCCAGCTTGGACCAGAACTTCCATTCAGGGTAACTGACTACTCTTATTGCATAAAAGCCGTAGTTTTGCCGCCCTGTCCAAGGCTCCAATAAAATGAAAGTTATTCCGAATGCTTGCCTCCCACCCTAAATTGGGGGCAGCTCAGCAAGACAGAAACCCCAAAGCAGTGACTTGTCCTGGAGGCCAATGACTTAGTTGCCCCAACCTGTATCCAGCTGCTCCTTCTGCAGAAATCAAGCCCCCAACTCTGCCTTCTGGGACCAAGTGTGAGCTCTTACCGGCCCTCGGCAACACAACTCCAGGAAGTTCGCTGCTTCCTTATTTGAGATGTATTATTAAACTGTAATCATACTGTGAGTGAAGCCAGCCAAAGCAGTGGCTATTAATAGGGAGGCGAAGAAAGCTGACTCAGGAGGAGGCTGACTTAGGCTGGACAGGAGAGCCTGGCCACCTTGGCCTACAATCCTCAGTGAGAGGTCAGCAAGAGAGAGAGAGAGAGACCTGAGCTCATTTTGTTCCTGGGCCGGAGTCAGCACTATCTGGGTTTCTCAACTTTGGCAATAGAAACCCAAGCGGTCCCGATCAAAGGGCTATGTAGCCATCTTTCCCAGGTCCTTGGGGAGTCTCAGGGCCCTGAGCACAAATAGCTGAAATAGCTAAGCCGCAACAGAGCTGTAACTCATCCCTCACAATGTGACTTGGAGCAGGGCCGTGGAGGGCTACCTTCTGAGGCCTCCCTCAACCGAGAAGCCAGTGCTGACCCAGCCCTGCACTGGCTAGAGCTCCCCATTGGCAGAGATGTCAGAGTAGGGAGATTCTGTTTCTGGCTTCTCGATAAGGCTTGGGGAAGTGGCTGTTACAGGAAGGTGGAAGCAGAGAGGTGAAGATCCACAGTGAATGAAGGGCATGGTCCAGAAAGGCCTGATAATGTGGCAGAAAGTTTTCAACAGTTTCTGTAAATGCAGTGCATTTCTCAGGGAGTTAGGGCTTCAGCCATTTGGTAGACTCACCATCACCTGGCAGCTGGAAACAGGATAGATTCTAAAATCTGGCGCATGCTATGCCATAGGAAAAATAGAACTGCTCCCGGATGCTGGGTTCATAGTATCCCTTGCTCTCTACCAGGCATGGAACACCTGCTCTCTATGCTGCTACGGTGAGTCCCACCAGCCCCATCAGGTGGCTATTATTATCCGTCTTCTCAGAGGGAAAAAGTGAGATTCAAAGAGGTAAAGTGACAGTCACAGAGCTAGAAGGTGACAAAGATAGGACTGAAATCTAGGTCTGTCGGTGGTCTAAGGAAAGGCCAGGCTGTAGCAAGCTGCCTTTGTGCCTGGGCACGTAGACCCAGTTGTCCCTCCCTCTGCTGCCACTCCAGTGCCCTCACTGAGTCAGGGTGATGGCAGTCTGTGTGTGGGTTGCTGGGAGGTGCTGTGATCTCCTCACCAGTCTTTTGGCTGCTTAGGTATGTCTATGGGTATGTTTCCTCCAGATGGAAGATTCATCTTGGTTCCTGATCTCTGAAGAAAGAGGGTCAGATGGAGATAGGATATGGAAGATTTTTCCTGTCCCTCCTAAAAATATTTACGAAGCACCTATTAGGCTCAGCTCTGGGTGGCTTGGCCACTTTCAGACTACAGAACAATTCAATGTTGATCTGGTATTTTTCTCACATGTACTAGGAACCATCCGCATGTGTATAATAATAGACACCTTAGACACTTAGATCTATAAAATACTTTTTTAACTGATAGGGTGGACTTTCCTTCCACCGATTGACTTTAAAAAAATTTTTTTAATGTTTATTTATTTTTGAGAGAGAGAAAGAGACAGAGTATGAGCCAAGGAGGGGCAGAGAAGGAGGGAGACAGAATCTGAAGCAGGCTCCAGGCCCGACGCAGGGCTCGAACTCATGAAGTATGAGATCATGACCTGAGCTGAAGTCAGACGCTTAACTGACTGAGCCACCCAGGTGCCCCTCCACTGATTGTCATATGGGTCACTTCCTGAAACTGAAAGAGATCTCCAGGATCCCAGACACCAGCTCCTAAGCTCTAGCAAGTTCATGAGGGAAGAGTTTCAACTTCCAGTTATCAGGGAGCCCTAAACACAGAAGTGGACCAGACCAGGCTTACAGGAATTTGTTCATCATTTTATAGCACATCTTGAGGGTGTTGAAGAGTAATTTCCAAGCCCTCCTGCAGTAGATATTCTAAGCTATTGTTTGGGGGTCTTAGGTACTCTTTTGGTCAATTCCTTTTTCTTCCTTTTTCAAAAGGTAAACAAATAGCCTAACAGTAATAACAGTCAACAGGATGGTGGCGTATATCCAGGTTCAGGCTACTTACTGTAGTCAAAGTTAATTAATTCCCACTGTACTTTGAACTAGGTCACCTGCAGGTCTGTGCTGAGGCCTGACCTGGCTGACAGGGGAAGGCATTTCTAATCTGTCTCTTGGTGTGCTGTCTTGGGCAGGCAGGTGGAGAAGGGGGTATTTTTCACCTTTGCGTGGGATTGTCTCTCCTCTTCTCCTCCCGGGAGGTGACCATTTTCAGATCTGTGGGTGGGGAGGAAAATCTTCTCTTCCAAAAATAATCTCTTTCTGCAGTGGGGTTTGAAGCTGGACCGAGCTGCCTAGCGCTATTTTTACCCAGCTTGCAATTCAGGGTGTAAATAGCAACTCTGGCTGTTTTTTCCCACAGCTGACAACAGAGCCAACCTCTTCAAGGCAGAGGCATCCTAGCATTTTGCACAAAGGAAACAGAACAAAGGTTGCTCTCGGGCCCAGGGAATGACCCTTGACCATTAGGTCAGCGTGCAAACAGGGGTGGCATCTCCATGGTTGTGTGATCTCTGTCACTGCTGTAAATACCAGGCCCCATGATACCTCCTCGGCGGAGGCTGATTTAAAGAAGCACAATGTAGAGTCACGAGGGAATGGCAGGCCTGGAAATCTCTCTGCCTGAGCACCCTGAGGGTTCCAGGCGCTTGAGCAGCTCTAGGCCACAGCAGCTCTTGCCCTTGCTCTCCCTCTTGCATTAGCAAGCACTTCTTAAAAGGTTGCTGCCCTTGGAGGGTTTCTTACCCCAGACCCAACAGATCAGGAGCTGAGGAAAGACAGAAAAAAAACACCTACAAGGCTGTCCAGATGACAGACTGTCTCTAAACATATGTGCCTCCCATTTCTCAAGTGATTGGAGGCCTCGCTGTCTTCAGTATGAGAAAGTGTCATTTAGAGGTCATGGTAACGGGACTCGCTACCTCCGTGCTGCATGTGAGCAGAAGCTGTGAGAAACTAACCAGAGCCTTGGGTTATGGTTCCAGCTGGCCTGGATGAGGTAGGAAGCTCAGCTTCCCAGGCGCCCCCTCATTGGTACTGTTGATGAGTGGGATAAAACAACAAAGACAGAGGTGAGCCCATCACAGTTGGCAATTCTCAACTGATTCTCTTCTGGGAAACAAACAGACTTCACTGGCTTTTTCCTGAGGCCAACTTTTTTACCCACATCTTTCCCTGGGCCTTTTTGGACTGAAATTAGAAAGGAGTTATGGGTCAGCAGGAATGCCCTTCATTATGAATTACACAGCAGTTCTTCATGGAAATGCTCATTCCCTTCCTCTGGGTACACACCAATCAATCATTAATCAATAAGAGACTTTCTCAAATATCTACTGCATACTCGGAACTGGGCAGAGACACGTTTCAAGTTTCAGATTCTTCCCGCAGATGACGTCTGGGACGAAAGGGAGTAGAGGACAGGTAAGCAGCTGAGTAACCCCCAAATCTGCTTTCTTGGAAGTGGTTTCTGTGCAGCTGCTTGGAATTGATTCTGGGCAGCTGTTAAATTGCAAAACTCACTGCCAATTATCAATAGCTAAAGTGGCATTGGAGAGCTTTTGATGGTAAAAATAGGGGCAGGTAATAGAGGAGAAAATAGCTTTGCCTTTGAGAAGAGAAGATGGGAACATATTGTCTCAATCTGCTGTGTTGTGGGTTTCCACTGTTAGCTTGGGTTCTGTCCCAGAACTGGCCAGCAAAACCTACTTAGTGACCTCCAGCAAAAAGTCCACCAGGGAGCTGTGCAGGATGAGATCAAAGCTTTGTCTTAGCAGCCAGAAGAGATTCGTGCTGGGTTCAGGGCATCCTGGTTCTCACTGCTCAGAGTGGCATTAAACAGCCAACAGCACAGTTTTCAGTAAAACTTGTTGAATTTTAAATATTTATGTACCAAATGCACCCTATGTGCCAAATATCTAGTTGATCTGGTAATTCTTTTGTCCACCAAACTTCAGATTTACAAACGATGGTTTTGGGGAAATCCCCTTGGAGCCTTGATGGTAAATGTTTACCTTAAAAAAATAAAAAAAAAACCCAAAACACTAAAGCAGGAAAAATGCCCTGGTGAGTGAAACCAAAAGCCTGAGGCACACAGTCACATTTGCAAGACTGACCATTTGTTTTGAAAAATGCTCCCAACCCCACCCTTGACATTGGGGAAATTTGGAAGGTGGTAACAGACTTCCTGTCTAGTATTTCCCTAGATTTCCTGGAATCCACTTTGAAGGACTGTTTCCCTTGTGTCACCAAAGAGTTAAATGTTGGCTCTGCTCTCCTGGTGACTAATAGGCACCATGTGGCTCTGAGATCAGCGAGAAAGAAACTGACAGTCGGTGTGGGAAGTGTGTGAGGTTTCAGTGCTCTTGAAATGCCTTTGATGGGCATGGGGAGTGCACACAAGGGTTGTTGCCACCTAGTGCCCCTGATTGTGTCATTTTAACATGAATTCTTATTTCTTCCTATGAATTTTGCATGATTTAAAATGAAGATTTCTAACCCCTGCTAGAGCTTGGTATTACTGTGGTGAGAGTTATTCCATGGAGTAGCTAATTCTGCTACTTTGAAAAATAACCCGTTTTGATTAAAAACAAGGCAGAATCCACTGACCTGACCAAATCATAGTTGACATGTGTTAGGGAGACTTCCTACTCTTGCTGTTTTCATCCTTGTGTGAGGAGCCCAATTAGCATAACACTCCTGGCTCCTCTCCACCCCCTCATTCTTCCCTGGGAAGGAGGAGTGGTTTCATATGACTGGTGAGTTTGCAAGGAGAAACTGTGTCTTATACTCTCTTCTCTTTCTTTTTTATTGCGGGTCAGCGCTGCTCCCCCAGGGTGCAAAGGGGAGACCGTTCTGGCCCAGCTATCACTGAGTGGCCAAGTCTGTCTAGTTCTGAGGATGAGTATTGGGAAGCTCATTTGTTTGACAATATAAGCCACGTTCTCTAATATCAGCTTTATTAGTAATAAAGGTTATTTTTGGTCCTCACCTAGCTTACAACAGTCCTCTAATTTAGTTCAAAACTCACGGAGAAGTGGGGAGACTGCTCTGTTGTGGGCTCTACACAGATCCCAGCATATTTTCTGGGAGATTTGCTGGTAGCTAGAAATAGCTTTGTGTTGAGGTGAGATCCTGGCTCCTAGTTCCATGTCACTACTTTCCTGTTGAACGCCGGGTTCCTTCGTAGTCAAATGAGTAAAGGGAGTTTATAGAAGGTGTTCCTCCCAGCTGTACTTATTGAACACCTACTATATGCCAGGGGGTACAATGATCAAGATAGATAGGGTCTCTCCTGTCACATAGTTTATAATGTAACTAGGGTATATCAATGAGAAGGTTTAATGGTCCAGGTGAAATAAGACAACTTCAAACAGGCTTAAGCAATAAAGAGAATTTATTGGCTCACATGATTTGATCCAGGACTCCAACAACAGGGATCCATTTCTTGGCTCTGCTTCCTCTGGGTGGATTCATTCTCTTGTCATCACATGATGCACCCGCTCCTCTCTCCTGCCAGCATTAAGCTTTTCACTATGGCTGCAGCAGAAATAAGACATACCATTTACCAGGCTGAAAAGAGTCCAAGTCCCAACATTCCCTGCAAACTCCCGAGGCCCACTCTGATTATACCATTTTAAATCACAGGCCATCCCTAAAGCTGCGACTGGGCTCAGTGTGATAGGATACACAGATGAGCTTATAGCCGGTAGAACTCATCCCTAAAAGAAAGAAAGTTGGACCCTTCCCACATGGCACAGAAATTTGGAGACCTATTAGGAAAAGAGAGGGGGCGGCAACTGATAATTGCCCATGATAGAAGGAAAAGACAATAAATACTAGATAATTCTGCTCTGAAGGAACAATTCAGCCTGCAGAAAACATTCATTACTACCTGGTGAGTCAAGCACAGGTCTGGGAATCCAGAAATTTGTGTTCCAATTCTGTGTAGGATCCCAATATACAACAGACCCATAGGAAAGTTCTGGAGGTTAGTAGACTTTGCTTCTTTCGTTAATATTATTTTTTTTAATGTTTATTTATTTTTGAGAGAGAGAGAGAGAGAGAGAGCACGAGCATGCACATGAGTGGGGGAGGGGCAGAGAGAGAGGGAGACAGAATGTGAAGCAGGCGCCAGGCTCTGAGCTGTCAGCACAGAACCTGATGTGGGGCTTGAATTCATGAACCACGAGATCATGACCTGAGCCAAAGTTGGCTGCTTAACCGACTGAGCCACCCAGGCACCCCTAGACTTTGCTTCTTGATCAGGTGCCTCTGGAATTGCCCTTGTGTTGGGTTCTCCTGCTCTGTGTGTCCTTTTCACTTTTTGGAAAGGAGGATGACATGTGCCTGAGAGGGATGCTAAAAGGATAACTGAGGTGCTGTTCACAAAGCACCTGTCAGTAAATAAACCCAAGATATCCATTAGCATGTGTTTGTTATTCTTTTAGACTTAAGGACATTCAAGCAATGGTTTAGGGGCTAAACATTAACCACACTGGGGCAGATCAGCACTACAGAGCTATGAGCCATGACGATACACAGGTCTTCAGTGTTCTAAGTTCAAAAGATCTGTGTGAAAAAAGATATAACCCCAGTGAATTGAAATGGACAGAAATGCAGTCGGACATGCAGGATAGGGATGGTTGCTTCAGCTAAGTACCACAGCTAGTTCTCTAAAGGTATGAGAGTTTGCCTAGCAAGTCAAAAGTATCAGTGGGGCCTGAGCAATCCTTTACATCTTCATTCGGCAAACATTTAGGTACCTTCTATACAAGAAGCTACAGTAGGAACACATAAGCCATTAGGAGGTTGTCGCTTAAATCCTTTTTAGAAAAAAAGAAGGGATCTCTATTTACAAATAGGGAAATTATTATGAATCCAGATTCTTATGTGAAATATCATATATTTTATATGAACTAAAGGTTTATTACACCAGAGACAGAAGGTAAAATTAGTGTCATTTTGTGGGGTACATGGTTGGCTCAGTCGGTCAAGCATCCAACTCCTAGTTTTGGCTCAGGTCTTGATTGTGGGATCAAGCCCCGAGTCAGGCTCTGCTCTGGGCATGGTGCCTGCTTAAGATTCTCTCTCTCTCCCTTTGCTCCTCTCCTACTTATGCTCTCTCTCTTTCTCTCTCTCTCTCTCTCTCTTAAAAATTAGTGTCATTTTGGGGTGAAATTTGGAGGAGTGGGCCATGGGTGAATCTTGCATTAAGGCATAAACAAATATATAGGATTAAATTGAAAGATTGCAATCAATTATATAGTCTTATTTTGGTCTCCCAAATAAATATGACTCAGTCCTCTGAACACTATGGCAGAGTGTTGCACCTTTATTTGCACCTCTCTCTCTTTTTTTTTAATGTTTATTTATTTTTTGAAATAGAGAGAGAGAGAAACAGAGTGTGAGCAGGGGAGGGCAGAGAGAGACAGGGAGACACAGAATCCAAAGTAGGCTTCAGGCTCTGAGCTGTTGGCACAGAGCCTGACAAAGGGTTTGAAGTCAAGAACCATGAGATCATGACCTGAGCCAAAGCCCGACACTTAACTGACTGAGCCACCCAGGAGGCCCTATTTTCACCTTTCTTACTGCTCTTATTCTGACTCCTATCACAGTCAATCATTTATTCATTCAATTATTCAGTTAGTCATTCATTGAACATTTATGGTAGGTTTTTTAAAAAAATATTTATTTATTTTGAGAGAAAGTGTGTGAGTGGGGGAGGGACAGAGAGAGAGAGAGAGAAAGAGAGAGAGAATCCCAAGCAGGCTCCATGCCCTCGGTGCAGAGCCTGACATAGGGCTCAACCCCACCAACTATGTGATCATGACCTGAGCCAAAATCAAGAGTTGGACGCTTAACCTACTGAGCCGCCCAGGCGTCCCCATGGTAGGCTTGAAATGCACTAAGTACTGTGTCAAAGACCAAGATACAAAACAGTGTGAGACATGGCCACTATATTCTAGGAGCTCAATTCCTAGAGGAACTAGACGGGAGGAGGCATATAAAAAATAATTATAATATAACATGAGAAGTGCTATAATAGAAGCATGTACCAAGTGCTTTGAGGTGAAGTCTTCACAAAGGAGATGATATTTGAATTGATCTAAAGATAACAAGAGTTTTCTGGGCTGAAACTGTAGAGCATCTGGAAAGTCCCTACAGGAGGAGCCAACATTGTGTACCGAGGAAACGGTAAGGAGTTTGGAGGGATCTTAAGGTATGTAGGGAGAGCGTCAGAAGAGAAATGGGGTAAAAGGTAAGTCACATAGAGCTGTGTAGCTCTCGATGTGGGCTTTGGACTTTATTTTACAGATAAAAGGGATTTGTTGAAGGACTAAGTAATGGAAGGGCAATATTAGGTTTGGGTTTTAGAAAGATGCTCTAGCAGTAGTCTGCAGGAAGGGTTATCCTGGGGAGGGACTGGAGACAAAGAAATCAGCAGACAGGTTATTTCAATAACCTAGATGAGAAGTGATAAGGTCTTGATAGTTGAAAAAGAGGGAACAGAATGGGTTCAAGGAAGACTAAAAAAAAAAAGAATGGGTTCAAGGAAGACTTGAGAGATTGAACAGGAAGACTTGAGAACTGATTGATGGGAGATGATGTGGGAAAGGAAGCAGTTAAGAATGACTTAGAAATCAATAGTCTGGGTAGATGAGGAAATGAGGGTTCCATTAACCAGAGTAGTGAGTAAAAGAACTGGTTTGGGAGGAGGGATGATGACATTGTACATGTAAGATGTGTGCATGACATTCAGGTGTGAGAGCCCTGCTGGCTGGTAGAAACATCTGTCTAGAGCTGACAGGAGAGATGGAGGCTAGAGGTTGACCAGAGGATAGGTAGGTGCTGAGGCCATGAAATAAAATAGCACAGACCACTAAAGGGCAAAGATTTTGAGGGCATTAGGAGTTTGATAATCCCCACAGGCCCTGGCATTGTACTTTGCACAAAGCAGGCGGGATCTATGTAAAAATCTACAGATACATTATAAATATACCAATTTGGAGGTTGCCAGTAACAGCTAGATGTCCTGAGACCTCCAATTTGGAGGCTCTGCAATTCTAAAGACTTATTTTAGGGCCACACTGGCAATAAGAAGAATGCAACTAGCATACTAATATTCAAAGAGATTCTAGCCTTCCACTAAATTCCATTTTAAAAATTACTGTTATCATCTTGTGTATTTCTTTGCATTTGGTCTTCCAGAGAAGATGCTATAAAATGAGGAAGCTGGGGTAATACAGCTTATCAGAATAAGGGAGTTCAGTTGCAGTTGCTGGAACATCGAAATTGGTGTCAATGTGTTTGACCTTTAGAAAAGTCATTCTGAGGGCAGCTTCATGGTGTTTTAGGAACTAAGCAATGTCTTCCTCAAACATCACACAAGGTTACAGTTCTTTTGCACTTGCTCATTCTTTCAACAAACATTGAACTGTTTGAGTTTGTTCTAGACATTGTTCTACGGACGAAAGACATCCTTCCACCTCTCAAAGAGCTCACAGTCCAATACAATTAAAATATATTGTGAAGTACGGGACACCTGGGTGGCTCAGTCAGTTAAGTGTCTGATTTCGGCTGAGGTCATGATCTTGCAGTTTGTGGGTTTGAGCCCCGTGTTGGGCTCTGTGCTGACAGCTCAGAGCCTGGAGCCTGCTTCAGATTCTGTGTGTCGCTTTCCATCTGCTCCTCCCCTGCTCATGCTGTGTCTGTCTCTCTCAAAAATATATTTAAAAAATTTAAAAGTGTATATATATATATATATATGTATATGTATATGTATATGTATATAGTGAAGTATTGTGATAGAGGTAAGCACTGAGTGCAGCTGAAGACAGAGAGGGGAGGAAATGAGGGTGGCAAACATGGTTAGAGAAGTCTTTCCAGAAGAGACAGTGCCTCAGCCAGGTGATACAAGGAGGGGGATGAGGTTCCAGATCAGGAAGAGAATAACTGTAAAGGCAAGGAAAAATAGACTTCCTAATGGCTGAACATGGAGGGGAATGGCAAGAGATGATCTGGGAGAGGTGGACAGGGACCTCACCAGGCCCTGATAAGCCCTTCTGTGGAGTCTAAATTTTTAGCCTGAAAACAATGGACAGACACTGAAGGATTCTTATAAAGGACTTCAGAAGTCTTTTGCTTTTGGTTTTTGTCTTATTTCCCACTCTCCCTCTCTCTCTGTTTTGACTGCTTCTCTTCCTTCCTTTCTTCCTTCATCCTTCCTGCAAGCATGATTTTGGAAATTGCAGGTGATCTGGCCTATACTTAAAGATTTATTTATGTTTTGTCCATGCTTGAGCTGAAGAAAAAGAAGGAGTTGTAGTTCTCTAAGACCTGAATTTTGATGGCAGTAAGAAGAAAAGTAAGAGGATCCCAGAAGTAATTAATAACACCCAGAAACTCTTCTTTTATTCAAATTTGGACATGCCAATGTTCAGTTTTAAGGAGGGGGCTATTATCTCCAAGGTGTGGCCAGGAATCTTAACTGAAGAGAGATCTACACTCTTGCTACTTAAAATGGGTCCCTGGACCAGCAGAATCAGCAGCACCTGGAGCTGTTTAGACAAACGGAATTTTAAACTTCAGCCCAAGCCTACTAAATCAGAATCTGCGTTTTTAACAAGATGCCTCCGTGATTCCCATTCACATTCAAGTTTGAAAACCCCTGAGTTACAAAAACTGAAAAACTGCTTAGCTGGTAAATCTTATGTCACCATGTTGCAATCTGTGTTGTTTTAAATGGCTGTTTGATATGTAATCAGTTTGTCAACCTCTATGATTATAAATTTATGTCCAAAAGTAAACTCAATCAGGGGTTAAACTATTTGTACTCCATTGAACATTTCCAAGAAATCTCCTTGGAACCAATGATGTTGAGATTCCTTTAAATAAAGGGCTTGCCATAAGAGACTCTTAAAAACTGAGAACAAGCTGAGGGTTGATGGGGGGTGGGAGGGAGGGGAGGGTGGGTGATGGGTATTGAAGAGGGCATCTTTTGGGATGAGCACTGGGTGTTGTATGGAAACCAATTTGACAATAAATTTTGTATATTGAAAAAAAATGCAGGCTATAAACGAAAAAAAGTAAATAAATAAAGGGCTTGCTCTCTAACTGATGGATGAAAATTTCATTTCCCCCCCTATTGTGACAAAATATGCATAACGTAAATTTACCATCTTAACCATTTTTAAGTGTACAGTTCAGTAACAATAAGTCCGTTCACATTGTTGTGCAACCATCACCACCAGCCATCTCCAGAGCTTTCTCATCTTCTTAAACTGAAACTCCGTGTCCACTAATAACTCCCATTGCCCCTCACCTGAGACCCTGGAAACCACCATTCTACTTTCTATTTCTACGAACGTAACTACGCTAGGTGCTTCATGTAAATGCAATCATATAATATTCATCCTTTTGTGACTGGTTTATTTCACTTAATATAATGTCTTCAACATTCATCCATATTGTGGCTCATATCAAGGTTTCCTTCCTTTAAAAAGGCTGAATGACATCTCATTGTATGTATCTACCACATTTTTTGTTTTTGTTTTTGTTTTACCATTCATCTATCCATGAACACTTGGGTTACTTCTGTTTTAGCTATTGCACATAATGCTGCCGTGAACATGGGTGTAGAAAGATTCATTTCCATAATCAGCATTCACATCAGGCATGCAGCTCCCCTCTCCCAGCATCTCCACATTGTTTCCTAGAGGTGTGCCACAATAAACATAAAATTCACAGTTAATGGATGTTCTCAATGAATTTTCTTTAACATATCAGGTCTCTAGTTGACTCCTCATTAAGGAAAGGGAATTTGCTCTTGTTGGGAACGAAATGTCTGTTCCGTTTAGTGTCTCTGTCTGGGAGCAGTGGCCTCCTGAATATAAACTCAGAGCCAGAGCAAGACATTAATTTGTGAAGCTCAAGTATTGATTTGGTGACGCCATTCTCTTCCCCTGATGCTATTCCTACCAACTCAAATTATCTCTGTGAATACAGGAACCTTTTTTTTTTTTTTTTTTTTCTGGGTGTACTGGGCAGCTGGTGACAAGATGCTTGCTGGTAGGCGGTGACGGAGCTGCTCCTGGGCAATTGAGGCCCTTCCTACTAGAGTGGTGCTGGTCAAAGGAATTTGCAGCCCTGAAGCCAAAGGTGACACCCACTGGGACAGATTTGGCGCTCCATCCTCATGTCAGTGACCCACAACGGTGCTCAGAGAAGGGGAAGAGTCCCTGAGCTTATGGTGGAATCATTCTAAAGAATTGTATAAAAGGTGTTATTTCCTCAAATTGATCATATTTCATTTCTGGAGTCTCCAGTTTACCTGTGCTGCTTCAGAAAAGCCTGACAGGCTCTCCTAATGTGCTTTCCCTCAGGCATCCAGTGGGGGCGCTCTTACACTCTCCATTTCAAACCCACTGTTTCACCCTGGGGTCAACTCTGGGTTATCAAATACGTGTATGAAGAGGAGAGGGTTACTATCACACCAGCTCATTTGGAAAATAAACACTGAAACTCTGGATTTCATTTCCTGTGCAATCACTTTTGCTTTGCAAACTAAACCTAGACATAAAGACAGGAACGCCACAAGTTTCCAGTTTTCATGTTAATTCTTGGCCCTCCAGGATGATTAACTTTATCTAGAAACTGAAAACACATTTGGGCTAATCTTTTATGAGATCTGATTAAGAGCTTTACAGGGAAGATTTGCACCACATTAGAAAGGCTCAAGCAATTTATGAGAGTGCACATGTAAGGAATTTCCTTTTACCGGATTATAAAAGAAGAGCTAGAAATCACAGCCAACTGTACAAGAAAGGAAAGGGTAAGGACCTGCCTGTTTGAATCCAAAGGAAAAAAGTTTGCATGTTGGTGAATGCTTTTGAAGAATTCCCACAAGAACCACTGACTAAACCAAAAGACCTAACATGTGTTGAGGTCATATGCATGTGCAGCCACAGCAGAAAGCAATATGTAATAAGGACCCCATGAAAGTCTGGGGACATGCATAAGATAATAAAACATATGTAGGCCACTGTCCTGCCTAGAATTTCATTTGCCTCCTCCCAGGTTTTATCCTGATCTCTCCACTTGAAATGCCTTCCCCTGTCCTTTCCCTCTCCATTAATACATGCTTATTAATACACCTGACACCTCACAGACACCTCTTAACCATAATAGTTCTTTTGTACCCTTTCGAAATGTGTGTGTTCTATATGTTCTAGAGCACCCTACATGGTGTTAATGACACATTTCTTACTGGTCATTCTCAAGACATTTTTCACATATGTGGTTTGTGCTCTTAAGCTAGTCCATAAGTTCTTTGAGGTTGGGACCATTTAAGGGTGTATTTCTCTAGGGTGTTCTAAAGCAGTGCTTCTCAAGCTTTACTGTGCATGGGCATTGATAGGGGATCTTGATAAAATGGAAATGCTGATTCAGCAGGAATGGGTTGGGCCTGAGATTCTGTATTTTTTTCTTTTTTTTTTTTAATGTTTATTTATTTTTGAGGGAGACAAAGCATGAGTGGCAGAGGGGCAGAAAGAGAGGGAGACACAGAATCTGAAGCAGGCTCCAGCCTCTGAGCTGTCAGCACAGAACTCAATGTGGGGCTTGAACTCACAAACTGTGAGATCATGACCTGAGCCAAAGTTGGATGCTCAACCAACTGGGCCACCCAGGCATCACATGAAATTCTGTATTTCTAACCAGCTCCCAGGTATTGCTGCTGGTCAGAAGACCACAACTTGAGTAGCAAGGCCCTACAACACTCAGAATTGTGCAATTATATAAGCAAGTAAGACTGTATTGGTGGTGGTAGTTTCCAACAAAATTCTTCTTCTGAGATCTGACCCCTTCAAGCAAATGCTATCTCACAGTAAGGCCTCTTCCCCTCTGGCCATGAGACAGTCCTCTAAGCTAATCGAAGCCTGAGGACATGATTTTATTATAAAGCAGTTGTTTGAATCTGTGTTTAAATTCTAGGAGTATGAGTGGATTTTACTAATGTAATTTAAGAGGATTGGTGAATTATTTGGATGTGCCTGGCCTAGCCCTGATATGCTAGGCCATCCTTGTTAAGAGCCACATTGATACTAGCTGGTCCCATAAAGGTGAGCACACACTAGCCTGTATAGAGTGTTGAGAGCCATAACTCCCCTTCTGGATAAGGGGCCCTCACTTTTCTCTCAGATGGGTTAAGTCAGTTGAGACACAACCAAAGCTTACTTTTGTTTACCTGTGTCTAGTGAAGTCTCTGTTTCTAATAAAAAGCCCTGCTCTGTCAGAGGCAAAGGACCCCATCTTAGTTTCACCTTTAAAACTAGAAAAATTAGTCTTTAACTATACGAAGCAGACTTTTAACCAGAAGGGACAGACCAGAGGGGTCTAGCGAAACTGCAAGAATGTTTGACTAGTCTCATGGCCTGGAACCAACAGGAGGACAGTCAAGCCTCTGTCTATAAAATCAAGGTGTCAGACTTGAAGATTCTTAACATATCAGGGTAAGGCACAGAGGAGACAAGAAATCCACACTTGGTTACCTGACAGCACAATGTGACTGGGAGCCTCTTAGTAGGCTCTTATCCTCTTGCTGGTTTCAGCCCAAATGCTTGCCCTGATATGGTACTAAGTTATCCTTTCCTAGACAGTTTGGTGCCTCACATCCACCAGCCTGATACAGAAAGACTTGCAAAGATATGCCCTGTGCTGCCACCTAATGGTTCCAGTTCCATCAAGGCGATTCTTCAGCACCATTTGGATATACAAAATCTCTCGGCCCTTTGTAAAAAAATATAATGCACCAGCAATGAGAACCTAACAGGACAGAATAAAAACAGGATACTTCCAGGTGCCACCTCATCAAGAGAATCAGGGACTATGACTGTAAGGGTTTTTTTTAATTTTGTAATTTCCTCCTTTGTTATTTCCTGTCTGTTTCCCTGTAATGATTAACAGTAAAACTCTAAAAACAAAAAAGGCCAAGGTGTTTGTGTTCAAGGGCAGCAAGGAAGCAGGGAACTGGGGAGACAGCACTCCAGGGGTTGAGGTAAACAACTCCAGGGGATGGAGTGGGTGGAAGGACCTGAATAGCTGGAAGGGAAGCAGGTTGAGTCCTCAGGCTTGTTTGAAAAAGGAAAGAGGGGGTGGAATCAAGTTGTGTTCTAGTTGGAATGAAGGCAACGGTCTTTTTTTTTTTTATATATATTTTTGTTACATTTTATTTATTTTTGAGAGAGAGAGAGAGAGACAGAGACAGAGATAGAGCACAAGCAGGGGAGAGGCAGAGAGAGAAGGAGACACAGAATCCAAAGCAGGCTCCAGGCTCTGAGCTGTGAGCACAGAGCCCAACCTGGGGTTCAAACTCACAAACCGTGAGATCATGACCTGGACCAAAGTCGGACGCTTAACTTACTGAGCCACCCAGGTGCCCCGAAGGTAACGGTCTTAACATTGTCAATATTTCCTGTTTTGTCTTCAGATGTACCAGTCTATTTTCAATCCAAGAGAATGAAGCAAATGTATAGCTGTCAACTTGTGTGATAGTTGAGGGGCCTTTGTAGCTAATGATACTCCTAGAGTAATGATCCTAAGTACAATTGTCTACAGAAGGGCCAGGCAGATAAGGTACCTGGCTGGGGTCAGCCGTAAGACTATAGTGAGTGGTTGGAACTGTGGTGAACTGGAGAGCATTTACCCCATCTGGGGAGGCAACAGCTACTCGGCCCCAGATGGTTATGGCCCTATCCATTTGTGTACCCCCCATTGTCTGCCTGATCTTTCAAATCTTCAAGAGAAGCTGGAAATTTCGATTATTATGTAAAGTCTCCTTATTTTTAAATGTTGGCAGCTAATGCTACTTTAAAAACAAACAACAGTAACATCATGTGGGCCAAATAAAACATGTCAATGAGACATATTTAGCCCAAAGACCAACTCTTTGAAAACTTGGACCTAGAGCAGTTTGCATTCTGGAATCTCAAAGCATTAATATGTTCTTTGTGAGGCATATGGTCTGTCAACAGAAGCAAGCTACCATCAAACAAGCAAATATTAGATAAATTGGGGATGTATAAAATGCTTTGTGTTTAGATTTGTTGGTTTCTTGATTTATCATATCCAACTAAAAAGCCTTGAATATAGTCATTCAATAAAGGAAGAAGCATTTATTGAGCACCTAATATATGCTAAGTCATGATAAATAAAACTTTTTCTGTAAAGGGCCAGGTAGCAAATATTTTAGGCTTTAAGGGCCGAACAGTCTCTATCACAACTACTCAGCACTGCCAGCTGTAGTTACAAAGCAGCTTTAGACAATACATAAACACATGGGTATGTCTGTGTTCCAATAAAACTTTATTTAAAACAGACAGTCCAGAATTGGCCCATGGGCTATAGTATGCCTATCTCTGATCTAGAAAATCTAAGCAAATTTGAAGCCTAATGCGACAGTTTTTTTAAGGAAATCTACATGTTTATGCTTTGCCTATTCAGACAAGAAATTAGGGTGATAGCGCTAGGATTTTTAAGTTGCATTTGTAGGTAGGTTACCCCAAATAGATCTCTATTATCATTTAGTATAATACAAGCTATCATATTTGTCCTATAAACATATACAAGTTGCTATAAACATTGCAAATAATGCTGGTTCAACCAAGCTCAGTTAGTTTGCCAAGACTGTCTGAATACGAATGTAATTTAGGGTAATTTTTCAGAAAGGGAACTGTTCACATGACAGAACAATGAATAGTTGACTGAGCTGGTTAACTCAATGGAGTGATTCAATTCCTGTTTTGATTGGGTTTGAAACTGATATGAAGAAGCAACATAAAGCTGAGCACACCTGTTTGTCCCCTGAGTGCTGGGACTGCTACTTGAAACTTTCAAAATGATGTTATAAAGAGAACAAATGAAGTCGTATATTGCCTTTAGCTTTATATTCTCAAAGAAATAATAGTACATAGAAAATGCTCAAAAATTTTTTTGCTTTAAAACTTCTTTGACCTCGGCCACAGCAACTTCTTACTCAACATGTCTCCAAAGGCACAGGAAACAAAAGCAAAAGTGAACTATTGGGACCTCATCACGATAAAAAGCTTCTGCACGGCAAAGGAAACAATCAGCAAGAATAAAAGGCAACTGACAGAACGGGAGAAGATATTTGCAAACAACATATCAGATACAGGGTGAGTATCCAAAATCTATAAAGAACTTATCAAACTCTACACCCAAAAAAACAAATAGTCTAGTGAAGAAATGGGCAAAAGACATGAATGGACACTTTTCCAAAGAAGACATCCAGATGGCTAACAGACACATGAAAAAGTGCTCCACATCACTCATCATCAGGGAAATACAAATCAAAATCACAATGAGATACTACCTCACACCTGTCAGAATGGCTAAAATGAACAACTCAGACAACAACAGATGTTGGAGGATGCAGAGAAAGAGGATCTCTTCTGCATTCCTGGTGGGAATGCAAACTAGTGCAGCCACTCTGGAAAACAGTGTGGAGGTTCCTCAAAAACTTAAAAATAGACCTACCCTATGACCCAGCAATTTCACTACTAGGTATTTATCCAAAGGATACAGGTGTGCTGTCTCAAAAGCGCAATGTTTATAGCAGCGCTATCGACAATAACCAAAGTATGGAAAGAGTCCAAATGTCCATGGACAGATGAATGGATAAAGAAGATTTGGTATATACATATACATATGTGTGTGTATATATATATATATATATATATACACACACACACACACCAATATATATATACCATATATATGTATATACCCTATATATATATACACACCATATATATATATCATATATACACCATATATACCATATATATACCAAATATATACACCATATATCACATATACATACACACACACAATGGAGTATTACTTGGCAATCAAAAAGAATGAAATCTTGCCATTTGCAACAATGTGGATGGAACTAGAGTACATTATGCTAAGCGAAATTAGGGAAAGACAAATATCATGACTTAACTCATGTGAAATTTAAGATACAAAACAGATGAACATAAGGGAAGGGAAGCAAAAATAATATAAAAAACAGGGAGGGGAACAAAACATAAGGGACTCTTAAATATAGAGAACAAACTGAGAGTTGCTGGAGGGGTTATGGGTGGGGCCATGGGCTAAACAGGCAAGGGGCATTAAGGAAGACACTTGTTGGGTTGAGCACTGGGTGTTATATAAAGGGGATGAATCACTGGATTCTACTCCTGAACTCATTATTGCACTATATGCTAACTTGGATGTAAATTTAAAAAAAATAATAAAAAATGTTTTCAACGTTTTTTTTTTTTTTTTTTTTTTTTTAATTTATTTTTGGGACAGAGAGAGACAGAGCATGAACGGGGGAGGGGCAGAGAGAGAGGGAGACACAGAATCGGAAACAGGCTCCAGGCTCCGAGCCATCAGCCCAGAGCCTGACGCGGGGCTCGAACTCACGGACCGCGAGATCGTGACCTGGCTGAAGTCGGACGCTTAACCGACTGCGCCACCCAGGCGCCCCAAAAATGTTTTGTTTTATGAATGGAAGGCAACAGAATTTGGCCATGTTAACATCTTTAGATGTCACTTTTATGAAATATAACTAAAGATGCCTAGCTATTTACATGCTTGTAGATACTGTGTACTGAGTACCAAAAGCTATTTGTAGCTTCCTTCTCTGCTTTCTTCTACTGTAGACTCCCTTGCAGGGAAGGGGACCATGTGTTCCAATTCTGGCCAAGATATAAACACAAGTATCTGGTTGGGGCTTCTGAGAACGTTCCTTCGTTCAGTTTGGCCTCCTATCCCTTCCCTCTTCTTCCTGACCTAGGACACAAATGCAACAACCTAGAGGTTCAGTAGTCATCTTTTAACATGGGACAAAAGTGACAGACTAAGGATAGTGGAATAGAAAGAAGGAGGAAAGCTTGATGATATCATTGAGCAGCTTCATTAGCCCTGAACTGACCACCTTGGCTTTTTTATCATATGAGGAGAAATATAGTCCCCATGGGGTAAAGCCATTGTCTGTCTTTCTATAACTTGCAATCCGACTCAATTCTATCTGTTTGGGTGCTACTTAGAGTTTCCTTCTATTTTTATACTCCATCAACATTGCTCAGGAAATGAAATTTCCAGCACCCAAAGCAGTTGTATTAATTTTCCAGCTCTTCATGTGCCACTTTGAAAAGTTGGTTTGAAGATATTTAAAATCTTGTTACAAGCTCAAAAATATATATAAAGATAAAAATTCATTGGTATTCTTAGGAAGAAGTCTTATTACAATACATCAAGTTTAAAGAAAACATTCTACAACATAGCTTCTAAGAATATTAAAGGTATTGTCAACAGATTCTTTCTATACTTGTTTTAGGTAGCAAACACTTTGTGCCAACAAACTATCCAGAAAGCATTTAATAATATATAAATATGGTCTCTATTTTTTTTGCATTTTGTGGCCCCCAAATCATTATATTTTGTGACACATACATTAGCTAATATTATAAAGCTTGGGTTTTAGGAGCACTCAGTTGCCAAATTTGGGGCAATCTGGGCTTCAAAAAAATTAATGATGGTAGGGGTGCCTGGGTGACTCAGTCAGTTAAGCATCCAACTCTTTTTTTTTTTTTTTAATGTTTATTTATTTATTTTGAGAGAGAGAGAGCGAGAGCAGGAAAGAGGCAGAGAGAGAGGGAGAGAGAGAGAGAATCCCAAGCAAGCTCCATGCTGTCAGTGCGGAGCCTGATGCAGGGCGTGAACCCATGAACTGTGAGATCATGACCTGGGCCGAAACCAAAAGTTAGATGCTTAACGACTGAACCACCTGGATGCCTCAAGCGTCCAACTCTTGATCTCGGCTCAGGTCATGATCTCATTGTTCGTGAGTTAGAGTCCTGTGTTGGGCTCTGCACTGACAGCACAGAGCCTGCTTGGGATTCTCTCTCTTTCCCTCTCTCTCTGCCCCTCCCCACTCGCACTGTCCCTCAAAATAAATAAATAAATAAATAAAGTTAAAAAAAATTAATGATGGTAGTGGATTATAACATACTAAATGAAATGTAGAAAAACCTGTGTTCACAGTGATTCAAAAGCATGCCAGCTTGTAAATGTAGATGAATATTAGAGTTTGCAGCTGCCAGTATAATTGTGTCAGGGTACCATCATTAACAGATGCTAAAGCTACTGAGTGAAAGGATATTGGGGAACAAGATAATCATGTGGCTTCAAAGTAGCATCTCAGAGATCAGTTAATAATTCCAAAAGGAAAATGTATCTTTACCATTGCACAATCTGGTAGACATCACCTTAACCAAGCAATCAAACTTTGGCATCACCAATAGTTAGACAATGTGCAGCTTCTGATCTTACGCAGTAAGAGGTACACAACACCCCTTATGCAGAATTCTTGTCTGAATCTAAACATAAGGAAATAGGAAAATCCAGCATTTGGAAAAGACTTGTAAGACAACTAGCTTAGTTTCTTAAAAAAGTTCAATGTCACAAAAACCACCAAAAGGCAGAGATTTTTCTAGACTAACAGGGAGTAAACGGATAACAACCAAATGCACTGTGTAAATCTTCTGCATCAGAGGAGAAAAAAGCCTGCTTATAAATGACATTTTTAAAACCATTGGAGAAATTTGAATATAGACATATATTATATTAAATTATATCATTGAGCTAATGTTAATTTTCTGAGGTGTGATAGTAGTTGTATTGTGGTTATTTAGTAGAATTTCCTTTTTCAAGAAGATCCATATTTTAGGAATTTAGGGTTTATACAACTTCATCCTACTTTTTTTTTTTTTTAAAGATTTCATTTTTGGGGCGCCTGGGTGGCTCAGTCGGTTAAGCATCCGACTTCAGCTCAGGTCATGATCTCGCGGTCCGTGGGTTCCAGCCCCGCGTCGGGCTCTGTGCTGACAGCTCAGAGCCTGGAGCCTGTTTGGGATTCTGTGTCTCCCTCTTTCTCTGACCCTCCCCTGTTCATGCTCTCTCTCTGTCTCAAAAATAAATAAATGTTAAAAAAAAAATTTAAAAAAATTAAAAAAAATTAAAAAAGAAAAAAAAGATTTCATTTTTAAGTAATCTCTACATCCAACGTGGGGTTTGAACTTCCAACCCTGGGATCAAGAATTGTGTGCTCTACTGAGTATGGATAGTGTGTGTGTGTGTGTGTGTGTGTGTATGTGTGTAGACGCAATTATGGCAAAATGTTAATAATTAGTAAATCTATATAAGGATTTAGGATGTTTATTTAGCTATTCTTTCAACTTCTTTGGAGGTTTAAGACTTATCAAAAAAAGACAGAAGAAAAGTCTTGGACTTTCATACTATACCTAGGAATTTTAAGAGTATTATCATGACCAATTGTCATAGTCACCTTCTGGTAGATATTAAAATAGGCTTGCTAGACATCCTAATGCAAGGTCTAGGTGTCAGATAAGGATTATTCGGTAAAATACAAGCCAGACACTATTTTAGGCAACCGAGATACTTAAATGAACAAAAAAGCAATCTCCTGTTCCCGTGAAGCTTATATTCAAGGAGAGGAGTGGTGGAGACAGACAGAAACAATAATAATAAGTAATAATAATAAGTAATCAGTGAATTGTGTAGTGCTATGGAAAAAAATAGTGGAGGAGGGGTGGGGGGAAGTTGGGGAATATTAAAATGGAAACTTAGATAAATAAATGAAAGGAGCACAAAAATTGACTTAAGGGATATTGAGATAATGTCCAAATTTCCTACTATTCTAGGATACGCTGGCTTGGTTTCACCTGAAGAGTCCTGCTGTTCTTTCTCACACAAAGCCATTCAATTGTACTGCAGGCAGACTAGGCTGAGTCCTGCCTGGGGTGATCACCTGGTTTGACTAGGACTAAGGAATTTCCCAAGAATGGGACATTCGCTGCTAAAATTGAGACGGTCCTGGGTAAACTGGTATGGTTGTTCACCCTGATATTGCTACTTTTCACTTGTGTGAGCTTGAGCAAATCATTTAGCTTCCCAGAGTCTTGGTTTCCTCATCTGTAAATAGGAGATTATACATGTGCTACAAAATGGGTGAACCTTGAAAATACTATGCTAAGTGAAAGAAGCCAGACACCGACACCATATATTATATAACGATTCCGTTTTATATGAAATTTCTAGGATAGGCAAATCCATAGAGACAGAAGGCAGATTAGTGGCTGCCAGGACCTGCAGGGAGGGGGAAATAGGGAATGACTGCTAAGGGGTATGAGATTTCTTTTTGGGGTGATGAGAATGTTCTAGCTTTAGATAGTAGCAATTGTATAGCTCTGTAAATACACAAAAAACCACTGAGTTGCACATTTTAAGAGGGTAAATTTTATGGTATATGAATTACATCTCAATAAAGCTGTTATTTAAAAAAAGCAAAACAGGAACACAGAGTTACCATATAACCAACAATTCCATTCCTAGGAATAGGCAGATCTATAGTGACAGAAACAAAATTACTGGTTACCTAGGGCTGGGAGGAGTGGAGGAAACTGGGGAGTGACTGTTAATGCGAATAGAGTTTCTTTTTGGAGGGATGAAAATGTGCTAAAATTGATTGTGGTAATGGTTACACATCTCTATCAATATACTAAAAACCATTGAATTCTATACTTTAAATGGGTGGATTGAATTGTATGGTATGTGACCGATACCACAATAAAGCCATTAAACAGGCAATACAGTAAAAATAGTTTAGGTTAAAAAAAAAAAGGAGATTACAATACCTGTGTGAGGTCTAAATGAATCTTTGCTCTCATAACACTCATACCCCCTCCCCAACTCACACTTTTTATCACACCAAATCATCATTGTGTGTGCCTTTTTCTTGACCACTGAGCTGAGAACCCTTTGATAACAGAAACTTTCTAATTCACTGGGGGCCAGTTTCCTGGACATGTAACCTATGCAGTCACACAAGACCCCATACTCAAAAGAGCCCCACATTTGGTTCAATGCTCTGCTGTCACTGTCTTGAAATTCTTAATTTCTGAACAAGGTGCAGGCACCCCTCATTTCCATTTGGCACTGGACCCTGCAAATTTTGTAGCTGTCTGAATCCACCTTTGTACCCCCAACACTTCGCGTAGTACTGATGCTCAGTGGGTGTTCGATAAACGTTGATTCTTTTTCCTGGTCCCAGTACCCTGGGACGACACTCAGAACAGCACATTGACCTTCATATAGATTTATCCAAAGGCTCCTATGTGCCAGGAACTGTGTCAGCACCTGGGGACCCGGGGGGCAGGGGGGTGGGGAGCCAAAGCAGGCAGCAGGGAACTGCTCAGAAGGAAGCTGTTCACGCAGGTAGATGTGTCCACCTCACCACTTATCTCGGAGGGCAGTGACAGCATTTCACTCATTTCTACTTTTAGTTTTAGAAAAACACATCACCTTGGGACCTGATTTTGCGAGTTCTGCTTTGTTACAGGTAATAGGAGACTCTGATGAATGAGGATGGGACTTCAATTCTTTTCCACAGTGTGAATAAAAAGTCAACTCTGCCTTTTTTGATATGCTTGTGGTCTATCACATTGACATCTATTTTTAAAGAGATCTGTCAGCACCTTTTAATTCAAGTCAGTTTCTATCTACAAAACACATTGTTAGGCACTGCTGCTGATAGGAAGATGGTAGCTGGATCTTTTTCAGCTTGTCACACGAGGTCTTTGGATGATTGTGGTGAGCTACAACATCAAGGGTGGTCAGTGGAAAACAGCAGTCAAAACTCTGAAATTCCTGACAGACTTGGCTGATGCTTGCTAGATGTTCTTTATTATGGTGAATTCCAGGGGCAATTCCCTAATCTCTCTAAACTTCGGTTTTTTAATCGGTTAATACAACCCTGGTGTCAAAGGGCTATTGTAAAGATTAAATGAGATAGTGCACACATAAATTTTGGCACAGTGTCTGGCACTTAGTAAGAAAGCTACAATAAAAACAAAGCCTCAAACATCCTGTGAAACTGTTGTTTTGCATCTTAATGGCTAAATAGTACTGTTTCTGGCAAACAGCCACACATCATAAAATAGCTCTGCCTGCAGCTGCTGTTCCTCCAGCGAGAGGTGAAGGCAAACAACTCTAACCAGTATCCACCTAATTCTTTAAAGTCATTGAGGTCTTCTTCCTCCCTCTCAGCCTTGGTGGTGACCCCATACCTGGCTCCCATGCTCCTGAGCACAGTGTCTATTTTGGGGAAGAGTTATCAAGGGGGCCAGAATGTCTGCAGCTGCTGGTGCGGGCACTAAGAGGACAGAGTTTGACCTGTCCTGGCATCTTGAGCTTCTTGAGCCCATCCTCTCCCAGCGCAGTTTGCTTACTAAGCACCTAAAAACCTCTCCCATCATTGGCCAGTCATCAGCAGTGGCTGCCACCAGGGAGAAGGGCATGACCTCAGCAAGGTAGCCTTCTTCAGTTGAGGAAGGGCAATTCTTGGAAAGATGTTTATCTGAGAGCTGTCAACCAACTCTCCTAGCAGGTGGGAGAATGAGTGCTTCTGTCCTGAAGCAGGGAATCTAGGTAGGCAGCATGCCACAGAGTTTCTGTTCTAAATCCTAGCCATTTCTAGGACTTCTGGAATGAGGATTGGTGGGGGGAGGATAGAGAATCATGAGATATGCCACCAAATCTCATTTGATTATCTAGGAAAATTCACTGAAAACTGAATATACTACAGTTATGTGTATTTAACTAAACAGAGTTGATCCAAGCAAAAAATTTCTAAACACATCTACAAAAAGTACAAAGAAGTCTTTACCATAAGATATCCACCATTTATAAGATTGTGTTTGTTTTCTTTTAAAATCTTTATTGTTGTTTAGACATAATGTTCACATAAGCAAAAAACAGCAACAAAAAAGAGTTGGATTCTGGAAATTGACAGGACCAAGTTTGGTCCCAGATCCATGGCTTATACTCTGAGTGATGTCTATTTAGTGACCTGTGTAATCAAAATAATATTACCTACCACTCTGGATTAATGAGATAGTGTACCTCAGGTACCCAGCACATTCCAATTTCTTTCTTTCTTTTTCTTTCTTTCTTTCTTTCTTTCTTTCCTTATTTTTGAGAGAGAGAGAGAGAGAGAGGCAGGGAGAGAGGGAGAAAAAGAATCCCAAGCAGGATTCCTGCTGTCAGCACAGAGCCTGACATAGGGTTCGAAACCACAAACCATGAGATCATGACTTGAGCCGAAATCAAGGGTCCGATGCCTAACTGACTGAACCACCCAGGTGCCCTGTCCAATTTCTTAGTAAATATTTCTTCTTCTTTTCCTCCTCTTTCTCATTCTCATTATTTATTCTTCATTTCACTGGGCACAGGAAAAAATACTAGGTTCTTAATCTCCAACTACTATTCCAATAATCCACATGGATAGTCTATTTTCCAGCACTTAGATGTTGTTTTGCTTAGTATTTAATGAAATTCTCATCCTATGATAGGGGAAAGATAAGATAAGATAGGCAGAGAGGGAATGGTTAGGACCTGAGGTCCCTGGATGGGGAAAACACACATTTTGGAACAATGCTGGGAGTGTTGGCCACAGCAAACTTCCTCAAGCGTAAGGCTCCTCTTAAGAATGTAACAGACACCACCTATGCCCCTCAGGTTCCCCTTAGGAATTTGACAATCAAAATACCTAACTAAAGTAAGTAAACCATAAAACTTATGTTTATGAGGGACAGTATGACCGTATTCTAACTCCTCACACAATGGAGTCGAGCCAATCAGGAGTGGACAACCCAACACCTAGAGTCATCAAGCCAATAAGGATAGAACCTGAGAAGGAATGGGGGGAAGGAGGGGCCAACCAAAACCCTATAAAATGAAGACCCTTGCCTATAGTTGGGAGCATTCACTTTCAGATGCCCCCTTTCTGCAAAGAGAGCTTTCATACTATTCTTTCTAATCTTATATTCTAATAAACTTTTGCCTGCTGCTCATTTTATTCTGTGTCCACCTCTTCATTCTTCAAAGCTGTGAGACAACAAATCTCAGGTATTGAGATAAAAAAAATCATGCAACAATCCTATATCCATTTTATGATGTTCCCACCTCTGGTACTAATTTGACAATAAAGTGAGCCTCTTTGTTAACAAATCTTAATGTCATTTAAAAAATATGTTCAGGGGTGCCTGGGTGGCTGAGTCAGTTAAGCGTCTGGCTCTTGATTTTGGTTCAGGTAATGATCTCATAGTTCGTGTGATCAAGCTTCACCTCCGGCTCTGCACTGACAGTGGGGAGGAGCCTGGTTGGGATTCTCTCTCTTCCTCTTTCTCTGCCCTTCCCCTACTCACACTCCCTCTTGTTCTTAAAATAAAAATAAATAAATAAATATGTTTACTCGGAAATCTTCTCTATAACTGAGCCCAATTCTGTGGGGTGTTGTATCTCCTAATATTGAGTAAACAATGGGAAGATTTAAACCACTTGGCTCACTCACCAGCAAAACTGTTTTCAAAGATCATCCCTGTTTCATTTCCCCAGTAAGTATAAACTGTGTCAGCTGAGAAGATCATAGCCCTCTTTGGGAATGTCCTTGAGGTCCTATATATGGCCAGGACTAACCAACTCTAAAGCCAACACTCACTGTTTGAGAGGCACACTGTACAATATAAATGAATTAAAAACAGATCTTATCTAAAAGAAGTTGAAAATTTTATAAGGGAGATAAGACATGTATATAAAGAAATTAATACAACATAGAAAGCAGTAAATGTCCATTATGTACTGAATGTTTTTGTTGCCCCAAAACTCATATGTTGAAATCCTAACCCCCATTTTGATGATAGTAGGAGGTGGGTCTTTGAGAGGTGATTCAGTCATGAGGGTGGAGCTCTTATGAATGGTATTAGTGCTTAATAAAAGGGACCCTAAAGACCTCTCCCACTCCTTCTGCCATTTGAGGACACAGCGAGAAGGTGGCCATCTATGAACCAGGAAGTGGCCTCACCAGACCCTGAATCTGTTGGCATCTTGATCTTGAGCTTCCCAGCCTCCAGAATCATGAGAAATAAAATTTTGTTGTTTAAGTCACCCAGTCTATTGTGTTTTTACCAGCCTGAACGGACTAAGAGAGTGTCATGAGAAAAATACAGAAACACACACACACACACACACACACACACACACAGGGCTGGAAGAGTAGACATGATCACTTCCCTCTGAGATCTATTGCTTTTACGATGGTGTCAGATCTTCCAGTAGGCACTAGAGATGGAGAACCCAGCCTTCCAGAGACTGTCAGCTGCAGCTGTAGGCAGATACCTGAACCTCCATCACAAACTGGAATTTGAATGACATTGTCAAGGAAAACAGAAAAGAGGGCCAAGGACAGATCTTTGCATATATTTAATCTGTCTGCTATGCCTTTTCCTAAGTGCTTTCTGACAGATTGTTTTTTCTACCCAGGAAACTCACATTTTGAACTTTAGGTTCCTAAAATACATTAAATCACACTGTGGAGGGGCAGGAGGGGATGCACATAATGATTACTTGTGCGGTTCACGTCTCATCTGAGGAAATTATCTTTTTAAAATGATCAGGTGCTCCTGACCCTGTTAGAAAGAGTGTGGGTATTTTTGAGCTAAGTTAGGAAGTGTGTAGGATAATTGTTATCACTCAGAGGATCTACTTCTAGCCCAGTGTTGGAATCTCAGGAACCCATAGAATTTCGAGAGGAAGAAAAAGATACCTTTTACTCTTTTCCTGCTCATGCCGAGAGAGCTACTTATTATCTAAGTAGATCACAAATTGGTAGCTTCTCTTCTGGATCAATGGTCACAACCTAGCTATAGTACTGTGTAGAAATACCACAAAGAATAGCTAACATTTCCCCCCAAAGAGTTTGTGGAATTTTGTTTGGGTGAATAATTTCAAGAAGAAAGGAGCAGCAGTTCTAATCTGTCATACCCAGAAACTAGTTGTCAACCTCATGGAACTTTGTAGAAACAGTAAAATGTCTATAAATGGCCATCATGATTACCATAGCAAACATGTATTGAATGCTTAGTTGGTTTTTTAAAATTTTTTTTTAATGTTTATGTATTATTTCTGAGAGACAGAGAGACAGAGGATGAATGGGAGAGAGGCAGAGAGAGGGGGAGACATAGAATCTGAAGCAGGCTTCAGGCTCTGAGCTGTCAGCACTGAGCCCAATGCAGGGCTCGAACCCATGAACCATGAGATCATGACCTTTGCCAAAGTCGGACACTGAACTGACTGAGCCACCCAGGCGCCCCATTGAATGCTTAGTTTTTATCAGACACTGGGTTAAGGCCATTCATTCATTATTCATTTAATCACCTCAAAAATCCCATAAGATAACTTTTGTTTGTGGGTCTCATTTTATGGATGCAAAAATTAAGGCTTAGTGAGCAAAATTCATGTTCCTAACCACTGCCAGATTACTCTTGCTTTACCCTCGGGTAGGACCCATCTGCAGACCTCCATGTGGCCATAATCAGCCTATGGGCCTGGGCCATCCATTCAAGCGGCCAGTAGTAAACATCCTTAGATCTACCAAGATACACTGTAACTCTGCTTACCTAAGCGTTCTCCTACTTGGTTCTGAACTTTGGATCTAAATGTCCTCACTTTCATGAACTTCAAACACTGCTGGTTTCCCTTAGAAGGCAGCTAGGTTTGGCCCCACTATCTACAGATGCTGGGGCACAGCTAAAGAAACAGGGACCTGGATTAATCACACCCTTGAAGTGAGGCCAGTTCTAAGAAAACACTCAATTTTTGCACGCAGACAGAAAAAATAGTGGAAGATTAGAGATATAGAGGTATATACCCAGGGGTCAGAGGGAGCTAGATTGCAGAAGGGGAGCATGTAGATGGGCAAGACTAGTGGTGTAGGGCAAAAGGCACAACCCAGAATATCGGAGGCTTGTGGATAGGAAGGTAGCCCAGTGGTGAGAAATCCCAGAAGGGTCAATATTTAAGAACCAAGACAGGTATCACGTGATTAAATTTCCCCACTTTATGTTATGGGTTGAATTGTGTCTTCAAAATCCATACATTGAAGTCCTAAGTGTTAGCACCTTAAAATATGATCTTATTTGGAAATAGGGTCCTTGCAGATGCAATTAGTTAAGATGAGGTCATTAAGGGGTGGGGGCTAATCCAATATGACTGGTGTCCTTACAAAAAGGGATAATTTGACACACACACACATACACACATACACACACACAGTATGTCATGTGAAAGTGAAGGCAGAGGTCAGGGTGATGCTTCTAGAAGCCAACGAATGCCAAAGTAAGGACAGATAAGCCCCAGAAACTAGGAGAGAGGCACAGAACAGAATCTTCTTCACAGTCCTCGGAAAGCTGACACCTGAGTCTCAGACTTCTAGCTTCCAGAATTGTAAGACAATAAACTTCTGCTGTCAAAACCAGAAATTTGTGGTACTTTGTTTTTTTTTTTTTTTAACGTTTATTCATTATTAAAAGACAGAGAGTCAGAGCGTGAGCAGGGGAGGGGCAGAGGGAGAGGGAGACACAATCTGAAGCAGGCTCCAGGCTCTGAGCTATCAGCACAGAGCCCGACGCGGGGCTTGAACTCACACGCCTCGAGATCATGACCTGAGCTGAAGTTGGATGCCCAACCGACTGAGCTACCCAGGTGCCCCTAGAAATTTGTGGTATTTTGTAACAGCAGCCCTAAAAATCTAATATGCTCCCTTTCTCTAAAATTGTAGCTCTGGGGGTGCCTAGGTGGCTCAGTCGGTTAAACGTCAGACTCTTGATTTCGGCTCAGGTCGTGATCTCGAGGTTTGTGGGCTAGGGCCCTGCATCAGGCTCTGTGCTGGCAGCAAGGAGCCTGCTTGGGATTCTCTCTCTCCCTCTCTTTGCCCCTCCCCTGCTCATGCTCTTTCTCTGTCCCTCTCTCTCTCTCAAAATAAATAAAGAAACTTTAAAATTTTTCAAAAAATAAAATTAAAAAAATAACATTGTAGATGTGTTCCATCTGCTTCTGGCCAATCTAGTCCTGGTTTCCTGAACCAAGTTCTCAGAGGAGGTTGATTGAAACCGAGAGCTTTTTAATCAAAATGGCTCCTGCAGAGTTTGCAAGTTACGAACTCACTGGAAGTCAGCTGACAGAGTGGCATGGGGGCCTCCAACCCTGCCTTGCACTGTGAGTACACTCTGTCCTATGTGCACTGTGACTTAAGGGAGGGGTCCACTGAGTGGAGCTGGGTGCTAACTGTCTCTAGGGATCAAAATATTCAACTCCAAGTCAGGAGCATGGTTTTTGCTTAACCTGCCTCCTAAAAGTCTTTGTTTTCAGCTTCTCTCCCCTTCACCTTCATCAGGCTGTTACCAATTTGCTTTTAGTCACCTGATGAAGGCAGCGGGTTTCCATGGTTACCTACAAGCCTGCAGCAAGGTGTCATTCCTAGGAGGCTGTAGGATAAAGTGAATAACAGGGCCTCTGGCACAATAAAAATAACCTGGATCCTATTATCAGAATGGGGTACTGGGGGCATCTGGGTCTCAGAAGCAAGTCAGAAGCCCAGGTGTGAGAGCTAGGCTTAAAGGCAGAGGCAGAGCAGCAATCCTACTTCGTACTACTGTCTGCTGGATACAGAGCCTCTGCTATGACCTTGCTATGCTAAATACTTCATGTACATTATTTCCTTTTGGTCCTTGGTTACTGAAACCCTCTGTTTTATCAAAGAGGGAACTGAGTTTACATGACGTGTTAAAGATCACATAGCTGGTAGTTACAGAGAACAGATCTGAAACCAGGTGCTTAATATCTCCCTTCTATACCTCCAGATCTGCTTTCTGTTCCTCTCCACCCCATCAGCTGACCTACATGGGCTATGTCAACAGCCTCCCTTGCCCCTAACTCCAGCTGCGTCTGTTACTGGAGAGCCCTGCAGACAAGGGGGAAGAAAAAACAGGTTACTTGCCACTGGCTGTGGCACAGAACAGCTGCCTTTACAGAATCTTCTTCCATTTTCCCTCCTTCTGTCTGTGAGTCTAGGGCTGCTATTCTTGGCTACCAACTGATCTATCCCTTTGGTTGCCTGGGACCACCCTTTTGTAGGAAATTCCTTTAAATCCTTCTTTGCTTTCTTCTTTCCTTCCTTCCTTCCTTCCCTCCCTCCTTCTCTGTCTCTTTCTGCCTGCCTTCCTTCCTTCCTTTCCTCCATGCCCAGTGCAGAAGCCAACCTGGGGCTTGAAACTCACAACCCTGAGATCAAGACCTGAGCTGAGATCAACAGTTGGACACTTAATCGACTGAGCCACCCAGGCCCTAGTCAACTTCTTTCTAACAAGACCCCAGCTGCTACACCAGGTCTGTTGACTGTTTCTCCCTGTGCTCTGACAGAGCGCTAGTGTTGAGTCCCAGAGTGTTGGGCCAGAGCTCCTTAAACACCTGTAGTCTAAGGACAGGATTGGTCTCTGAGATCTGGGGCTATAGGAAGACATGCTGAGCCTGAGGTGGTTGTCCAGTGGCTGGAGGTGTGGGGAGGGCGCTGCAGCACAGACTAGAGAAGTGAGCAGAGTCTGATACTCACTTAGAAGGACTTGCAGTTCCCACGTGGCCTTTCCTACACTGGCACCTCCCTAATGTTCAGCTACTACAATGAGTTTAGCTAAGTGTACATTTTGGGGAACAGTCCCCACATGACTTCTCTCACTTAGACACCAGTCACAAGTTTGTGGGTTCCCAGTGATGAGGGAGCATGGGCAAGCTGGGGGTAAAGTGGAGGCTAACAGCACCCCCACTCCCAGGTATGTGATATGAATGTATGTGATTTTCCTCGGATACTCCTGGCTGCCCAAGAACAAAGGAAAGGGGTTTAAATGCTTGCCATGGTGTTGTGGGAAACTGAGGCAAATGAAAAATTAAATTCCCATACTGGCTACAGCCCATTGACAAGTCCTTGAAACCAGTAGAGTGACCTCCCTCTAGGAGTTCAGCTGCCTGGATGATGACACTTTGCTAGGGGCAAAAGGGAATCTTAGCTTAACATTATCCCAACCTGGAGGATCTTGTAAGTCTACTTTAACATATAAAAATTCCTTTGGAAACTGCCTTTATCTCAACTCCTCCAAGATATATGCTGGCAATCGTACTTCAAGCTTATGGCCCCTGATATACATCTGAAGGGTCTCATGACTGAGGTTTTAGTAAACAGTAATAAATGGTGTTTCCCTAGCAACAGCTAGTCCCTCAAGGTCCTGGAAACCTTGCTTCCAAAATTCCTTGGAGACTTACTCTATCCCTGACCCCCCTCTCAATCTGAGGGTATGTAATGAGTTACCCCTCACGACCCCGGTGCAGCTCTTCCTGCCCGCGGGTTCTTCTTGGCCGCTGGCTCTGGACCACCCCAGACTTCAAAACCAGGGCCCTCCTCATTTCAGACTAGCTGGCTATCAATTCAGAGGTTCCTATGACCACCCTCAATTCTATAATTTGCTAGAGCAACACACAGAACTCAGGAAGTACTACACTTATGATTTCAGTTTTAATATAGCAAAAGAATACAAATTAAAATCAGACAAGGCAGAGACACAAGGGCAGAGTCCAGGAGGGGTCCTAACATAGAACTTCTGGCCCTCTTCTCGCCATGGGATCATGGAGTCCTGACCATGATGTGTGTGACCTTGTGCTCACAGTATTGCCAAAAAGGGAAGTTTACCCAAGCCTTTGTAGTGTTTACTGGGGCTTGATCACATACTGCTTGTGAGATCAATGTAGTTGATACGCTGATTCAGAAGAGGATTTAGCTGGAAATCAGGTTTAGATTTAGGCATGAGATCATAAGACAAAAGTGACTGGATAATCTGTGAAGGACTGCAGTGCAAGCTGGTGGTTATGATTAAGAATGTACTGGAAGTTGGGGCACCTGGGTGGCTGAGTTGGTTAGGCGTCCGACTTCCGCTCAGGTCATGATCTCACAGTTTGTGAGTTTGAGCCCCGCATCGAGCTCTGTGCTGACAACTCAGAGCCTGGAGCCTGCCTCAGATTCTGTGTCTCCCCCTCCCCCTGCCCCTCCCTTGCTCATGCTCTGTCTCTCTCTCTGTCTCAATAGTAAATAAACGTTAAAAAAAGAAAAAGAAAAAGAAAAAGAATGTACTGGAAGTAGAGAAGTTTTTTAGGCATAGAAGCCTACTGCGAGTATGTGAAAGAGATTTTTGTTAAATCTACAGATTAAATGCAAGCTGAAACGTTTTTGTGTGTTGTTTTTTCTGACCTGAGAGTAAACTTCACCCTTCAGCTCTTTTTTCTATATTTTTCATCTTGCATGGACAATTTATCCCTTTATTTATATGTTAATTTCTATTTTATACATGTAATACACGTATATAATAGCATGAATGTTGCCTAAGATTTCTAATAAAAAATCAGTCCCCTGCAACATCCCCACATACCACCCAGTTCTACTCCCCAGAGGCAATCACTTCAACTCTTTTAACTGTTTTTTTCCTAACATTTATTACTCTTTCTAAATAATATTCTTTTATATAGCTTCTTGACTGAATGATTTAGATAAAATCTACTGACTCCCCACCATGCTGTAGAGAGGAGGGTTTTGTATCTCCATACCACATTTCCCATTTCCCTTTTTCCTGTGTTCCCTGCATAAGCATATCAACACTTTTGTTATACCAAAGGCTGTGTTTACATTATTATGGCCAAACAAATACTGTTAACAGACAAGCCAAGTTGCATTCTTAACCACACCGCCTATCTTCAACAATCTTTATTTTTCCTATGTTAAAAATTGCCATGTGTTTTTATTTGCTTATTTGTTCGTGAACCCATCCAATTTTTCCCAAGCATTTCAGTACCCAGTCGTGTACCTATTAACAATGTATCCCAAATGTTAGCACATGCCACTTCCACAGTTTTCCCAGAGCTCTCCAGAATCTTCCTTTGTGCTCCTGTATAGACAGAATGTTCTCTGGGTCTGTACACAGCTGCCAACCTTGAAATTCTTAGCCTTTTATTTTTATGTGTCATTAAAATTTTAAGAAATAAAACAAAAACTCTGATGCTTATACACTGTACATTCTAAAGTTCTTTTTTTTTTTCATAATAAGTCCCTACTTGAATTTTAAATAGTAATTTAATAACTCACTGTTTTGAAAACTGGAAAGTAAAGGAAATGACTGAAGTATTTATTATGCCATTCTGCTTTTTCTATTCTAATTGTATCCTTGGGTAACCACATGGTAGGTAGAGGAAAATTTCTCTTTACGGAACTTCCAGATAACAAATGATAAATGCATCTTTGAAACAAAATATCCCCATGTTATAATTCTCTTTTCCCCCATTTTGTAATTCTTTTTTTTAATTTTTTTTTAACATTTTATTTATTTTTGAGACAGTGAGAGACAGAGCATGAACAGGGGAGGGTCAGAGAGAGGGAGACACAGAATCTGAAACAGGCTCCAGGCTCCAAGCTGTCAGCACAGAGCCCGACGCGGGGCTCAAACTCACGGACTGCAAGATCATGACCTGAGTCGGCCGCTTAACCGACTGAGCCACCCAGGTGTCCCCCCCTCCCCGCCCCGCCCCATTTTGTAATTCTTAACAAATTAATGGATCTAGTCATTGAGCATCAATGACTGTCAATGTCCCAAAAAGACAACTAGATATTATGTGCCTCCCAATGAAAGAACTCAATACCACCCATCAAGTAGTGTTGATAAAAAAAATCAAACTTGAATCTGATTCAGCACTGATATCCAATTACCAATATACAGGAAATGCAGATGAAAAACAAACAAACAAACAAAAAAAAAACACAAAAAAGTAAGTAAAATTGCACCACAGGGGTGCAGGCAGCAAAATCCAGATTATAGGAAATTTTAGGACAAATAACCCAATTTATTCAACTAATAAATTGCAAGAAATAGGAAAATGGGATGGCAAGGGAATTTAAACTTAGAAGACATAGGGGTGCCTGGGTGGCTTAGTTGGTTGAGTGTCCGACTTTGGCTCAGGTCATGATCTTGCAGTCCATGAGTTTGAGCCCCGCGTTGGGCTCTGTGCTGACAGCTCAGAGCCTGGAGCCTGCTTCAGATTCTATGTCTCCCGCTCTCTCTCTGCCCCATTCCCACTCATGCTCTGTCTCTCTCTCTCTCAAAAATAAATAAGCATTCAAAAAAATTTTTTTAAACTTAAAAGACAATGGCATGTTGCAATATGTGGTCATTATTTTGATCCTGATTCACACACATTAAATAAAATTATGACATGAGACATTGGAAGTTTAATTGTTTTTAATATTTACTTATTTTTGAAAGAGAGAGAAAGAGTGCAACTGCGGGAGGGGTAAAGAGAGAGGGAGATGCAGAATCCAAAGCAGGTTCCAGGCTCTGGGCTGTTAGCACAGAGCCTGATGTGGGGCCTGAGCCTATGAACTGTGAGACTGAGACACTGGAAATTTAAATGCTAAATATTTGATTATATTAAGAGATTGTTGTTAATTTGGGTTGAACAGATTGCTTAAAAAGTCTTATCTTTTTGACTTGCATGTGAAAATAATTACCTAGAAGCTCTGAACTCTGCATTTTTGGGACTTTTATGGAGGCTTCATCACATAGGCATGATGCATCTTCTCTGGAGTAGAGAATTGGGAGGGCGTGCTGAAAATTCCAAGCTTTGAATCACAGCTTGGTCTCTCTAATGACCAGCTCCCATCTAGGAACCCACCAAGAGTCACCTCATTAGAACAAAAGACAGTCCTATCATGGAGGAAATTACGAAGATCTTTGGAGCTCTATGTCAGGAACCAAAGACTACATGTTAGAACAAAAAATTCTTCTACCACCCCCTATTTACAAGAGTATTAGGAGTTCTGAGCCAAGAACCAAGGGCAGAGCCATATATATATATTATAATTATATTATATATATATAATATATATATTATATATATATGACTATTATTATTTCACAGATTATTTCCATAAAATGGTATTTCATTTTTAACATTGTGATACAGCCTCCAAGATTTTGTCATGATGATACCTTATTAAAAATAACAGTATAGGGGCATCTGGGTGACTCAGTCAGTTAAGTGTCCAACTTCTACCCAGGTCATGATCTTGTGGTTCGTGGGTTTGAGCCCCGCATCAGGCCCTGTGCTGACAGCTCAGAGCCTGGAGCCTGCTTCAGATTCTGTGTGTGTGTCTCTCTCTGTCCTCCCCTCTCAAAAATAAATAAACATTAAAAAAATAAAAAAAAAAACAAAACAGCATTAGTGATCATATGGAGTTCCAGGCACTGTGTTAAAAGCTTTCTTTTCTGGGGCACCTGGGTGGCTCAGTCAGTTGAGCATCTGACTTCAGCTCGGGTCATGATCTCGCAGCTCATGGGTTCAAGCCCCGCATCAGGCTCTGTGCTGACAGCTCAGAGCCTGGAGCCTGCTTCAGATTCTGTGTCCCCCTCTCTCTCCACCCCACCCCTGCTTGTGCTCTGTCTCTCTCTGTCTTTCAAAAATGAATAAACATTTTAAAAAAAGCTTTCTTTTCTTTTTTTTTTAATTTTATTTTTTATTTTTTAAAATTTACATCCAAAGTAGTTAGCATATAGTGGCAACAATGATTTCAGGAGTAGATTCCTTAGTGCCCCTTACCCATTTAGCCCATCCCCCCTCCCACAACCCCTCCAGTAACCCTTAGTTTGTTCTCCATATTTATGAGTCTCTTCTGTTTTGTCCCCCTCCTTGTTTTTGTATTATTTTTGTTTCCCTTCACTTATGTTCATCTGTTTTGTCTCTTAAAGTCCTCATATGAGTGAAGTCATGTGATTTTTGTCTTTCTCTGACTAATTTCACTTAGCATAATACCCTCCAGTTCCATCCACGTAGTTGCAAATGGCAAGATTTCATTCATTTTGATTGCCAAGTAATACTCCAATGTATATATATACCACATGTTCTTTATTCATTCATCCATCGATGGACAATTTGGGCTCTTTCCATACTTTGGCTATTGTTGATAGTGCTGCTGTAAACATTGGGGTGCATGTGTCCCTTCAAAACAGCACATCTGTATCCCTGGATAAATGCCTAGTAGTGCAATTGCTGGGTCATAAGGTAGTTCTATTTTTAGTTTTTTTGAGGAACCTCCATACTGTTTTCCAGAGTGGCTGCACCAGCTTGCATTCCCATGTGTTAAAAGCTTTCTATGCATCATCTCACTCAGTGTTTACCACAACCTTATGAGGTTGATATTATTATTGTCTCTACTTCACAAATGAGGAAACTAAGGCCTTATTTCAAGTCAATGGAAAGTCCCGGACTCCCACCCAAGGATATTTAAGTTCAGAGGCTGTGCTTTTAACCTCTAAGCTATCTTTCCTCTAAATTAGGAAATTAAGTTTGAGCAAGATCATTTATTTGTTTATACCATTGCCTTGTTCCAGAAAGGATTTCAGGCATCTGGTTAAGTAACTTGTCCAAGATCACCCAGACAATAAGTAGCAGAGCCAGGAATCAAATCTTTCTCTCATGATCTGTATAAACTAAGTGCGATAACACAGATGTAGACCCACATTATATATTTCCTCATAAACTTGAGAAGGGGAAATGGGGACATTTTCTTTGGCTGGTTTTCATGTTCATTCTGGTTAGACATGTTCTCAACATTAGAGTTCCTTGCTTTATCTTTAGAGAAAGAATGAACAGGGGAGAGCGATTCCAGAATAACAGGACTGGGCAGTTCTTACACAGGCTGCCCATAAGAAGTATATAGAAGGAAAAGGCCTGAGATTATGGTGAGAGATGTTTTTGGTGCGTGGCAGGCAACCTGTAAACACTGCTTAGGAAATCCTCAGGAGGAAGGGTAAGAGAGAGCAAAGAGAGGGTAAAATAAGGAGACAAAAGAGAGAAGTCATGTATTAGGGGAAGTGGAAGGTGGTGAGAGGGGCACTTATACCTGTTCAAGTGTGAGAATAAAAATAATAATTGAATTTGGTCATGCGTGGTTGCAGAGAAGAAAAGTATGAAAGGTAAACACCACCAAAGCAGCCATTTTTTAAAAACTGCATATCCTGAAAATCACTTATCTCAACTCAGGGACAGTCCCCTCAAGTCTGAGCAATTAAGAGTTTTGTCAGTCCCTCTGGATCCTCTCTTCTTGAATCTGTAGCATCGTCCTTCTTAAGGCACATAATCCATTTTTTTTTACCCCTAAGACTCATTCCACATGGGATTATATAAAGAACTGTCTTTTCTTGGCAATAACTCAAAAAATAAATAGAATGAAATATATACTCATTCTTTTTTTGTGTGCTAAAAAGTGGAGCATTCGTTTGCTTTCAGTTTGAATCATTATAAAAACATCGCAGAACTTGTTCTTAATATTTCTTTTCTTCTCCTTCTTCATCTTCTTCTTCTTTTTTATGAAGGAGCCTGTCTCAACTTAGTATCCTTAACCAAACATACTTTAGTCTCAGGGCAAGAACCGGCTATAAAGAAAATACCGTTCTTTTAATAGCAGCTCTTTAGCCCTGGCTGTTCACTAAAAGCTAACTATGAGGGCAAGATGCATTTGAAACTTCTCATTAAGAACCACGATGTTTTACTTAAGTTGGACTATGCCACTCTGGATAATGTGAAACAGCAGTCACTTATTGAGAAGCAGGGACAGGAAGAGGAAATGGCTGATCTGTAACTAGAGTTCTCCAAAGGTGGTAGGTACATTTATTAATCTCTTGGGACCTATATTCAGTTAGCAACTTAAGCTGACTAGCACGTGTGTTGAGTAATGTTTAAATCGTCAGAGTGCACATATAGGAATTTAACATCACAGAAATTTATTTTTTCCCCATCCGTCCTTTCTAGACATTTCCTTTTTTAACTAAATTATGCAAACAACATTCAAAAAAGCAACTCAATTCAGGCTTGTTTGATAGAATCCTGTAGAATATTGATCATTAGAACTTCTCTTTTGCCACCAGACATGGACAAAGAGTCCTCTGTTCTAAGTAAATTAATCTAGGGCAAAGAAATTTCCATATTGCTTGCATTTAGTTTGGAGTTTTCCTTCTTTCTCCAAAGGCACCATTATGTGTGTGTGTGTGTGTGTGTGTGTGTGTGTGCATGCGTGTATACATATACACATTATATATGGAATCATATATAAAATATATAAATATATTTTAAATAGTATGTATTACATTTTTTAAATGTAAGCAATTTAATCTTGTTTTAAGAATTAAAAATAACTCTGAGGTAATTGAAGGAGTTGCAAATTCTACAAAGTAAATAGCAAAACCATGATGTTCTGGAAATATATGGAAACATGCAAATAGTAGAAAATGTATTATTATGATAGCCAGTGGCTAAAGGTCTGACCTAAATTAATTTAATCCCTCACTAACTACTTTGTAAAACCTCAGGTCCAATGCTAACAATAGCCCTCACACAAATGCAGCAGAGGCACAAATGTATTAGACCTAAATGCCCTATAAAATGGTTTGAGACCTAGAAGATCTGTGCCCTGATACTATTTTAAAAAATTATGACTGATAAGACATTCTCAGCTTGAGAAGCCTTGAAAGAAAAATGACTCATTCCATAAAGGCATTTTTATAAGGGAAGTGGATTTAGAATATAATGGTGACATTTAGTCATTATAAAGCAGATAATTTCACGAAGAATAATTTGATATTTATAACAGCATCATTGTCAATTAAATTTTGTAAAGAGTAAAAGTGAATCAAAGGTCCTTGGTGAGCAAGGAAAGAGGAAGTGGAAGCTCTGTGATGGGGTGGTTAGCAGTTAGGAGGGAAGAAAAACAAAGAAGCGATTGTACTAATTATTGCAGTTTTTTGTTTTTAATTCCACTATCTTTTAGGTCGGCATCATAGCAGAATCAAATGCCCTTAGTATTATATAAATGTATATACATCCAGGTTTCTTTTTTTTTTTTTTTTAAATGTTTATTAATTTTTGCAAGAGAGAGACAGAGACAGAGACAGAGGGTGAGTGGAGCAGGGGCAGAGAGAGAGGGAGACACAGAACCTGAAGCAGGCTCCAGTCTCTGAGCTGTCAGCACAGAGCCAGATGTGGGGCTCAAACTCACAAACCATGAAATCATGACCTGAGCTGAAGTTGGATACTTAACCGAATGAGCCACCCAGGTGCCCCTATAAATCCAGGTTTCTAGATGGCCAAATCTTCTTGTGGATTTCATTGTCTCCTTCCCCCACCCCACTCCCCCTCTGGATTACTCATCTAATGTACTAGTTTCTCTTCTGCAAGGCTTCCTTAAGATTTTGTTTTGTTACAATTTTTGGTTGCTAACCCGGTCCTTGAAAGACGGTTGTTTACTACATTCTAAGAAAGCCACAAACAAGGAGTGTCTCCATTGTTCTTTGGTTACACATTCCAGTCTATTCAAATTGTGAACCAACTTGTTTTTCTATTGTTTGTAGTCTATAGCCTCATATACTCTGTATTACCTCCTGAAGACAATACAGGTATTTTAAATGTCAGGAACATGCGTAAGTAATCAAACTCTATTGTATAATATATTGTGCCAAGAATGTATTTTCACACATGGTGTGTTAGTGAAGAAATAAAACCTTTAAAGTAAAGTGTTTTCTATTAGGCTACTTAATATAGAAATGGTTCATGCCCTGAGGCAAAAATTAATTGATGTGTAGGCATAACTTAGTGATTTTTAATTGAAACCTTTTTTAATTGAAACAAGTGTAAATCTGGAAGCCAAATCACATTTTGAGTCTATGGATTTATGGCTAGGATAAGTTTATGCTGAATTAGCTTTCATAAAATGTGCTTTCTTAGAAAAATAGCATTAGCTCCAAAATAAATGTTTTTGGTGGCTTTCTTGCACCCAAAACAAAATTACTGAAATTTGACAATAGAATAAAACATTTATCTTAATTAATAGTAGCACATATTTGAGAATAAAGTATGTTCAATAATTGTTTCCTAAGATCCAGCATCTGGAAATGCATTCACAACATCACCTGACCAGCAAACAATATTTCATTTTTAGGACAGAAAAGATGAAGCTTTATCCCGTAGTTACAAAGGCTACGTTTTACCAAAACTATTCATTAATCCCCTGCCCCCTCCCTTATCTGGGGTTTTGTTTTCTGCCACTTCAGTTCCCCCCCCCCCCCACCTCCACCCCCACAGTCATCTGTGGTCAGGAAGCAAATGTTCCTTCTGACTCTCAGAAGGTCCATAGCAGCCTAAGGCTAGGTCATTTACCGCACTTCATCTCATCACATAGGCATGTTATCTCACATCATCAGGAGAAGGAGGGTGAATATAGTACAATATTTTGAGAGAGAGAGAAGGACCACACTCACGTAAGTTTTATTACAATATATTATTACTCTTTTATTATTAGTTTTTGTTGTTAATCTCTTACTGTGCCTCATCTGTTGCTGTTTTAAGTTTATTAATTTTTGAGAGAGAGAGAGAGAGAGAGAGAGAGCACAAGCAGAGGAGGGGCAGAGAGAGAGGGAGAGAGAGAGAATCCTAAGCAGGCTGGGCACTATCATCACGAAGCCTGATGCAGGGCTCAGGGCTCCAACTCACAAACCTTGAAATCATGATCTGAGCCAAAACCAGGAGTCAGACGCTTAACTAACTGAGCCCCCCAGGTGCCCCTGGGCCTCGTTTGTAAATTAAACTGTGTCATAGGTATGTATGTATGGCCATAGCTCATTTTATTGTGCTTCACTTTATTGCGCTCCATAAATAGTGTGTTTTTATAAATTGAAGGTTTGTGGCAACCCTGCAGGGAACAAATCTATTGGTTCCATTTTTCCAATAGCATTTGCTCACTTTCTGCTCTGTGTCACATTTTAGTACTTCTTCCAATATTTCACACTTTTTCATTATTATTATATTTGTTATGGTGATCTGTGATCAGTGATTAACCACTCACTGAAATCTCAGACAATGACTAGCATTTTTTTAGCAATATTTTAAAATTAAAGTATATACATTGGTGTGTTTTTTTAGACTTAATGCTATTTCACAGTTAATAGACTACAGTATAGTGTAAACATAACTTTTATATACACTGGGAAACCAAAAAATTCATTTGACTTGCTTTATTGTGATATTTGCTTTATTGCGGTCGTCTGGAACCAAACCTACGATATCTCCAAGGTATAGGTAAAAACAGTATATATAGGGATCAGTACTATCTGCAGTTTCAGGCATTCACTGGAGGTCTTGGAATATATCCCTGTGGATAAGGTGGGGGGAAGGGGGTGGTGGGGGAGAGGGGACTACTGCAGTATATTGTTATAAGGTCTATTTTCTTTGTGAACATCTGCTTTGTATTTCATTCATTCCTTGGGGTTTGTAGCTTGGTAAAACACAATTGGCAAATATATTTACCTAAAAAAAAATTTCTCATGACTCTTCTAACTCCCCAATTAGAATTTTAGATCAAAAAGAGAGTAAGCGATAAATGCTATTTATTTATTTATTTATTTAATGCTTAAAGGATAAAAGAACAGAATGCCTAGCTCATTTACTTCTATTAAGATGTGCATGGGGGCACCTGGCTTCAGTTGATTAAGCATCCGACTTCGGCTCAGATTATGATCTCACTGTTCATGGGCTCGAGCCCCACCTCAGGCTCTATGCTGACAGCTCAGAGCCTGGAGCCTGCTTCAGATTCTGTGTTTCCCTCTCTCTCTGCCCCCCCCTCTCTCACCGTCTGTCTTTCTCTATCAAAAAAATAAATAAACATTAAAAAAGAAAAAGACCTGCACGAAACCATAAATGGTAATGTGTTTATGTAACCTGTTTAAAATCTATCCAAGTCAGAGAAAATATCAGCCCTCACTGGGTATATCAATATACAGTTCTGCAATATAAGAAAAGAAAAAGTGACCAAAATAAACTTTAAAAAGACAAACAAACAGGGGTGCCTGGGTGGCTCAGTCAGTTAAGCGTCCAACTTTGGCTCAGGTCATGATCTCGCCGTTCGTGGGTTTGAGCCTGTGTCGGGTTCTGTGCTGACAGCTCAGAGCCTGGAGCCTGCTTCAGATTGTCTCCCTCTCTCTCTGCCCCTCCCCCACTCATACTCTGTCTGTTTGTCTCTCTCTCTCTCTCTCTCTCAAAAATAAAATAAAAACATTTAAAAATTAAAAAAAAAAAAAAGAGATCATGTGGGTCAGTGTATTACTTTGATCAGAGATTTCTGACCAACCAAAAGAACTGAATTTGACATCTATTCAAAATAATGGATCATTTGGTAGCAATGTATACTCTTCTTTCTGGGTTATCTGCTCAGGTACCTGTCACTGCCAATCTCTGTTTTTGGTCTAAAAAATTAGGCTTCTTGGCATCCCCCTCTGCTTTTCCCCCACTGCCTGAAATAGTCTCTGTTTGGTAGTATTCAGATTAGACTTTCTAGAAAGTCTTTTTTTAGTTTGGCATGGGACCCTCATTTTAGCTCCTCCATTTGAATTCTCTAATTCTGGTGAAATAGGATTCTCCAGTATTAAATCATGATGTCTCCAGGGTAACAAAGCAGAGAAGTGGTAGGATATGCTAAATAAGGCTCTGAGCCATTTCAAATATTATGTGGAAAGCAACCAGGAATAATCAAAGGCACCATAGAATTTCAAAGAAGGGTATTCCTTGAATGAACATATATTGAAGAAATAAAATGCATGCAGAACAAAAATGGGGAAGTAAAAAATATATTCATATTTTATTTTATTTGCATGAAGAAACACTGGAAGAATAAACCAAAAACAATAAAAATTATTACCCATTAAGGAAAAGAGCTGGAGTGGGGCAAGAGAAAGAGTAGAATCTATTTGTGTATACCTTTCAGTTTGGAATCATGAAAAACAAAGTTAAGTTGAAATAAAAAATACTTGGAAGATCGGGATCGGGATCCTCAGCTCTACTTCCTGAGTTAGTTCTGTTCTATAGTTGCCAGTGGTCTCTGGCAGCTATGGGCAATCAAGACCACCACAACCAAGTACAGAAAAAAGACCACCTTTTCCTCAAAGAGCTCCAGTAAATGTCCCAGAATTGAGTCTTATGGTTTTTTTTTTTAAGTTTATTTATTTATTTTGAGGAGTGAGAGAGTGGGGGGAGGGGCCAAGAGAGAGATAGAGGTAGAGAGAGAGGGAATCCCAAGCAGACTCCATACTGTCAGCATGGAGCCTGATGTGGGGCTTGAACTCATGAACCATGAGATCATGACCTGAGCTGAAACCAAGAGTCAAATGTTTAACTGAGTGAGCCACCCAGCTGCCTGAGTCTTATGGGTTTTGATTGGCCTATTTTGAACCATGTGCTCAACTCCCAATCCATCCCTGTAATCAAAGAGATAGCATGCTACCATTGGCTGTGCTGTGGGCACAGGAGTGAAGTGTGCTTCATGGGAAGTGTGATGGTAGAAAGGAGAGAAATAATACCCCAAAGGGAAACTGGGGTATATTGTCAATAAGGGATGATAGATGCTGGGCAGTAAGAACACTAAATATGTCTACCACACTCCCCTCTCAGTAAAGACCCTTGAGGAACTTTACCAGACATCTCCAGTTTTAAGGAGATGACCAAAAGTAGCTTTTTAAAAGAGACCTGAGACTCCGAAATTAAAATGAGTTTCTCAGCCTAAAACAGGCTATTCAGAGGACATGTTACTTTAGGAAGCAGGTCAGAACAATTGCTATTTTAATCAAGAAAGAGCAGCAGTTAAATAAAAATTACTTAAATCCCAAAGACTGAGATTTATGAAACAGCTAATGATGAGCAGTTTAATAGAACTGGCTTTCTTGAGTGAGACAGGACAAGAAACTATTTTTGTATTGTTCTTTTGTTATAAAAGCTGGGTAATTATTTGGGCCTTTAAACCCTCTTTGTATTTCTGAATGATGACCATAGCCAGTTCTTAAATAAATAAATACTCCACAAGGAAAAGACTGAAAAGAGGCATTCTTTGCAGCAGAGGTTCTAGCCTGTTATTCCATGGCTGGTCTCAATTAGCTTTCTGCCGCCGCCACGCATTAGTGAAAATGGCAGTGGGCGTAAAGAACATGCCCATAGGTCTGTGGAAGATTTCCATTTTCTCTTCATTTCTGGCACCACTGTAACACTTCAGCCCAGCACACATAATCAGTTGGAGTGCATGAATAAAACTCTACTATATATAGTATGAGTGAATTCCAGGATGCAAACTATATATAGTCGAGCAAAATAACAAGTTCGGTCTCATGTTACTCAGCTTGGCAGTGTTTAAAACATTAAACAGTTCTTTCCAGTCACTCCTTGTTGAATGCTGGTCTTTACTGGTGCTTCCTTTGTGCACCCTTACTTTCAGCTAGGCTGTTTTTATAAGTCTGTTTCTGGACTTTTGTCAAGTAGTCGCTGTTTCTGTCTGATTTCCATGGACAGACATGGTGGTAGCATTTCTAGGCAGGAAGAGCTCACGCCGGCCATCTGGCTGGGGGGTTGCCTGAAATCTTTTTGGAGGTTACTTGGAGGGTGCTGATGGAGACTACAGATGGAGGGCTAAAGGATTCACCTAAGGCTATCTTTTGGTGCTGCCACTACCATACAGTGTATCTTTTTGTTTTCTTATAGAAACTGCTCATTCTGGCAGGCGCTTATCCAGCCAATTAAGTAAAGCTCATCTAACAGGAAATCTCTATTTTTTTCTCTGAACTGCCGATTTCCCTCAGCAGGGAATTGAGGGATCCGGTGAACATTTATTGGGACATTGGGGACGCCGACAAGAACAAGACGGTTCTTGTTTTCAAGTTGTTCATGGTCTACACTGGAGTTGGGGTAAAGGGACACACAAAACCAAAAATATATGCAATGACTGGTACTTCAGTGGTGCTTTGTAGAAGTTACATTGTGGGCACAAGGGAAGGTTCCATCTATCTCAGATCGCACTCCCTATTTGTATCTCTTCTCTCTAGTGCAGAGCAGCTCATATGTCATTTCTCACCCCATCCCATTCACTTGATTTCACAAGTATTTATTGAGTATTAACTCTGTGGTCATTGCTGGGGCTGCAGCTATGTTGGACTTTTATTCCAGTTTGGGAATCAGATAATAAAAAAGTAAACAAGATATTATATAGTAATAAGACAGGCTAAGGGATAGCTAGGGACCGTGGTGGTGGTAGGGGGCATAAAAGGGGAAGGGTTGCAATGGTAGGCACAGAGATCACAGAAAGCCTGTGTGGGGAGGTGACATTTAGCTGAGACAGGATTGGTAAGAAGTAACCAGCCATAGGGGGATCTGAGGAAAAGCATTGCTCTCAGGTAAACTAGAAGGGCAAAGGCTGTAGGCAGGGAACATTTTGGAGTGTTTCAGAAATGGAAAGGAACCAGTGTGACTACAACTTACAGTGAAGGGGGGCAGTATTGGGAGTTGAGCTTGGAGAAATCAGTAGTGGCCAGATCACAAGGTCTGTGCAATCTTGGTGGGGTTTGAATTTTATCCTCAGCGCAACTTGAAGAAGGAAAATATACTTTTCCAGTTATTGGGGTATATGTGTTTCTCATCCAGGGTACTCTCTTCAGCATCTGAAGGAAACAGAATTAGTAATTACAATATTGGCTACTTGGTGAGCACAGAATTAGAGCAAAAATAAATGAAAGGTTTTGAGAGATATTTTGCATAGGCTATGGACGGGTCCGTACCATTGGGGATTTGCCCTTTTGAATGTCTGGATATTTGTGAGCACCTGATGTACTACATACCCTTGAACGAATTTTCATTCTCCAGGTCGCCTTGATTTTTAGGGTTGACAGGAATCTCTTGTCCACACTGTCCCCTTTCTTCACTTTCACAACTTTCAATACATTGAGGATCCTCAATTTATTTATTTATTTTTAAAACATTTTGTTTGTTTGTTTGTTTGTTTTGTAGTCTTCACACTCAGCATGGAGCCCAACGCAGGGCTTGAACTCAATGACCTTGAGATCAAGACCTGAGCTGAGACCAAGAGTCAAATACTCAACCAACTGAGCCACCCAAGTGCCTGGATCCTCAGTTTATAAATAATATTTAATCACCTCAAGAATCTAATCCAAAGCCTATTATATAATGGACCTTCATCGGAAGTATGTAGTTATATAATATCCCATCCACAGTTAGTGAATGATTGTTAGAATTAGTCCTAAAGAGTGAGACTTCCAGACTTGGTCTTTTGTTTGGGGGTGAGTCTTCCTTTTAGGCTTGTCACCTATAATTACTGACCATAATATGAATATGCTTTAAAAAAAATTTTTTTAGGGGTGCCTGGGTGGCTCAGTCGGTTAAGCGGCCGACTTCGGCTCAGGTCATGATCTCGCAGTCCGTGAGTTCGAGCCCCGCGTCGGGCTCTGTGCTGACAGCTCAGAGCCTGGAGCCTGTTTCAGATTCTGTGTCTCCCTCTCTCTGACCCTCCCCCGTTCATGCTTTGTCTCTCTCTGTCTCAAAAATAAATAAACGTTAAAAAATTTTTTTTTTTAAATTTTAATTCCAGTATAGTTAACACACAGTGTTATATTAGTTTCAGGTGTAAAATATAATGATTCAACAATTCTATACATTACTCGGTGTTCATCATGATAAGTGTATTCTTAATCTCCTTCACCTATTTCATCCATCCCCCACCCACCTCCACTCTGGTAACTGTTCTCTAGAGTTAAGAGTCTGTTTTTTGGTTTGTCTCTTTGTTTCCTTTTTTGTTTTTATTGTTTTTTAAATTCCACATATGAGTGAAATCATATTGTGTTTATTTGTTGTTCTCTAACAGACTTATTTCACTTAGCTTTACACTTTCTAGTTCCATCCATGTTGTTGCAAATGGCAAGATTTCATTCTTTTTTATGTTTAATATTCCATTATATATATATATATATATATATATATATATATTCTTCTTTATTTATTCACCTATCGCTGGACACTTGTTTCCATAGTTTGGCTTCTGTAAATAATGCTGCAATAAACATAAGGATGCATATATCTTTTTGAATTAGTGTTTTTGTACTCTTTGGGTAAATACCCAGTAGTGGAATTGCTGGATCATATGGTCGTTCTATTTTTACTTTTTTAAGGAACCTCCATACTGTTTTCCACAGTGGCTGCACCAGTTTGCATTCCCACCAACAGCGCATGAGGGTTCCTTTTTCTCCATATCCTCACCAACACTTGTAGTTAAGATGTATGTGGTTTTGATGTAAAATAGAATCTTTACCCAAAGGATCTGTCCACCTAGCAATTTAAAACCCAAATAAAATAAGTAGTGTTTCTTCTTTTTGGAACTCGTCTGCTCATTCATTCAAGTACATGGAGCTCCAGGCGGTGCAATGGGCACAGGGGATAGAACAGTTGCATGATGTACTCCCAGGCCCCGGGTCTGAAAAAGCTTTTAAGTGTATTTCCGGTCCTTAGAATGAACAAATTGTCCAATTACAAACTATATACTTATAACTGCCTGAATTTATAGGGTATGTTCTCCATTCAGCTTACAAATATCTATCTTTAATTATCTTCCCAAGACTAACAGCCACCACACCACAGCTCCTGGTTTCTCCACTCGCCTCCCTCTTCCTTCTTCCTACCTCCAGAGCTCTTGCTGCTGTTGCCATGACAACCGGAATGAAAAGCCTTGGAACCTTATATTTTATTATGGGTGCCTCCCCATAAGGACATTATTGTACATCTGCCAAACTGGACTCTGGAGGCTCTTCTTTAAATATACCATTAAGTCATGTTAAAATAGGAACTCTAGAGGCAAGATTATGATGGTGTTTAATCAGGGACCTAGGAATTCTCAAATCTTGTTTTCAACCAGCCATTTCCTTCTTTGAGGTTTTCAAAGAAAATATGTACACTAATGACAAAGCAAGATCTAGGCATGCTTTTTACTAAATGGGGCTTTACACCTAAACCCCATATGGCTTTCTAGTGACTACATCCAGGCCTGGTGGAGATCACTTTTGGCCTAAGCCAGGTTGGCCTGAGGAATCTACTTGACTAAGAAACAACTCAAATCTGTCCTCAGAGCCCCAGGCTCTGAGAGCCATCTGCCTGCTTGACATTTACCTTTGGGTGACTCTTAGACATGTTCACCGTACCAATCTTTCCATCCCTATTCTTCCCCTAGTCTTTCTCCTCTCAGTTAACATCTCCACCATTCAGCCAGTGGCCCAAGCCAGAAACCTGGGAGTCACCTTGAGTCTTCCCTTTCCCCGGCCTCACCCCATTCCTAACCGTTCCCTATCAAGTCCTGTCAGCTCTATCTCCAACATGAAACTCGAAGAGGTCTGCTTCTCTACATCTCCACTCCCACCTCTTTACAGCAAAACATAGTCATCTTCGTCCTGGATTGTAATAGAATTCTGACTCTTCTCCCCAGTTCCACTTGTTTTCCCCTGAAGCCCTTCTCCATAGAGCAGCTAGATTGTAACACTTTTTTTGTTTGTTTTTTTTTTAATGTAATTTATTGTCACATTGGCTTAGGTACAACACCCAGTGCTCATCCCAACAAGATTGTATCACTTTGTACTTTGGAACTCTTCATGGCTTCCCATTATACTTGGAATAAAATCCATATTCTTCATGCTGGCCTACAGGGCTCTGCCCTGAGCTCTCTGAGCAAACTTTCAAGCCTCATCTTGTGCCATTCTCCACCTGGCCTCTACTCCAGTCATACTTTTCTTTCCTCAACCCCCCATGTGGCTTGCAAATATCTGTCATCAATTTCCTTCGAAGTCAAATAGCTGCCATAGGTCCTGGTTTGTGGACCACGTTTGTTCCTCCCACCCATGCCTTTACACTTTCAACAACTTCTGCCTGGAACACGTCTTCTCCACCCTTTGCCATCTCTTTTCCTAGTGGCTGTCTCCTCTTCAACCTTGAGGTCTCAGTGAAATGTCACCTTCTCAACAAGCCCTTCCCTGACCACCCTATCCAAAATGGCCCTCCCTCCTCAATGATCCTCTATCAGTGCATCCTGTGTATTTCCTAAACTACACTTCCCAGAATATATAACCATTTTGTTTACTTGTTTGTGTATTTACTAAGTTTGTATTCCCAAGTAGGAATGTCAATTCCTTGAAGGCAGGGACCAGATCTGTTTTATTCACACTGAATGGCACATAAGAAGAGCATAATTAGTATCTCTTAGATACATGAATGATCCTGCTTGAAATTCTGGCAGCAACATCTGCACCCAGCAAAGAAATAAGAAATTCTTTTTCCCATTCATCCTTCACTGTCCTAGTCAGGGTCTTGATGGATCATACAAATGAAGATATTTTAATGAAGGAATTATTTCTTTAAAAAAATTTTTTTATGTTTTTTTTTTAAATTTTTTTTTAATGTTTATTTATTTTTGAGACAGAGAGAGATAGAGCATGAACAGGGGAGGGTCAGAGAGTGGGAGACACAGACTCTGAAACAGGCTCCAGGCTCTGAGCTGTTAGCACAGAGCCCGACACGGGGCTCGAACTCACAGACCGCGAGATCATGACCTGAGCCGAAGTCGGCCGCTTAACCGACTGAGCCACCCAGGCGCCCCTATGTTTATTTATTTTTGTGAGAGAGAGAGACAGGGAGACACAGAATCTGAAGCAGGTTGCAGGCTCTGAGCTGTCAGTATAGAGCCCGATGAGGGGCTCGAGCCCATGAACAGCGAGATCATAGCCTAAGCAGAAGTTGGACACTTAACCAACTGAGCCATCCAGGCACCCAAAGGAATTATTTCTTTTTTTTAAAAAAATGTTTATTTATTTAGTTTTGAGTGAGAGAGAGAGCATGAGTGTGGGAGGGGCAGAGAGAGAAAGAGAGAGGATTTCAAGCAGGCTCTGCACTGTCAGCCCAGAACCTGATGTGGGACTCAAACTCACAAACCGTGAGATCATGCCCTAAGCCAAAATCAAGAGTCAGATGCTTAACTGACTGAGCCACCCAGGTGCCCCTAATGAAGGAATTGCTAACTGAGACATGGGCAGGGTTATGAGAACCAACACAGGATGTTGAGACACCAAAGACTGGCATGAGCATGGAGCGATTATACCCCTCAAAAGGTGAGGACAAAGGAAGCAAATGAATGGTGTCCCTATGGCCCAGTAAGAGCTGGAGCTTTGGAGGAAGGGCCATCCAGCTACAGATGTAGTCTGGAGAAACATAGCCACTGCCAGATTGGCAACAGCTAAGCAGGATAGGAATAGCCAAAGAAATACCCCATCCTGACTCTCCTCTTACTCTCTCATCGATGATCCATGCCCTTTCTTGGCTAAAACCAAGTAAAAACCAGCCTGAAAGGAAATGCAGGTGAATGAATACATTTGTAGCCCAGCCTTTCAAAGCACAGAGCAGGTGATAAATGGAGAATGATCAGCAGAGATGTGACTCCTAGCAACCGGAACTCAGACTGGTCTTACTCCTATGATTTAGAGGTCAATCAAATTTGGGGTTTATGCTTGGAATATAACTACCATTTATACCATTGTGTCTAAGGAAAAACCATTTGGATTTTTTAAGTAACGAACTTACTAATAAACTTGGGAACATAATTCACTAGGGCATTTATAGTGCCTTTATAGTGAACGAGTGGGTGAGGTGTTTTTATTATTAATAAACATAGCACAGCCTGCTCAAAGAAAGAAAGAAAGAAAGCTCCCATAATCTTATTTGGCTACCTCATAAATTGAATTATGAGGCATTTTGGTAATATACATAGTATCCTCACAAAATACATGGGACCAGTATCTGGCAAATTGGATTTCTAGGTCCTGTCAAACCAGTTACAGAGAAAATATAGCTAGAATTTTTTTCTGAGTCAAAAACCTTAAAGTCTTTGAGTTCCGGTTTTCATCCTGCTCTCAATAGTTGCTATGTGAGAATGTCCATTTCTGGTTCATGTTAGTCTGTAAATACAGAATTGCACCCTGTTTATTTCAGGGATATTGGTCATCTTGGAGTTTTCACAAGGTTTTACAAACTATGCTGGAGGAAATAAGAAGTGAAATGCAAGTCTTCCTAACAGCTGACAATGCAGCTTTGGGGAAAATGCCATTTCATCTTTGTAAATTTAGCACTGGGAGTTGGGGCTGAGTTGCATGGCTAGGGGAATAACCATGTCAATATACAATTCCTCTCTAAAAATCTTTGCTTTACAATATGACTTGAATGCTCAGACAGCTATATTGAATATCTCAATAGGAGTAGAAGGGCATTAGGATAAAGAGGCAGCTGCCAAATATATTGTATCTTTGTTAATTAAATGCTAGATCTGTAAATGGGGCTCCATAATAGCAAACAGCAACCTCATTTCCAATTCATTTCTCTCTTTGCTTAAAATTCTCTAAATATTGGAAATAAGAACCACCAATATTTAATAAGAATGTCCCCCCCCCACCTTGTCTACTCTCTGCATTGTGTAGCCAGAAAGAATGCAATATGTTTATTGTGTTTATTGATTTATTTACACTTACAAAAATAATAGAATGCTAGTTTAAGACAGGCTTGATTTTATCTTTCCACTGTGTAGAAAAGAAGCAAATTATTCTAAGGCTTTAAATGTTTGAAATACAGAGGCTTGTGAGGAAAATTCAAATCTGCCTCTGATTTCCCTCTGTTCTGGGATTCTGCAAACAGAAAATCCTCTCCTAAAAAAAAAAATATATATATATATATATATATATATATGCACACAAACACATATATACATATACATTTATATAAATATATATGTATATATATATATTTATAAACTACCTGGCACATAACCCAAGAAAAGCGAAGCAGGGTAGATGGCAAAGTGAAACATAAACGCAGTGGAAAAATGTTTGGAAAGCCACTCTTTACCAATAAATATCTTAATTAAATCATCTAGGACCTTATTCCGCAATGATATGCACTAGGTGTCTCTGCCTCCATTTAATCAGCTCAGCATTATTCCCCTTTCAGAAATGATACATACTGTTGAGGTGTATCCAGCTGAAAGACACATCAACACAAAGTGCAATGCAATTCAAATGTGGGGTTTTTTTCAGTGTATATTTTTAAATGGCCTCATTTCTTCCACTATCTATAGACTGATCATAATGGATCACCCAGGTTAAAGGATGAAGTAGAAATAAGGCACTACCACATTTGTAGACACGAAAACACAGTAACTGTAGGTTTATGGAAACTAAGCTTAAGAAATATGCAAGGCACTTACTGGTTTCTTTCAGAAACCTCTAAGATGTGGGAGAAATATGTGTGAGATTTGGGCTTTCGTTTATTCAAATATGAGGAATTTGTCCGCTAGAGTCAACTGACTGATAGTAGATGGGAAGGATTAGTGTGGGTCTTATTTGGCAGGCTTCTCGGTAGAAACCCACATGCTCTCTGACATTGATTATAATTATTTTTCCATCATTCCCAGGTTAAGTTCTTAGCAGGAATGTGAGCCAACTCTCTCCCTACGAAGGCTCCTGCTGTGAAACCATTTCTGGCAATGAATCTTTAACAAAAGATCAGGAACTTGACATTTCTTTTTAAGCGCGAGAAGAAAATGTGTGCAATGTTGGAAGCAAATATAGGGATAGAAAGAGCTTCTAAACAGTCACAGGGAGGAGCAGTGAATCAGGAAGAAACATTACATGATATGCCAGTGGCTTTATTTTTGCGAAACAGCAACTAATGACTAGGCATGGAATATGTAGACTATATATTGTTATGCTTCGGTGTCTTTAAAGTAGAAGGAGGGACGATGTGTTTAATTGTTGTTTTGGACCAGGTGTATCTTTATGATTTTATATTCAACTGATCTTCAAGGAGATTGTTAGGAGGTTGAAACAGAAATTTAGGATAATATTTTAAGAAACAGAAAAGGCAATTATTTTTGTTCTAATTGACTAGACCCGCAGAGTTAAAAAAATTTTTTTTTCAGAAATGATGTGTACATTTGTGAATTTATTAATCTGATTTTCAGGGCGAGTTCTTGGGGGAAAGGCTAAATAAAGTACCAGGATGCTTCCAGGGTGAGAATTTTTCATCCTCACAGTGTCCATCTACAGTAAGAAAATTGCTTCAAAATTAATTTGAACAGCAACAGATGCAGAAAATGGCATGGTGATAAAAAAAAATTTACCAAATTAAACATAAAAGAGTGTCAACTTCTCTCCTAAAGGATGGTAATTCTACCTCATGGCTTAGTGCATTGTAATGATTGGTTTCCCCATTAAAATCAAATGCAGAATATAATTAAGTAAATCCTTCAGCTTACATGTCTTTTAAAATTCCACTAGCATGGGGTGCCTGGGTGGCTTAGTTGGTTAAATGTCTAACTCTTGATTTTGGCTCAGGTCATCATCTCACAGTTCATGAGTTTGAGCCCCCTGTTGGGCTTTCTTCGAAGAGCCTGCTTGGAATTCATCTCTCTCCCTCTCTCTCTGCCCTCCCCCACTTGCACTCTTCTCTCTCAAAGTAGATAAATAAACATTAAAAAAAAATTCTGCTAGTGTGATGGGTACTAAGGAAGGAACTGGTGATGAGCCCTGGGTGTTGTATGTAAGTGATGAATCACTGAATTCTACTCCTGAAACCAATGTTACATTGTATTTAAATTTTTAAAAGATTGGCTCAAAAAATGAAATAAAATAAAATTCCACTAGCCGAGGGACTCACCAGAGGAAGTAATAAGTACTTTATTTTATTTTATTTTTTATAATTTTTTTTAACGTTTATTTATTTTTGAGACAGGGAGACACAGCATGAACGGGGGGAGGGTCAGAGAGAAAGGGAGACACAGAATCTGAAACAGGCTCTAGGCTCTGAGCTGTCAGCACAGAGCCTGACATGGGGCTCGAACTGACGGACCGCAAGATCATGACCTGAGCCGAAGTTGGATGCTTAACTGACTGAGCCACCCAGGCACCCCAATAAGTACTTTAATGAATGCCTTTCACCATAAATGTAGTTCAGATGAGACTTAAAGTCAGCTCAAATAACATAATAGGCACTTTTAGCCACTGGACTAATAAACATTTTTTTTTTTTTTTTTTTTTTTTTTGCTGAATTAGACTCTTCTAACCTTTTGGATAAAGTTCCTATTGGTATTCCTCTTCCTACCTTTGTGAAAACTGTAACCAAAATAGATGTGTACATGTTTATACACGAGAATGAGATTAAATGAAAAGTTTGATTTAAAAAGGACACCACATATTATAGAAAACCAAAATGTATCACAGCAGTGACCCCATGCATGTTACATCAAAATTCATTGCAGGAGGATAAATCATCCTTGTTTTTAGATATGGAAAATGCATATTGTTCTTCCTGTTTTAACATGTAAATTTACATTCAGTTACAAAATCACAATTCAATTTCTATCTCAAATTTTGACTGTCATTATTATATTAATAAAAAATCACATTTCTAGAAACAATTATAATTACGTATCTTTCGGGTCTATTGTTACTGTCTTGATTTGGCATAACCAATACTTCTCACTACAGGTGAAGATGTTAATCATACTGGGGGAAAAAACTAATAACTATTCTCCAGTGCTAGGAAAATGAACATATCTGCCTGGATGGGAGAAACCTAAAAAATTCCAATAGTCTGCCTTATCTCTTCTATCAGCATAACAGCTAACATTTATCACATGTGCAAGACTGCTGGACATTTTACATGCATTCTCTCATTTAATTCTCATAAATCTCTTAAATATCACATTTAAGCCCCCAACAACCCTATGAGAGAGGTACAAATATCCTCATTTATACTGAGAAAACTGAAGCATAGAGAGATTGAGTGGCTTGTCCAAAGTCATACAGGCAGGAAGCCATCTTTTGTAATCCTCTGTATCAGTTGTATCTTCCAGGAAGCAGACACTGAGATGGAGTTAAGAGTGTAAGGAGTTGATTTTGGTGAAATGCCTGTAATAGAAAAAAAGGGGGGGGCGCCTGGGTGGCGCAGTCGGTTGAGCGTCCGACTTCAGCCAGGTCACGATCTCGCGGTCCGTGAGTTCGAGCCCCGCGTCGGGCTCTGGGCTGATGGCTCGGAGCCTGGAGCCTGTTTCCGATTCTGTGTCTCCCTCTCTCTCTGACCCTCCCCCGTTCATGCTCTGTCTCTCTCTGTCCCAAAAAAATAAATTAAAAAAAAAAAAAAAAAAAAAACGTTGAAAAAAAAGAAAAAAAGGGGGAGGAGGCAGGATAGGACAGGTAAAGCCTCTGGACCCTGGTGTGGATCTGCCACTTGTGAAAGAAAAGTAGGGAGGAAAAAAGATTGAATAAGGAGATGCTTAGAACAAAGTTTTGGCCAACTCACTTGGAAGCTCTGGAGTAAAGATTGACAATCAGAGGGTATCTCTGTTGGGCAGAACTAGTCAGGCTCTCATATTCCCATCATGTTCAGTTATTTTCCAGGGAAAAGCATGGCCTCAGCTCAAAAATTGAGTATAGTCTGAGACACTGCAGCTGGAGATCATCTGCTAATTGTTCCCCTTGCAGCTGGATGTAAGTTCTTTCTTGAAGGGGGATCCAAGTAGTACATCTTCCTGACCGTCACAGTCCACCCTTTCACCATCCAGATCCACCACTTCACATTTGGGGATCAGCTCCTCCAGGACTGTGGTGGGTCTTTCTTCTTGCAGAGAAACTTAGAAGAGGGAGGTTAGTAGGATGAACTATAGTCCTTGTCACTGCAGTGGCCTTGGGGCCACAAGTGGTACTAATTCTCTCCCTTCTCCACTATCTATTCTAAATTTATTTGCCCTTATCTATTATCTCTATTGGTCTCAGTGACTTACCTGGTGGTGAAACACAACCTTCATTTCTGATGGGTCTGAGCCACTGGTGACCATACCTTTCTCAGGCTTTGGTTGCTGTACTTGTCCCTATACATTCTTAGTTGGGCAAGGAGATACTATATAAAGCACTCAGTGGATCACCTGACTCCCATACATATTCCTCCTTCCCGCCATTTTGTAACAACAGCCAATTACTTTTGCCAAGATGGTGAGTCTTGCTTGCTCATCCGTGGACACAGGGATTAAAAATGTCCAGGCAGGAGCCATAACTTGTAGTTCAAATGGAGTTCTTGCTGGTTCCCCAATCATGACTTTTTTTTTAAAGTTTATTTATTTATTTTGAGAGACAAGAGAGAGAGAGAAGAGAGATAATCCCAAGCAGGGTCATTTCTGTCAGTACAGAGCCCCATGTGGGGCATGATCTCACGAACGGCAAGATCATGACCTGAGCCAAAATCAAGAGTCGCCCACTCAACCGACTGACCCACCCAGATGCCCCAATCATGGCTTTTTATTGGACAACTGCTCTCAGCTTTGTGCTCTCCATCCCTGCTTTCTTTGGATGATGTATGTTAAGCAATACCCACATTAGCTGCCTATCTATTTTGCCCCTTAGGATTCTATTAACCATCTCCACAGCTTTCTTTGAGTCAAGCCCCCTTGGCTGCCATTCCACTTTGCTGGTCATGGCAATAATTGTGGGATCCCCGCCCACCCCGCCTTGGCTTATGGTAGTTAGGTGCTGCCCCCTAGTCTCTACTGCTTCAGGGCCCCATCAGGCCCATTTTTGTCAGTGGGCCAAGCCCTATGACAGTCTCTCCTACTGGTAACCCTAGCCACCACTGAAACTTTAACTGATGCTGGTGCCTCTCTCACTAGCATATTCCTGATAGCTTTGACAAATGTAGCATTGTCTGGGTATATGTAATATACATACATGTAGTATCCTTTGGTAGGTCATCCGGCCTCACAAAATATCTATTCCAATGTGTTTACTTCTCTCACTTTCTTGATTCTTTCCTCTACCATCTGTCAGCAATTCAGATGTTTTGACTTCATTCAGAGTGGACCATCACTTTCTCCATGTTTCTAAGAGCTGCCCTAGCAGTGAATTTGCACCATCCCCTGGGGTTCTTGCTCAATATTAAATCCCATATCCTGGGAGGGTAGAGATACGAGATTTCAATAAACTATACTTTTTCCAGTGTTAGGTTTCAATAAACTGTACTTTTTCCAGTGTTAGGTTCTGGCTCCCTTGATCAAGCACCCTCAAAATTTCATCCCACGAGTACTCTCAGGCTCCTACTGGAACATGCTGGCTCATTTTTACAGCTCCATTTGGGAATAGTCCCTTTCCTCCTTTTTCAGACCCAGCTCAATGATCTAGAACCCAGGAGAGGAGCTGAGGCAGATGCTGATGGGGATCCCTGTTGTCTTGTGAGGTTGAGCCTTCTCTGGTGTCTTTTCACACCTGACTGCTAGCTTTAATAGAGAGGGGGCACCTCTGCAGTCTCTCAGGGTTCAGAGGAGCCCAGTGCATCAAAATAGGGGCATGTGCCAGATGGCCCATCCCATGTGTCATGGTCCCAAGTTTCACACACCAGGGATGGACTCAGCTGAGCACTCAAACATGTTTGAAGCTCTACAACAAATTATTAAATCTGGAGTTTGTACTGTTGGCTCCACCCTCAGCTCTAGGAGGGGTCATATGACTGGCATCTGGTTAACCGAAGTGTTGCATTCTCAGCCACAGTGATTCTTTTGTGGGGAACATGTGAGCAATCCAGGCCAGTGCATGTCAGGACTTTAGATTGTTGGGAATGGGAAGTTTCTTTTTGTCCTTGGAGCTATAAGGACATTAACCTGCCACTGCTGGTCACCATCTTCCTACCATGAAAGGAATGTATGCTTGGAAATAAAGCCAGCAGAGAGATAGGAAGATCAGAGACATCCAGAGAGCTGTGGTCCTGATACCATCATTTAACCCCCTGACTCCAGATGTGCCTGAAACCAGTATATTCCCAGACTTTTTCGCTACTTAAGCCAATACCTTCTTTTTTGGTATTTATTTATTTATTTATTTATATTTTGAGAGAGAGAGAGAGAGAGAAAGCGCTCAGGGGAAGGGGAATCCCAATCAGGTTCTGCACTGCCAGCCCCGATGAGGGGCTCCAACTCATGAATGGTGAGATTATGACCTGAGCCGAAATCAAGAGTTGGACGCTTAACTGACTGAGCCACCCAGGTGCCTCACCTTCTTTTTTGTCTTTTTAGATAATTTAGGCTTGGATTTTCATCACTTGAAAATAACTGCCTCCTGATAGTCATTCATCCAATCAGTATTGGCTGTGTGTCAGACATTGTTCCAGTGTAGAAATATAGCAGTCAACAAAATAGGCATCTCCTTGTCGGCCTACAACTTATATTCAGAACTTACATTCTAGGGTAAAGAAAAGAAGAAGGGAAAAAAGCAAATATGCAAACATTTTATATCAGTTGGTGACTAGTTTTGTGGGGAAAAAAATAAAGCTGGGTAAGAGGAAGGATATGTTGTAGGATACTCAGGGAAGGACTCACTGCTACGGTGACTTTGAGGAGAGACTTAAGGTATGTTAGGGGAATGAGCCATGAGATAATCAGTAGGAAGTTTCCAGGAAGAAGGAGCAGCAAGTTCAAAGGCTCTGAGGTGGACGTATGCTTGCAGAGCAATGAGGCCAAAGTGTTGGCAATATGACAAGGAAGGAGGTGAGAATAGAATATGATGTCAGAGAAATAGCAGGTTGAAACCATCGAGGCCCTTGACAGCCATTTGAGCTTTGTAGTTTTACTTAACGTGGCATGTGAATCCATTGGCGGGTTTTAAGAAAAATAATGACACAGGCTAACTTTTATTTTAAAAGAATTAATTGGATCGTTGAATGGAAGGGGCAAAGGTAGGAGCAAGGAATCCAGTTAGGAATCTGCAATAATATAGATGAGAGTTGATGGTGGCCAGGGCAGGGTGTCCAGTGAAATCAGAGAGAAATGGACTGATATGGGGTAGACCAGACAGGATTTGCTCACTAACTGGATGTGGGGATAGGAGAAAGAAAGGAGTCAAGGATGACTCCAAGGCCTGTGGCCTGAGCGATTGGAAGTTTGGGATAAAATTACAGTCATTTTCTGTTAAGCCTGAGATCTCTATCAGATATCCAAGATCTGACACTCACACATTTAGGGGAGAGGTCTAGAATAGAGATATATGTTGGGGAGTCATCAGTGCATAGATGGTATTTAAACTGTGAGACAGAATAAAACATGAATATAGACCAAGAAGAGATATGAGGGCTGAATCCTGCAACACTTCCGTATTTAGAGGTCAGAGAAATGAAGAGGACCAGTAAAGAACACTGAGAAGGAACAACCGTTGAGGTAGTTGATTTTGTATATAGTGAAAAAAATTCTTTAAGGAGGAAGTGATTGGCCATGTAAAAATTACAAAAGGTGTTGATTTCTAGGACAAGAAAAACGAGGGCAGGAATTTTATTACTGGGCAATGTGGAGCTATTTTAGCACTTACTGCCATCTTACATACTGACAACTGACATGATCATTTTCACTCTCCTCCCATTTAAATATAAGCTTTGCATCATTGTTTTGTTCATGAATGCATTCCTAGTATCTAGAAAAGTGTCTGGTATATGGTAAGTGTTCAATAAATACTTCTCAATAAATATTTCCTGAATGAAAAAATTGTGAAAAATAAGAAAAAAATATTTCTCAATCTCTTTTACAAAAAATATCTTGCATTTTATATTTTGGTAGAGGAAGTGATTGTGTAGCACTAGATTTTGAATTATGTTGAAAATTTGGCAAGAGATTTAACCTCACCAAGGTTTTGTTTCCTTATCCATAAAATAAGCGGAACAAAAATAAGGCATGTTTGAGAATGTACCCAGAACGTAGTAAGTACTCAATAAATGCTTTATAAATCTGGAAAAGATGGCCAGACCACACAGTGGCATGCAAATGTATTCCAGATAAATAAGTCATTTGACATGGTGTCATTGATTTGAGAAGTGAATCGGAAAAAGAAAAGTAAGTTGCATTTCCAACTAAAGGTACTTGAGTGCATCTCAAAGTGAAATAAGGGCCATAATACATTCAGATTCATGTTGCTATTATGGTTGTTTCACATTAAAATACATTAGCTTTGAGGTGTGTGGGGTGTGTGTGTGTGTGTGTGAGCGCACATGTACTTTTAATCCTCTTTATCTATTTCTCACCCATCCCCCCTCCCACTTCCCCTCTGGCAGCCACTTTTGTTCTCTGTTTTTAGGAACTGTTTGTGTCTTTTTCTTTGTTAATTCATTTGTTTTGTTTCTTAAATTCCACATATGACCGAAATCATGTTGCCTTTCTCTGACTGACTTACCTCACTTAGGTCCAATAATGTTGTTCCTAATGCCAAGATGTCATTCTTTTTTATGGCTAAGTAATATTCCATTGTATATGTATACTTCTACTTCTCCTTTCCCTCCATCTCCCCCCCTCCTCCTCGTCCTTTCTCTTCTCCTTTTGCTTCTTAATATCACATCTTCTTTATCCATTCATCTATCCATGGACAACTGGGTTGCTTCCATATCTTGGCTATTCTAAATAATGCTTCAATACATAAAGCGTACACATATCTTTTTGAATTAGTGTTTTCATTTTCTTTGGGTAAATACCCAGTAGTGGAATTACTGGATTATTACGGTAGTTCTATTATTAACTTTTTCGAGGAAACTTCATACTGTTTTCCACAGTGGCTGTACCAGTTGCATTCCCACCAACAGTGCACAAGAGTTCCTTTTTCTCTACATCCTCGCCAAAACTTGTTATCTCTTGTGTTTCTTATTTTAGCTATTCTGACAGATGTAAGGTGATATATTACTGTGGTTTTGATTTGCATTTCCCTGATGATTAGCGATGTTAAGCATTTTTTATGTGTCTGTTGGCTATCTATATGTCTTCTTTGTAAAAGTATCTATTCAGTTTCTTTGCCCATTTTTAATTGGATTATTTGTTATTTTTGTATTTAGTTATATAGGTTCTTTATGTATTTTGGATATTAACCCATTATTAGATATATCATTTGCGAATATCTTCTCCAATTTAATAGGTTGCCTTTTTGTTTTGTTGATGCTTTCCTTCACTGTGCAAAGGCCTTTTTTTTTTCCTTTTTTAGTACATTGTGTCTTATTGTTCATTCTGTAGTTCAAGTCTCATTACGTTATAGATCTAGGATGGGTAGATTTTTTTTTTTTAAGTTTGTTTTTAATTTGAGTGTAGCTGACACACAATGTTACATTAGTTTCAGGTGTGCAACATACTGATTCAACAAGACTATACATTATTGACAATAGCCAAATTATGGAAGCTGCCCAAGTGCCCTTTCATAGATGAATGCATAAAGAAGATGTGGTATATACAGACACATTGGAATATCATTCAGCCACAAAAAAAAAAAAAAAGAAATCTTACCATTTGTAATGACATGGATGAAGCTAGAGAGTATAATGCTAAGAGAAATAAATCAGAGAAAGACAAATACTACATGATTTCACTCATGTGGGATTTAATCAGCAAAACCAATGGGAGAGAGACAAACCAAGAAACAGACTCATAACTATGTAGAACAAACTGATGGTTACCCGAGGAAGGTGGATGGGGATGGGCATTAAGGACTGCACTTGTTATGATGAGCACTGGGTGATGTATGGAATTGTTAAATCACTATATTGTATGCCCGAAACTAATAGAACACTGTATGTTAACTATACTGGAATTAAAAATTTTTAAAAACCACAACTCTATACATTATGCTATGCTCACCACAAGTGTAGGTATCTGTCATCTTACAATACCACTGACTGTATTTCCTATGATACCTTCTATTCCTGTGACTTATTCATTACATAACTGAAGCCTAGATCTTCCACTCCCTTTCAACCATTTTACCCATTCCCCCATCTCCCTCCCCTCTGGCAACCATCAGTTTGTTATAAATAAACCATCAGTTTATGTATAGGTCTGGTTCTGCTTTTTGTTTGGTTGTTTATTCATTTGTTTTGTTTAAAAATTTTTAAATATTTATTTATTGTTGAGAGAGAGAGAGAGAGAGAGAGAGCAGGAGAGGGTCAGAAAGAGAGGGAGACACAGAATCTGAAGCAGGTTCTTGGCTCCGAGCTGCCAGCACAGAGCCTGATGTGGGGTTCGAACTCACAAACTGTGAGATCTTGACCTGAGCTGAAGTTGGAGGCTTAACTGACTGAACCACCCAGGTGCCCCTGTTTTGTGTTTTAGATTCCACATATAAATGAAATCATATGATATTTGTCTTTTCCAGTCTGATTTATTTCACTTAGCATAATACCCTCTAGGTCTAGGATGGGTAGACTTTGGTGAGACCACTTCCCCTACACCTACACCTTCCCATAGATTATCCTGATCTGAACCTTACAAAAAACACCAGAGTTCAGTGGAGCATATATCAAGGCTTGGAAAAACTACAAATTTGTCGAGATCAAAGTGTTAACCTCAAAAGGTTAACTAGGAAGCTCCTCATGGTAGGTTTAAAGTAGGTAAAGATTATATTTTAAAGGAGATTGGCCTTTAGCAGGGGAAAAATGTGCTGAGTGAGGAGGTTTAAAAGGGGATGGGATAATTACTTGGAGTTGAGAATTATTCTGGATTATCACTTAAGCACCCTGGGCATGTAGCCAAATCTCTTGGGTTAATATTTCTTTTCTTTTGTTTTCCAGGATTAGGCAACAGCATAGCCTTCTGTCATTTTGCATTTCTTTATCTATTAAACAGTCAACAGGTGATAACCTGCTGTCTCTTTGGACCCAGAATATTTGGCTATCATCATACCCTTAATAGATAACCATAATCAAGAACACGTTGGTATCGATGTATTAAAACTGGACATCTTGGGGTAGGGGGATGGCAAGATGGTAATTAAAGTTCTGATCCTTTGGAAATCAGGTCTCATGGCCAGGTACTAGACATTATAAGATCCTAAGAATTTGAAAGACAAATATTTAGAGAAAACCTCCAAGGACAGACTTCCAAAAAGGGACAAAGTTCATATTAGTATGCCACTCTTATAGCTCTCTTCATAAAATTATCTTTTGCCATGACATGTGGGTTATTACAACAATAGGGGAAGAGAGGCTGAATCAGAAAGGATTTTGAAATGAGACAACTGGAAAAAGGATTTTAAAGTCTTAAAGTGTACCCCTCAAGGAAATGGCTCAAAGCATCACATTGTAGATTCCTTACTTGTACTTGGACTTCACAGAGGCATAATCACTACATCTAACTGGTCTTGGGGGTGCCCAAGTGGCTCAGTCTGTTGAGTGTTGGACTCTTGATTTCCACTTGGGTCATGATCTCATAGTTTGTGAGTTCGAGCCCCACATCAGGCTTTGTGCTGACAGAGCAGCATCTGCTTGGGATTCTCTCTCTCTCTCTCTCTCTCTCTCAAAATAAAAAAAAAAATTAAGGTTTATTTATTTATTTTTTGAGAGAGAGAGAGCAAGCAGGGGAAAGGCAGGGAGAGAGGAGACAGAGAATCCCAAGCAGGCTCTGTGCTGTCAGCACAGAGCCCTACATGGGCTCGAACTCACAAGCTGTGAGATTATGACCTGAACTGAAAGCAAGAGTCAGACGCTCACCCACAGAGCCACCCAGGCGCCCCTTTAAAAAAATTTTTTTAATGTTTATGTATTTATTTAAGAAAAAAATTTTAATGTTTATTTATTTTTGAGAGAGAGAGACAGAGCATGAGCAGGGGAGGGCAGAGAGAGAGGGAGACACAGAATAATCCGAAGTAGGATCCAGGCTCTGAGTTGTCCACACAAAGCCTGATGTGGGGTTTGAACCCATGAACCATGAGAGCATGACCTGAGCTGAAGTCAGATGCTCAACTGACTGAAACACCTAGGTGCCCCAATGTTTAGTTATTTTTGAGAGGGGGCACACATACAGAATCTGAAGCAGGCTCCAGACTCTGAGCTGTCAGCACAGAGCCCGATGAGGGGCTTGGACTCATGGACCATGAGATCATGACCTGGACCAAAGTCTGACGCTTAACCAACTAAGCCACCCAGGCACCCCAAATAAATAAGCTTTAAAAAAAAAACCTAACTGGTCTTTGTTATTATTACCTCATTTATTTAGCACTTTCTTAATATTAGACATTGTGCTAAGTGTTACATATATTATTCCATTTACTTCTCATAAAAATACCTATGAGATAGGCACTATTAACATTCTCACTTCATTCACAGAAAACTGAGGCTTAATCCCAGCATAGTAAGACCTTGGTAAGTAGCACCTGGATAATGGGAAATAAGTGGCTAGCTGAGGCACTAAGAAGCACAAACACCTTTTAGAGCAACTTAACCAAGGCTAAAGCATAGTTGTCACGGAATAAGAGAATGCAGAAGTCAGAAAACTGCTTTCTTAATGTTTTTAGGACTCTTACAAGAAATAGAGTAGATTAAACATTTTTAATTAGATTTTCTCATGTATTCATGATTTGCTCCCTTCCATGAGTTGGGCACTGTATTGGGACTGGGAATATAATAATGAACAAATGCAGTTTGCAGGCTATTGAAAGACGAATCATTCAAACAATGGTAATATGAGAAGCGCTATAATATAGAGTAATGTTTCCAAAACTTTTCTGCCAATGAGAATTCCCTGGGTGACTTGTTTAATAAACAGATCACCATGCTTTTTCCATGGAAGTTCCGAGGTCCTGGAATATGCTTTTTAATAAACACTGTAAATGAGTCTTCTATTCAGGAAACTTTAGGTGTGTGCCCAAATGTTTCTAGTGATCAAAGGTCAGGTGTCTACCCAGGCTGGAGAGTTAAGGGTGGCTTCACAGAGGACGTGATAGCTAAATAAGAGTGTAGGGACAGGAGCCATTTCATTCTCCAGCAAGGGGACCCTCGTGCTCCCAAGTGTGAAAGTGTGAGCCAAAACTGACCTATTTAGAATAGCAATTAGACACCACTGGAGCACAAAAGATGCAAAAGGAAATAGCAAATGTTAGGCTGGGGAGAAAGTTGGTGGTCAGATTATGAAGATTCTGGAATGCCATGTGAAGAATTTAGGAGATTTAAATACTTTAAAAAATGTGTATTTACTTACAAAATATAAGGAGCTCTCTCCATATAAATTAATTCAAAGGAATATTACATGCTCAGACGTCCCCTGCTCCAGGGAAACCACCGCCTTCTTTCCTTCCTCTCTCCTTAGTTCAGGCCCCTCTCCTATGGCCTTCCTTAATATACTGTGTGTGTCTAACATATCGCATATGTATATTTTATGTTTATTATTCCATATTATATGCTTATTTGTCTGCCTCTTCCACTTCGTTGTGAATTATTCTCTGAAGGCAAGGAATGTGATTTATTGTTTTTGTATCCATAGGAATGAGCAAGGCACATAATAAGTCCTTAGTGGTTTTTTTGTTTGTTTTTAATGTCTATTTATTTATTTATTTAAAAAAATTTTTTTAACGTTTATTTATTTTTGAGACAAAGAGAAACAGAGCATGAACGGGGGAGGGGCAGAGAGAGAGGGAGACACAGAATTGGAAGCAGGCTCCAGGCTCTGAGCCATCAGCCCAGAGCCCGACGCGGGGCTCGAACTCACGGACCGCGAGATCGTGACCTGAGCTGAAGTTCAACGCTTAACCGACTGAGCCACCCAGGCGCCCCTATTTATTTATTTTTTAACGTTTATTTATTTTTGCGACAGAGAGAGACAGAGCATGAACGGGGGAAGGGCAGAGAGAGAGGGAGACACAGAATCCGAAGCAGGCTCCAGGCTCCGAGCCATCAGCCCAGAGCCCAACGCGGGGCTCGAACTCACGGACCGAGAGATCGTGACCTGAGTTGAAGTTGGACGCTTAACCGACTGAGCCACCCAGGCGCCCCATGTCTATTTATTTTTGACAGCAAGAGAGAGACACAGAGCATGAGTGGAGGAGGGGCAGAGAGAGAGGGAGACACAGATCCAAAGCAGGCTCTAGGCTCTGAGCTGTCAGCACAGAGCCAGACAGGCCTCGAGCTCATGAACTGTGAGATCATAACCTGAGCCGTAGTCAGAGACTTAACCAAATGAGGCACCCAGGTGCCCCATGCTTAGTGTTTTTTGAATGGAAGAAAGAGAGAGGGAGAGAATACTATGTTCACTCTTTTAAAAACATACATATTATTATCAGGACTTTTGACTACTCTGAATTGAATTAAAGAATAAATGCCTTGTCTCAACAAATCAGAAGCCAGTATCTGATGTGGTTTAAAAGCATAAAAAATATCCTGCTCTGTTAGTGTGAAATTAGTTCAGTAATTAAATAGCTACAGTTCGTATACAGCACATTTAAGCTACATGGCTCAGTGAGAATATATAATGTTACCATATATGTTTTAAAGAGGACATTTCAGAAGTTCTAAAGGAAAGAAAGATAAAAAAAAAATAACTGAATTCTAGAAGTTTAACTCACTTGGGGCGCCTCGATCATTTAATTCTTGATCTCAGCTCAGGTCTTGATCTCAGGGTTGTGACTTTAAGCTCCACGTTGGGCTCCATGCTAGGTGTGCAGTCTATTTAAAAAACAAAAACAAAAACAAAAAATTTAGAAGTTTAACTCACTTAAGGTTGTTGTTTTGTTAAGAACAATTTTCACTCGAAACTCATTAGAAGATTTATATGTAAAAATACATAAAAATCTAGAATCAAAAGCAATTACTTTTTATTTCACATGCATCAATTCTCTCATTTTAGATGGAAAGCATTTAAAAATATTTTCCACTTCATCTTTAGTTTGCTTTAGCTCTGATATTGTAGTCTGGCCCAATATCCTGTGATTATTGCATCAAGACAATGAAATATTGTAAAACAATCCTTCTTTTACAAAACAATTAGGTTTTTAGAAAAGTAACCCATGTTTTCCTTTTCCTCTGTCACTTTAAGTTTTCATTGTTGAAAACTTTCTAATTGCTTTTAATGTTTACAAATCTATTATTTTAAAATGATTTTATCTAAAAAGGTATTCTACAATAATTACTTTAAAATAAAGCCTTGGATTAAAAACTTATTTGGATATTTGTGACAGCTAAAACAGAAAATGTCAGGTTTTAGAAAAAATTGGCTTTGAAAAAGCAATATCTTGCTCAATGTGGACATATGTGTTCTTTATAAGAACAATTTATATTAGAATCTATTGTTATTTATACAAATTTTCATTGAGTGGAGAATTGTACATCTGCCCAGTGAAGTTTTATGAAAAGAAGGAAAAGAAGTAAAACTATTAAACAGAGAAAAAATAATTTAGAAAAGATTTAGTGTAACTCCATTAGCAATTTGGATTCAGGCAATTTATCCAAGGAAGCAGTTATTTATGTTTGTGAAATTGGAGAAGAATGTTAGCTAGTAGTCTTCATTTTCTCTTGTTGGGTCATCTTACTTAGAATTATGGGTGGTTGAAGTAAAACACAATCTCAAACATCATCTGGGTGAGGAGTTCTTGACTTGCATTAGAATTACCTGAGAAGCTTTTTAATAAAAAGCCCTTAAGCCCCATTCCTTTGCCCCCAGACCCCACCCAGTCTGACTCAATTCATCTGGCAAGGGGCCCAACATCAGTATTTGTGTGTATGTGTATTAAAATATACAAAACATAAAATTCACCCTCTTAACCATTTGAAAGTGTATAGTTCAGTAGTATTAAGTACACTCATAACGTCATGCAGCCATCATCACAATCGACCTCCAGAAATTTTTCATCTTCCCAAACAGAAACTATGCCTATTTAAAAATAACTTCCTGTTCCTTCTTTCTCCTCTTTAACCACCATCCTACTTTCTGTCTTGATCAATTTGACTATGTTAGGTACTTCATGTAAATGGAATCATACAATTTTTGTTTTGTTTTGTTTTGTTTTGTTTTTGTGACTGGCTTAGCTCACATAGTGTAATTGCCTTCAAGGTGCATCTGTGTTGTAGCACCTGTTAGAATTCATTCCTCTTTAAGGCTGCCAGTATCAGGAGTTTTAAAAGCTCTGCAGGTGATTCTAATGTACAACCAGAGCTGAGACCTACTCATCTTTTCCAACTCCCTCCTTTTTCAGATGAGAAAACTGAGATTCAGAGAGAGGAAGCGACATTCATTTATCTATCATCCACTTATTCATTACATATTTACTGCCCACCTACTGTGTTTCCAGGCACCGTGCTGGGTACAGTTAGACTCACACAAGGCCAAGTAAATTTGAACTCAGATCTCCTGATCTGAAGTCTTTGGGCAGCTTCACAGTTCCTCTTGCTATAATACACTCTTTTCCTTATGTTTAAAAAACTGCAAATCCCAATAGCAGCAAGATATATTATTTTCTCTGGGGCTACTTGGGGAACCAATTTTTAATATACTTTTATATAGACTTCTATTTAGAATCACTTTTATTTTCTCTAATTGTAATCAAAGTTAAATATAGCAATCATGAATCAAGCCAAACTATTAATTTAGTTGGGAACAGCTAATTTACAGTATCTTTAAGTTTACCCTCTATACCAAGAAGTACCTGGTAAATAAAAACATAGCAGAAAATCCTTAAAATGCTATTTCTCTAAAAGATGGGTGGGAGGGGTGCCTGGGTGGCTCAGTCGGTTGGGCGGCCGACTTCGGCTCAGGTCATGATCTCGCGGTCTGTGAGTTTGAGCCCCGCGTCAGGCTCTGTGCTGACAGCTCAGAACCTGGAGCCTGTTTCGGATTCTGTGTCTCCCTCTCTCTGACCCTCCCCCGTTCATGCTCTGTCTCTCTCTGTCTCAGAAATAAACGTTTAAAAAACAAAAATAAATAAATAAATAAATAAATAAAAGATGGGTGGGAAACCTGGAGCTTTCAATTTAATGTCATCTGGTCATGGGACATATCCAAAGAATTTATGCTTAAGGCCATGAAATTATAACCTTATTTTATTTTATTTTTTTATAACCTTATTTTAAAGTATATAATACCAATACTCTTAAAATATATTCTTTGTGTAATAAAAATCAGTCAATAAAGTCCAACAGTTTTTTTTAAAGTACACAAATGGAACATTTCATATTTCTTTAAAGATAAAATAATGAATTCATTTTATTTCCATAAATTTTATATACTGATAAAATATATGTGACATAAAATTTACCATTTTAACCATTTTTAAGTGTATAAATCAGTGTTAGTACATACATCACAGTGTTGTGTAACCATTACCACTATCTATTTACAGAGCTTTTTCATCATCCCAAACCAAAACTCTGTACCCATTAAATTATAACTCTCCATTCACCACTCCTCCTTAGTCCCTGGTAACCCATTTTATACTTCCTGTCTATGAATTTGCCTATTCTAGGTACCTCCTATAAATAGAATCATACAATATTTTCTTTCTGTCTAGCTTATTGCATTAGCATAATGCCATCAAGTTTCATCCATGTTGTGTAGCATGTGTCAGAATTTCCTTCCTTTTTAAGGCTGAATAATATTCCACTGTATGGACATACCATATCCACTTACTTGTTGATTGTTTTTTCTACGTTTTGGCTACTATGAAAAAATGCTGCTGTGAATGTGGATGTACAAATATCTGTTCCAGGCCCTTCTTTTGATTCTTTTGTGTATATACCTATGTGAAGTTGCTGTATCATATGGTAATTCTATGTTTAACGTTTTGAGGAATTGCCATACTATTTCCCATAGAGCTGTACCATCTTACATTCCTGCCAGCAATGCGCAAGGATTCCAATTTCTCAATATCCTTCCCACCTTTAGTAAAATTTCAACCTTATTTATATAAACTTTATTATATAATTCTTGATACTAAAATGTTTTTTAACCCCTCACCTTTAATTATTCTGCATTTCTAGGTTGCATGGTCCTTTCTCAGTCCAACATAAATGTTTAAATTCTTAATCTTAAACATACACCTTCTGTGTTTATAAAATATGTTCCAGGGTGCCTGGGTGGCTCAGTTGGTTAACTGTCTGCCTCTTCATCTTGGCTCAGGTCGTGGTCTCACGGTTCACGAGTTTAAGCCCCACATTGGGCTCTGCGCTGGCAGTGTGGAGCCTACTTGGGATTCTGTCTCCCTTTCTCTCTGCCCCACTGCTGCTCTCTCTCTCTCTCTCCCTGTCTCAAAATAAATAAATAAAAATAAATAAACATTAAAATATGTTCTTATTGAAAACCTACAATCCATGTCACCAATATTTCTCCAGGTTTTGCCAAGCTGAGAGTACTGACAGGGTCACATTAACAGTAATATCTGGGGACTCCTGGGTGGCTCAGTCGGTTAAGTATCCGACTTCGGCTCAGGTCATGATCTCGTGGCTCGTGAGTTTGAGCCCCTTGTCGGGCTCTATGCTGACAGCTCAGAGCCTGGAGCCTGTTTCCGTTTCTGTGTCTCCCTCTCTCTGCCCCTCTCCCGCTCATGCTCTCTCTCTCTCTCTCTCTCAAAAATAAATAAACATTAAATTTTTTTTTTTGAAAACCAGTAATATCTGAAATTTTCCTGCCTCTTGTTTCTAGGCATATCTATCCTCCTTCTCCTCTGGCCCACTTGAGGTATTCCTTCTTACAAGTTATCAGGAAGTCTCCCTATGAGCTTGGGTACAGTCACTGGTGTAATTACTCGGGAAGCCACTGGAGGGCAGCAATTCCCTCTTACCTTTGACCCTAGCCCTGGAGAGGATGCAGTCATCAGGCCCATAGCATTTCTAAAATGGAAAACTCTCCAAGTGCTGCATGGCAACTATACAGAAACAGGGGTATTCCTCTTCCATACTTTTGGTCACACTTTGTCACCTGGGTTTCATAGAGTCCCATGCGGAAACTTGAGCACAAGTCTGAATCCAAGATTAATAACTGATTGAGAAAGTGAAAAAAAAGTCCCTGACAGTTTTTAGCTGGCAGCACATAGCTGGCTATGGTGTTCCCCCACTGAAGATAAACAGAGTAACAATAATTAGACAAGGTCACTTCTGTGACTATGGTAGGAAAAAGACAGTAATCATATCTGAACACGGGCAGAATGAGGACGTTAAGCAGCCAGGAAAATAAGCAAATACTCCCCTGTTCTAGCTATGTGAGTGACTCCAGCCCTCTAGGTAAAATTTAGATATCCAATCATGGAATTGTCCCTGCGTCTTGACAGAACACAATCTAAAACAAACCCTCACTTCTCCCCAAATCAATCAGTGTAAGTCCAAATCCTAACAAGACCCTCCCCACTGGTTCTTAACCTAGACACCCCCAGGTGTTCAAGTGTGCATTCTCCCTTGCTGCAGCAAACTTACAAACCCAAGTTTATTTGACAATAGTTGTATTATCAGTGGCTTTTGCCTGGCAGACCATCTTGATCACTCTGCTCTCATTGCCTACATCCTCCTGAATCTTAAAAGCATTCCTATGCAAATTGATGCCTGTGAAATGGCTGGGTTTTAGCTGAAAAAATTTTGTTTTCTGTATTTTCTGAAAATTTGCAATGAACACGGAATATTTTGAAACAAAAATTTTTTTAACATTTATTTTTGAGAGACAGAGAGTGAGCAGGGGAGGGGCAGAGAGAGAGGGAGACACAGAATCTGAAGTGGGTTCCAGGCTCTAAGCTGTCAGCACAGAGCCTGATGCAGGACTCGAACTGGTGAACCGTGAGATCATGACCTGAGATGAAGTCGGACGCTTAACTGACTGAGCCACCCAGGTGCCCCAACATGGAATACTTTTATAATAAAGGAAAGAACTGTACCTTTAAAGTAATAGAACACTTTTGCCCACTTCTCCACTGGTAGGGAAACTTTCAAAACCCCTATAATTTTCTCCTTGGCTTACACATCAAAATGAAGTACTATACCCTTTATCTTTCTGTCAGTTTTCTATCTCTTCATTTCTCTTCACTTTTTGCTCTTTATATACTTCTTTTCTTGGTTCACACACATATTTTCACTTCTTTTATTCCATTCTTCCCTATTTTTTTAAATGTGTATTTATTTTGTGAGAGACAGAGAGAGAAGGGAAGGGGCAGAGAGACAGGGAGAGAGAGAATACTAAAAGCAGGCTCTGTGCTGACAGAGTTGGCTCTGGCTCAGTCGGCTGAACATCTGACTCTTGGTTTCGGCTCAGGTCATGATCTTGCGGCTTGTGGGTTCCAGCTCCTTGTCAGGTATGTCGGGCTCTGTGCTAACAGCTCAGAGCCTGGAGCCTGCTTTGGATTCTGTGTCTCCCTCTCTCTGCCCCTCCCCCACTCATGTTCTGTCTCTCTCTCTCTCTCTCTCTCTTTCTCTCCTTCAAAAATAAACATTAAAAAAACATAATGTTTAAACATTATGTTTAAAAAACATAAATAAAATAAAATACATTTTAAAAATATTTTAAATAGATTAGAGGAACAAATGTGTTCATTTTTCTTGATCACTAAACTACTCATTATCATTAGCATGTAAGAAATGCTGCTGATTATGAAAAGATCTATCTTATCCAATATAATGAGACCTTTATATAATAATAAACTGTTTTCCTTTACTAAATATATTAATTCCTAAATTTTTAATAAATAAATTTTACTTATTGAGAACTCAATTAACTTCAACCAATGGGATTTTTGAGAGCTCCTACAGCTACATTTAATATTTCAGAGTCATGCGTATCCTTTTTTATGTCTCCCTAAATAAATCGAAGTTGAAGCTCTTGTAACTTATCAGAGCTTTAGTTCTAGAAAATACACTTCCCAGACTAGCTCAAAGGAATGCATAGGAACCAGTTTAGTTTTTAGCACAGAACCCCATACAATATGACCCCCAGAGACAGTTCAATTTTTCATATCTTCATGTTCCTACTAGCATTAGATTTTTTTAATACCAAGAAGCTTACCACTTCTCTCAGTGTGGGGACCCATATGAAAATCTTTGCAAGTTCAAAGAAAGTGAAATTATCGGGGCGCCTGGGTGGCTCAGTCGGTTAAGTGTCCGACTTCGGCTCGTGTCATGATCTCAGCGTTCTTGAGTTTGAGCCCCACATTGGGTTCTGTGCTGACAGCTTGTCAGCCTGTTTCGGATTCTGTGTCTCCCTCTCTCTCTACCCCTCGCCTGCTCACACACACTCTCTCTCTCAAATAAACAAACATTAAAAAAAGTTTTTTTAAAAGAAAGTGAAATTATCATAAATAAAACCCTGGGCACACAAGTGGAAAATATTAATAAGATCAATGTGTCCTCTGTATTGTTGCATTTCTGAGGCATATCTTTATTCTGATCAAAAAGTCTAAAAGTTTCTGAGAGCTACAGGAAGAGAAACAAACAAACCAGTTTTGCCTTTTCTTATTAATTAATTGACCATTAATATATCCATTTATACTTAATTTTGTATATAATCAAAGTAAACATTTATCGTAGGTTATCTATGTGCCATGTTCTCTTTTAAGAGTTTCATGAGTGGGACGCCTGGGGTGGCTCGGTCGGTTAAGCATCTGACTTCAGTTCAGGTCATGATCTCGTGGTTTGTGAGTTCCAGCACTGTGTGGGGCTCTGTGCTGACAGCTCAGAGCCTGGAGGCTGCTTCGGATTCGGTGTCTCTCTCTTGCTCCTCCCCTACTCGCGCTCTGTCTCTCTCAAATATGAACAAACATTTAAAAAAAATTTTTTTTAAAGAGCTTCATGAGTATTAACTTGTTAATTCAGTAAACAACGCTAAGAGATTAATACTATCCTTATCCCTATTTTAATTAAAAAAAATTTTTTTTTGAGAGAGTATATGCACATGTGCATGCAAGCTGGGAAAAGACAGCAGGAGATGGAGGGAGAAAATCTCGACTCAGGGCTCCATCTCATGACCCTGAGATCATGTCTTGAGCTGAAATTAAAAGTCAGATGCTTAACTGACTGAGCCACCCAGGTGCCCCTCTTATCCCTATTTTTAGAAAATATGCAAACTGAGCCACAGACAGATTAATAAATTACCAATGTTACTAAGTAAGTGGTAAAGCTAATATTAAACTCCAGAAATCTGGCTCTCATAGCAATAACCTCTCCTCTACAGAATATAATCTCCTCAGTAAGTATGCTCTCACCCTCTTCCCTGATTCAAGCGATTCCAACCTAAACCAATTGAACACTCCCTTCCTGTAATTCCTGTCCTAAACCATGGGAAATGACTGCAAATATTTGGAGTCTGTGTATCCCAGTTGAGAGGGATCCTGACCATACCACCTGTGCCACAAGCTTTCCCTGCAGTTCGTGCCTCTCACCCTCTAGATCTGCCTTGTTTCCAGTTTGAACCCAAGCCTGCTTTTCCAGCCTTTCTATGGGTTCTGTAAGTTCGTCACGTTAACTTCCAATAAACACTCTTCTGCTTGAGTTGCCAGGGTTAGTTTCTGTTTCTTGAACCAAAGAATGCAAATAGATACCATTGGAAGTTAGGGAAATGTCTGTTATTTCTTTAAATTCTCTCTGTTGTGCTAGGGCTGTACCTAGAGGAGGTGCTTAGTCATTGAGAGAGCTGACTCTGGAGCTCAGCTGCCTGAATTTGATCCTATCTCCACCAATTACTAGTTTCCTATCTTAATAATGAGGACAGGGTGCCTGGGTGGCTCAGTCGGTTAAGCATCCAACCCTGGATTTCAGCTCAGGCCATGATCTCAAGGTGGTGAGACGGAGCCCTGTGGTGGACTCCATGCTGGGCACAGAGTGCCAGCTTAGGATCCTCTCCCTCTCCCTCTGCCCCTTCTCAGGTTGTACACACTTTTTCTCTCAAAAGTAAATAAATAAATGGTAATGAAAAAGGAAAAAAAAAAAAACAATGGGGATAATAATAGTACCTACCTCATAGGATTGCTGTGAAGATTAAATGAGAGAAACAAAGTGTTTAGAAGGTATCTGCCATATACAAAGCACCCAGTGAAACTTACCTTCTTTTATTATCATCATCTAGATTTCTAGTCTATTAAAATTATTCCAACTATAAATGCAATATACAGTAATAATTTTACTCCACCATCAAAATTTAATTCTCCACATATTAAGTAAGATGTTCATTTAATTTAAAAATCTCCAGAGAGAAAGTTCCTGAATAAATCTATATTTATGAAAATATGCACTTTGAGTTCTGCAACAGCCCCTTATTTTAATATATATTCTATCTAGTAAAATAGCTCTTCTTATTTTAACTACTTTTTGAGAGACAATGCTATGAATATATTAATAGGTTAGTTTCTAGAAGGAAACCTTGTAATAAGTCTTCATTCACGCTGAAAAGATAATCTTGAAATCTGTATAGATAAAACTGCTTCATCTTATTTTGTGTAATTAATGAAGTTTTATTTTAAAAAAAATTTTTTTAAGGTTTATTCACTTTTCAGAGACAGACAAAGTGTGAGTAGGGGAGGGGCAGACAGAGAGGAGACAAATCTGAAGCAGACTCCAGTCTCTGGGCTGTCAGCACAGAGCCCAATGTGGGGCTCAAACTCGCAAACTGCAAGATCATAACCTGAGCTAAGGTGGGACGCTTAAACATTTAACTGACTGAACCACCCAGGCACCCCTTGTCATGTGATTTTTATACATTCTTTCAAATGCCTGATGATACAAAGAAACTTCACTGATTCCCAAAGTAATCTACTCTAACATCATGCAAGATTAGTCCTTACTTGCAAGCATGTACATGAACTAAATTCTTTCAAAACATTGTCATCAAGATGATCAGAAAATGGGGCGCCTGAGTGGCTCAGTCAGTTAAGCTTCTGACTCTTGGTTTCAGCTCAGGTCATGATCTTGTGGTTCGTGAGTTTGAGCCCTGCATCAGGCTCTGTGATGATAGTGTGGAACCTGCTTGGGATTCTCTCTCACTCCTTCTCTCTCTGCCCCTACTGTGTGTGCTCTCTCTCTCTCTTTCTCTCTCTCTCTCTCAAAATAAATAAATAAACTTAAAAGATGATCAGAAAAGCAAGTTCATGTCTAAAGTTTTGTGGCTTGATATGAATTCCCTTGTGCTAAATTAAAACTAAGCCCATTAATTTTTCAATCTATTTTATATGCCCTCATTGCATGCAATTCCAATAAGTAGACAATGGAGGCAAAAAGTGAAAATTACACAACACAAAATTGGTTCTCAAATATTCATCCAATAGAGTAAAAGTGAGTAAAGCTTACCTCTGGTCAGTATTCATGTGGTGACCAGGGCTAGCAACAGTACCATGAGACTCTGTGTGGTTGGATCGTTGATTTTTAAATGTCTGGAGTCTTTCAATGGGAAGTGACAGAAACTCCACTGTCTAATTTAAGCAACAAAGAGAATTGTATAGGTTCCCAGAAATGGGAAGACCAATGAATAGGGCCTGCTTTGAGCATAACTGGTTCTAGAGTGCAAATTATGTCATTAGATCTCTCCTACATTTTTCTCTCTGTCTCTCTGTTTTTCTCTGTGTGGCTTCATTTTCAGGCAGGCTTTCTTCATATAGGAGCAAAGATAATCCAGCAAATAGCCCAGGTTTACTGTATTTTCACAGTGAGCAATTCCAAAGAAAAGAGGGGGACTCTTGCTGCCTCCAGATTTACATCAATCTTTGGAAAGAACTTAGATTATGTCACTTGCTCCGTCCTGGACCAATTGTGTGTCTAGGGGAATTAAGTACTCTGATTGGGCAGCCTAGGTCATAAGCCCATGTAACTGACAGACCCACAAGAATCCCATGGAATGGGAAAGCAATAATTTTCAAATAGAAAGGACGGAAGAAAACTCTTCCCCCCACCAAAAAAAGGAACAGATGGGCACGTGCATGAGATTTTCCCCTAGGAGTCAAAACTCTTCATGATCTAGGAGAATAAGTAAAATTCAATGGTTTTAAGAAAAGCACACTTGAGAAAATTGTCTCTTGAAGTGATGGATGGCTTAACTAGAATTTAATAAGGAAAAAAATTCAACCCACAGCATTATCTACATTACTGGAGGTATGTTTGTATTTTTAACTTGTAAGTAAAACTGAAGACACATTTTTATTCATACATCTTCACACAGAGAGGCACATCTTAGAGATGAATATAAGATCTCAAATTATTCTTATCCAAATGTGCCCCAACATTGTACCTAATATTTATTGATCATGATATTCCCATAGCTCTGGGTGCTTCAAATCAGATGTGGACCATACCTCTTTTAAAAAAATATCTTCCTTGTAATATTTTGATACAGCTCTGGAACTTGATCTGATCAAAACACGTTCAATTAAACTTGCATAGTAAATAATCTTTCCTTGTACCTGTCAGAACCTGCCTGACTTCCCACTTCTAATCTTCCCTCTCCCTAAATAAACCTGGCCCCTAAAATAAATCTCAGCTTCTGAAATGCACTCCTGCTTATCACCCAGGAACTTGGCACAAGAAGTTACAAACACTATTTAGACCAGCTCTAACCTCATGCTCCAACAACGGGTTTCTGAATTGTCTCCAAGACCAGACTTTCTGGTAATCAATTCTTGTAATTACACCTTTATCTGTTCCCTGTGCCTGAATCCCTGACTTAGAAATTTGCTGAGAACCATACTCTCTCTAGACCTGAAGGCACTGCCTTGTTCTTATCAGTCCCTGTTCTTATCAGACCAAGGACTGAAGGTAGGCATTATAATCTCAGCCTAAATACCTCACAGATAGGTGACTCTCACTATTTGGAAATCTACCTGGAGAAACATTCAACATCTACCATCTGAGACCTTCCAACTTCTTTGTGTTGGGCCCACGCTTTCTTGGATTGTAGCTTGCGGTCTTTTACTCTACCTTCTGGAGGTAAACTTAGTCCCAAGATCCAGAGCTTTATCTGTCCTTTTCAATGCCTTGTCGGTGGGAACCTACATCCAGTTCTTTCCCTTCTTTACACTTCTGAGGAGAATAAGATTATTTCCTGTCCTGCTGCATTTTCTCAATATCCTGAGTTTTATTTCATGAGAAAGTTACTGTTTGAGAAGAGCAATTTAACTGAATGCTGGTAGAGGAAGGCCATTCTGGATTGGAGTAATTTTTTTTTTTTAACATTTATTTATTTTTGAGACAGAGAGAGACAGAGCATGAACGGGGGAGGGGCAGAGAGAGAGGGAGACACAGAATCGGAAGCAGGCTCCAGGCTCTGAGCCATCAGCCCAGAGCCTGACGCGGGGCTCGAACTCACGGACCGCGAGATTGTGACCTGAGCCGAAGTCGGACACTCAACCGACTGAGCCACCCGGGCGCCCCTGGATTGGAGTAATTTTTATACTTCTTTTGTTGCTGCTCACATAAAAATACTTCATCCTTAACTTTCCTTACTGTTCTGAATTTTGTCATTTTTGTCTTTCTTGGTGTTGGACAAGTAACCCTTGCTAGTTCATAGGACTTTGAGTCACAATACTCTGATAGCCTTGGCCTCATGGGTGGTCCTATGACTAGGATCTGGCCAATTAGAGTCCCTCCAGAGTGATTGGTTCAGAGTTTAGGACTGACCAAGGATGGCCAACCAGAGATCTTCCTTAGAATTTGATGTGTACAAGTTTGGAGAGAAAAGTGGGGTAGATATGCTGTGACATAGGCTTGAGCTACTGGGCTATTCCCTACCACATGGAGAAGGGTGAAAAGCACCAAGAGTGAGGATATGAAGTGAGAGAATGAAGCCAAGCCAAATAGAGATGAGATGTACGAGGCAGAAACTTTTGATTTCACACATACTTCTGTTCTTTCCAGTATGTGAGCCAATAAACCTTTTTTTTTTTTTTTGTTCAAGCTGGTTTGAGTTGAATTTTGTCTTTATAATTAATAGTCTGAACTAATAGAACTCTATTTCAAGATATTTACATATCTAACCAAGATCCACCTGCTGGAGATCTGGGGGCTGATCTCTCCCCCATCTTCCCCTTCAAGTTCCAATCCATTTGAAAACAGATTTAGGGAGGATTTCCTTGCAAACTGTGTGGAGGTAAAGTGGCTTTAGCCTGAGGCTAAATTAAGGTCTCTTTCCCAGGTCTCCTCTTAGGTAGGTCTTCCAACTCCATTCTAGAGACAGTGGGGATCTGCACGAAGGATACTTCCTCAGTCAGCAGTGCATAGGGTCATGGCCTGTCTCATAAACCCTGTCGTCAGCAGAGCATATCACCCATAGTTGATGGTATAAGACTCTAGACCCCTTTTTTCAGTCCACTGCTCCTGTTTCAAATGGTTTGTCCTGACGTCACTAATCACAAGTCACTCTTACTTGATGGTATAGGAAAAGATGGTACCCTCACAGAACCCTCAGGAAATCAATTTCTACAAGTCCTTCTTCTATGGAATGTGAAGGAGAGTCACCCTGCTTCCTGGGTTCTTATCTCCCTTCCTGTCTTCTTAGCACCTCACCCTAGTTTCTCCCATATTATTCACAGTACCTTACTGACAGAGGTTGGTTTATGGCTCAGAATGGACCAATCAGAGCCCATCTGTCAACTTTCTGAATTGAACTCCAACCTCTTATGGCCCACTTCTCAGGTGCAATAGTCCCCTCTTATCCGCAGTTTTGCTTTCCACAGTTCCAGTTACCCACGGTTAACTTGAGGCTCAGAAACGGATGATCCTCCTTCTGACAGAAAACCAGAAGGTCCATAGTAGTGTAACATTACATCACAGTGCCTACATCATTCACTTCACTTGATCTCATCATGTAAGCATGTTATCATCTCACATTATCATGAGAAGAAGGGTGAGTATAGTACAATAAGATATTTTGAGGGGCACCTGATACTTCAGTCAGTTGAGTGGCTGACTCTTGATTTCGGCTCAGGTCATGATCCTAGGGTCGTGGGATTGAGCCGTGCATTGGGCTCAAGCCTGCTTGAGATTCTTGCTCTCTCTCCCTCTGTCCTCCCTGGCTCGCACCTCTCTCACTCTAAAAAAAAAAAAAAGATACTTTGGGAGAGAGCACATTCACATAACTTTTATTACAGTACATTGTTATAATTGTTCTATTTTATTATTAGTTATTGTTGTTAATCTTTTACTGTGCCTCATTTATAAATTAAACTTTATCATATGTATGTATATACAAGAAAAAATACAGTATATGTAGGGTTCAGTACTATCTGTGGTTTCAGGCATCCATTGGGAGTCTTGGAATGTATCCCCACAGACAAGTAGGTATTACTGTAATGCCATCTTCAAAAAAGCCACTTTCCTTTCTCAAGCCCATCATATAAGCTCTTCCCCTCGATGGAATGCTTTTCCCTGTCATCTCACTTGACTAGCGTTTTGTCTTCCTTAGACCTCAAATGTGACTTCCTCAACTTAAATATTAACTCCTCAGAGAAGTCTTCCCTGGCAGTTCTATTTAAACTAGGATTGGCACTGTGATCTCCATCTCAGCCCCTTTTTTCACAACAAAAAGGAATAACCACTCTTCATCAAGCCTAGCATAAATGTACTCAGGTCTAACTATTTCTTTGGGTCTTCATTTTTATATGAAGGCTCCCATATCACGCAAAACTTACATTAAGTGATTTTTGTATGCTTTTCTCCTGTTACTCTGTCTCTTTGCCAGTTTAAATTGCAGATGCAGCCGGGGACCCTAAGAGGGTCAAGGAAAACTTTCTCGTCCCCTACACTTGAATAAAATAAACATGAAAGAAAGGATTCCCCTTTGCTCTCTTTAGCCTGTAACATGAACATACCTGACATTCCTTGGCCCTCTTTGACTCCCCACAGAGGCCATTGTCAAATGTCATCTCACCCAATCAACAGAAATCTTACTGCAAAAATATTGGTGAGTAATTATTTTTTACTGAAGCTTTCAAGGGAAACAGAGAAGTGGTCATAATACACCACTAGCAGCATCTTTAAAAAATTTTTTTTAATGTTTATTTTTTAAAGAGAGAGACAGAGACAGAGCACCAGCAGGGGAGGGGTAGAGAGAGAGGGAGACACAGAATCCAAAGTAGGCTCCAGGCTCTGAACTGTTAGCACAGAGCCCAAAACGGGTTTTGAACTCACGGAGTGTGAGATCATGACCTCAGCCGAAGTTGCACACTTAACCAAGTGAGCCACTCAGGTGCCCCAGCAGCATCTTGTAAATATTTTCTTGAACATTTTTCTCTCACTGAAGATACTCAAACATTGGCATTACATGTTTCTCTTTTCTCTGTCTCAAATCTATTCAACTTCCCTCCCTGTCTTTGATACTCTCACTTCTCCTCTTCCTCTTTCTTCCCCAAGATCTTCCTCTTTAGGTCTCGTTCCCTTCCTAAAGTGGAACACATGGTCTTCTTCCGGCTTCTTCAGTTCAGATCCCCACCTCCTTAGCTGGTACTCTGAAGAAAGGCTTTTCTCATGATACACCATTAATAGAAGATGAGAGAGGAAAAGGGATACAATCATTTTCTTTTCTTCATATTCCTTCTGTTTGAAATTGCACAAGGGGAGAAATTATTTGAGTGTGTGGTACAGCACAGAATATACCAAAATTTGAAGGCTGCAAGGACAATCCTTTGTACCTAGACAGAGTGTCTGTTGGGGCACTAAAATAATGAAGTGATTTGCCTTGGCTTGTATACTTCATTAGTGCCAGAATGGTAGTTTTGTCACTAACAGCTCAACTTGTTAAGCCTTCTCTGTATAAGTTCTAAAAGACTGCATCGTGAATGCTCTCTGTGTGACTTTTAACCCACTCATGCTCTCTCACTTAAGGTGTCTTTTATTCTCTATCATATGCAGCCCCTTTTGATTACAAAAAAAATGTACTGCTTAATCTTGCTTTGAATGAGTAAGTGCTCAAGATGCAATAGTCTTCCGGCAGGTCTTCCTTCCTTTGTCACTGGGGGCTGTTATATGAATGTGGGTCTAAGGACACTGAAGAAATTTTCAGCATTGCACCATATACGCAAATGTTCAATGTCCAACCAAATGGCTCATTCTATATGGGACAAAAATAGATGGAAATGTGTTATTTGTGATTCAGCTTGGCTTGCGGTTTTGACTTAGCAACTGATTTCATTTTTATATCCTGCTCTGTTCTCTACAGTGACTTAAAAATGTAGTGTAGAAACTTAAAAAAAAAAAGTATCTGTTATTCTCAGTGGCCCCAAATGGATCTTTAAAAGAGCCTAAAAGCAAAATAGAATGCAATTCACTGTAGATCCATCTGCTTTCAGGTGTTTTGGAGGGGGGCGGGGCGAGCATGTTAAAGAATCGTACTGCTTTCTCACTGGTTATAAAAGCAATATATGTTTGTGGTGACTATAGCATAATGTATAAAGAAGTTGAATCACCATGTTGTACACCTGAAATTAATGTAATATTGCATGTCAGTTATACTCAGTTTAAAAACCTTTTTTTAAGTTACTATTAGACAACTGCATAATTTAAAACAATTTTAATTCTAGCATAATTAACATACAATGCTATATTCATTTCAGGTGTACAATATGGTGATTCAACAATTCTATACATTACTCAGTGCTCATCACAATAAGTGTACTCTGAATCCCCTTTGCCTAGAAAATATGAATGAATGAATAAGGAACAAGTCAATACATTCAAAATACATTGTATATCTCAAGTGAAGCACTATATAAAATGTTGGAAGCTCTTGAAAGTATACATATATGAAATAAAACTCAATTTATGACTATTTTTGTATACTATCATTAATATACATTATTGTTACCATAAATCCAACTTTAACTCCACAGCTAGGCAATTGTGGCAGACTGTTACATTAGTGGCCCTCATAAACTGTATATTTTGGTATAGTCTTGTGTCATCTTGTGTCATGTACTGTCACATCAGCTCAGCTTGGCCATGTGGTTTAGATTGACCAACGTGGTACAAACAGAAGATTGGAGCTCTGAACCACTATGTATAGAAGGCCAGCAACTCTGTTGCAGCATCCACGGGGAAAAACAAGGATGCTCAGTTAGCCCCCAGATGTCTCAGCCATCTCAGGTGAGGCTCCACACATGAAGGAAGAAGCCATTTTAACATTGCAGCCCTATCAGACACCACAGGGAACAGAACAGCCATCTGTGCCCAGCTCTAATTGCAGAATAAGAACAAAAATTTGTTATTTTGCTTAAGTCTTTATGTTTTGGGGTAATCTTATGCAGCAACAGATAACTGAATCAGCAATATAATTGTTTTATAAGCAAATAGTTGTTTAAGTGCGTTTTCATTTATACTAATTCATTTGCTCACCTTTAAAAGCCTGTATCCTAGTTCCTTCTTATAGAATATTTTTTCTTCTTCATGAAATAGATCCATTTGAAGATTTAAAGAAAGCAAGATATGTTTGCTGTGGAAATTTTTAAAAGAAATGAAATAAAAATCATCAGTAAAAAAATATCATCAATAATGCCAAAACCTGAAGATAATCACTACTAACGTTTTGGGATATTTTCTTTCAGTATTTTTTCTATAAGGATGGCCAGTTTCAAGGGCATGGGACCTGTGCAGGACTCATTCAGAAGCGCCTTACCTTTGGTTTAAGGCTTTACTACTGCTATCTTGGAATTATTAATAATTTTTTTAGTGTTTATTTATTTCAAGAAGGGGGAGGGGCAGAGAGAAAGAGGGACAAAGAGAACCCCAAGAGGACGCCATGCTGTCAGTGCAGAACCCCACATGGGGCTCGATTTCAGGAATGTGAGATCGGGTCTTTTCTAAATAATAGTAATTCACTATAGCTGCACTTTCTGTTTCGTGGAGGAAAGTTTTATTAATTATAAGGGAAAGGGAATATATGGAACTAAACAATTATAGTAAACATAAAGAGGAGAAGTACAGAGAAGAACAAAAAAGGGTTAGTACATTAAATCAGGGACTCAGGGGCGCCTGGGTGGCTCAGTCGGCTGGGTGTCCAACTTCGGCTCAGGTCATGATCTCACAGTTCGTGGGTTCAAGCCCCACATCAGGCTCTGTGTTGACAGTCCAGAGCCTGGAGCCTGCTTCAGATTCTGTGTCTTCCTCTCTCTCTGTCCCTCCCCTGCTCGTACTCTGTCTCTCTCTCTCTCTCTCTCTCTCAAAAATAAATAAACATTAAATCAGGGACTCACAACATCCAACCTTCTGGCTGGGGAAGCCCTGCAGATAACAGCCCAGTTGGAGTCCCAATTGAGGGTCCTGGGCAGAGCATCCTCCCCTCAGGTGAGGCTTCTAACTAACTATTCCTGACAGGGCAACATTACCTTGTGTGTGATCTGTGGTTAGTCATTAAGTTTGCCTAAGTGCCATCCTGAGAATCTGGGTGTTTTTCTCTGTTTCTCTTATCACATCTCACAATCTTAGGATCCTGGGTGTCTGCATATTTCTCTTCCCTCCCTGATCCATTCCAGCGGGCCAGCCTGGTTTGGTTTAAGGAGGCAAGTTAATTCCTCTTGGTGTCAGGAACAGAAGAGCCAATTCTGATCCTGAGGCCAGATACGGAGCAGAAGCCAACTAAGCCTTCCATGAGTGTGTATGTGCAACTCTGGCAGAAATGCATGACAAGCCACACAAACAGAACAAGGTCCCGAGCCAAAATCAACAGTCAGACACTCAACTGACTGAGCCACCCAGGCACCCTGAAATTATTAACAATTTTTGGACAAGAGGTCCTGCATTTTCATTTTGCACTGGGCCCTGCAAATTGTGTAGCCAGTTCTGTTTACAGACATTCTTATATACACGTCTATGAATTATATGCATATATGTTTATAATCTATGTCATTAAAGCTCCAAAATTCTTCTTAAATGTTATTTTAAATACTCGCATAATATTTCATCATATGGAAACAATCATGTATTTAATTATGTTTCTATTTTTTTTATATTTATTTATTTTTGAGAGCCAGAGAGACAGAGCACGAGCAGGGGAGGGGCAGAGAGAGATGAAGACACAGAATCTGAGGCAGGCTCCAGGCTCTGAGCTGTCATGGGGCTTGAACTCACAAGCTGTGAGATCATGACCTGAGCTGAAGTCAGACACTTAACCGACTGAGCCACCTAGGTGCCCCTATGTTTCTGTTTTGGCACCTAGATTGTATAAAGTTTTATACTGTTATGATGAGGATGTCTTTTTATATTATTTTAAAGATCTATTTCTAATTATTTCCTTAACATAACATCCCAGAAATAAAACTGAAGGGATAAAGGTATTTGAATACTGCTGGAGCCTTGTATTTAAATTGCCAAAAAGCTTTCCAGAAAGATTACTATTACCAGCAGAGTATAAGAAACTCCTTCTTCATACCCTTAGCAGCAGAGAATATTCTAATTAAAAAGTATTTGGTAACTGAATACATTAAAATATTATCCAGTTAATTTGCATTTCTTTGACTACCAATAAAGGAAGCTTTTAAAATATATGTTTACTAGTAGTTTTTATTTCTTCTTGGAATTGCCTAAGATGCAAACTTCTCAACATGTTTTTTTTAATTTTTTTTTAATGTTTATTTATTTTGGAGAGAGAGCACAAGTGGGGGAGGGGCAGAGAGAGAGGGAGACAGAATCCAAAGCAGGTTCCAGGCTCCGAGTTGTCAGAACAGAGCCCAATGTGGGGCTCAAACTCATGAACCCTGAGATCATGACCTGAGCCAAAGCCAGCGCTTAACCGACTGAGACACCCAGGCGCCCCCCACACATGGTTTTTAAGGCCCTTTGTGTCCACCAGTCTAGCTTTATCTTATCTATTCCCTTCCTTCTCACCCACCCCATTCTATTCTAATTTCCAGCCATACTGAATTGTATTCAGTTTCTAGAAGTTGTCATGCTTTCTCTTGTTTCTGGACCTTTAAACATTCTACATACATACTGTTGTGGATATATGCCTATATCCCTGTTTGGTTAACTTCTACTTGTCCTTCAGCTCTCAGCTTAAATATTCCTTTCTTTGAGAGCTTTCCTTGACCGTCAAATTAGGTTGGGTGCTCCCAAATCACTCTGCTCTTCTTCTTTTTCTCCTCCTCCTCCTTATTTTTAGTAAAATTTTTATTTTGGGATAATTTTATATTTTCAGAAGAGTTGCAAAGATAGTACAGAATTCCCATATATCCTTTACCCAACTTCCCCTAATATTAACATGTTCATAACTGTGGCACATTTGTCAAAACTAAAACTGAACATAGATATGCTGCTATTACCTATACTATACTCTTTATTTGGATTTCACTAATTTTTCCACTAATGTCCTTTTTCTGTTTCAGGATCCAGTCTAGGATAATACACTGCATTTAATCATGTCTCTTCACTCCCCTGTACTTCTTATGTTTTATTCTAGTTGCCTCCCCTTCTAGTATATAAGCTCTGTGACAGCAGGGACTACGTACTTTTCACCATTGCATCCCTAGTTCTTACAGTACCCATAATAAGCAGGTGGTGTATGTGATGGCATATAAGGCAAGATTTTTAAAAAGCATCTCTCAAAAAGGAGAGATCACCTTCCATTTCATTTACAAAAACTCTTATGGTACATTTTCTCAATTATTTTATTTAGAACAAAATAACATTCAAAGGACACATATTAGCCTGAAATGACCTCAGTGAATGCCTGGAGGCTTGTGGAGATCATCTGTTGGAATCAGTGAAAATGGAGGCAAAGACATTGAAAAACATTTAGATATGTGCATTTTAGGGGTTGTGACCTCACAGTTGTAAGGGCTGGATGTCCTTATAAACAAGGCTTTTAAAAAGAGATGGGGGGGGGGAAGAAAGGAGATGGAGACAGAGGGAGAAAGGCTTATAAAATTCACTTCATAATTTTTTTTAGTGTTTATTTTTGAGAGAGAGAGAGAGAGAGACAGCACAAGTGGGGTAGGGGCAGGGAGAAAGGGAGACACAAAATCTGAAGCAGGCTTCAGTGTCTAAGCTGTCAGCACAGGGCTGGACACAGGGTTTGAACTCATGAGCTGTGAGATCATGACCTGAGCTGAAGTCGGCCGCTCAACTGACTGAGCCACTCAGGGGCCCCCATAAAAGTTCACTTTAAAAAGCCATTCATTGGGGCGCCTGGGTGGCTCAATCGGTTAAGCATGCGGCTGAGGCTCAGGTCATGATCTCAGGGTTCATGAGTTTGGGCCCCACATCGGGCTCTGTGCTGACAGCTCGGAGCCTGGAATTTGCTTTGGATTCTGTGTCTCCCTCTCTCTCTCTGCCCCTCCCGTGCTCACTCTGCCTCTCTCTCTCTCAAAAGTAATAAACACTAAAAAAAAAAAAAAATGTTTTTTTAAGCCATTCAGGGGAGGAAGTGAAGTACATCCCTAGTCAAAGCTATTGTCTCTTGCCTGGAATTGCTACCACAGCTTCCTAAATGGTGTTTCTGAACGCTCTCTCTCTTTTTTTTTTTTTAACGTTTTTTTGGTTTATTTTTGAGACAGAGAGAGACAGAGCATGAACGGGGGAGGGTCAGAGAGAGAGACACACAGAATCTGAAACAGGCTCCAGGCTCTGAGCTGTTAGCACAGAGCCCGACGCGGGGCTCGAACTCACGGACTGTGAGATTATGACCTGAGCCGAAGTCGGCCGCTTAACCAACTGAGCCACCCAGGCACCCCTGAACGCTCTCTTATCCATCTACAATATTCTCTCCATCAACATCGAGTGATTTTTTTTTTTTCCAAAATTCAAGTCTCCTACTTAAAAAATTACAATAGGGGGCACCTGGCTGGCCTAGCCATTAGAGCCTGCAACTCTAGATCTCAGAGTTGTGACTTTGAGCTCCAAGTTGGGAGTAGAGTTTACTTAACAAACGAACAAACAAACACACTTGCAATGATTTTCCAACTGGTCTTAGAAAAAAGACCAAAATCCTTAACAACCAATAAATTCTTGAGTGCTCACTCTTCTGCTTACTCTTCCCCCCCACCCCCCACCCCAGCCTACACATCTCAGCCTAAGCCTCACTTCCCATGTCTATCCTCCAGGTACATACTTTCAGCACTCAGCTGAGTTTTTCTTAATGGCCTGTGTTAAAGTTATAATTGTAATTACAAACTCCATGAGGCCCAGCTCAATTTTTGCTCACTTTTGTATCTCCAACAGCTAGCAAAGTCCCTGGCTTAAGTAATTTCTAAGCACCTGTAATTAGCTGAAAAAAATGAAGGAGTCCTTTCAGCAAGGGTGAATTATCTACCTAGTGGTCTAATGGGGTAACCTTTAGTATTTGTACTTTTCGGTTTCTGGGCACCCAAACATTACTTTGAGTCCTGACATCATGAGACTTGACCATCTAACCTGGTTAAGACCATTGAGCTCTACAGCTCTGAAATCAAACACATGTCCAACTTAATTGAAGTTTTACTTGGAGATCCTCATTTTTATTTTTTTTAACATTTAAAAAAGCTTGTTATTTATTTATTTATTTATTTTTGAGGAGGGGAGGGGCAGAGAGAGAAGGGGGGAGAGAGGGGGAGAGAGAGAGAGAGAGAGAGAGAGAGAGAGAGAGAAACCCAAGCAGGCTCCACACTGTCAGTGCAAAGCCTGATGTGGGTTTGAACTCACCAACCATAAGATCATGACCTGAGCTGAAATCAAGAGTTGCATGCTTAACCGACTGAGCCACCCAGGTGCCCTGGAGATCCTCATTTTTAATATCAAACCACTCATCAATAATTGACATCTGCTGTCTGATTCTCTGAAGTCTTCCATCTCCACTTAATTTAATTTCAACATAATATTTACCACATGAGAATTCTTCCCCAAGCTCTCTTGGCCAAGTCCTTTTGTAGTTTTTCCAAGTTCCTCCCCTGGTTAAGGACACTTCAGGTACTCTACTTGGAGATGAGGGCTTACTTTCCAGTATTTGTATCTGGCACAAAGAAGGAACATAAAACTGTGCAGCATGCACTGAAATATTCTCGGAGAATAAAGTATTCCTTCTCTGTATCTTATTCAGTTTTGTAGCTCATGTACTTCTTACAGGAGTGAAGAATAATTGGGAGTTATGGGTAACTGTATCTCAGTTCTATAGATGGAACTGTCAGCTCTATGTTGTGTGTACTTCATGTAATATGTTTGTGAAGCAAAACTGAGTTAACAGCAATTGTATCTCCCATGCATGGATACAATGCTCTGTGCAACGGGTCCTGTCTATAATTTGTGTGGAGAAATTTATTTTAAGAAGTTGTGTCTTGTGGTTGCTAGAGGGGAGAGTGGTGGATGTAATAGGTGAAGGGGATTACGAGGTACAAACTTCCAGGTATGAAATAAATAAGTCATAGGGATGAAAATCACAGCATATGGAATATAATCAATAATATTGTAGTAGCTATGTACGGTGATAGATGTAACTACACTTGCCATGGTAGAGCATTGTGTAATATATAGAATTTGTCAAATCACTATGTTATACACCAGAAACTAACATAATATCAACTACACTTCAATTATAAAGTTAGGGGCACCTGGGTGGCTCAGTTGGTTAAACATCCAACTTTGGCTCAGGTCATGATCTCGCGGTTCGTGAGTTTGAGCCCCATGTGGGGCTCTGTGCTGACAGCTCAGAGCCTGGAGCCTGGAGCTTCAGGTCCGTGTCTCCCTATCTCTCTGCCCCTCCCCTGCTTGCATTCTGTCTCTCTCTCAAAAATAAATAAACATTAAAAAAATTAAATTAGAAGTGCCTGAGTGGCTCGGTCGGTTAAATATTGACCCTTGATTTTGGCTCAGGTCATGATCTCACAGTTTGTGGGATCAAGCCCTGCACTGAGCATGAAGTCTACTTGGGATTCTCTGTCTCCCTCTTTCTCTGCCCCTCCCCCCACTTGTTCTCTATCTCTCTCAAAAAAATAAATAAACTTAAAAAAGTTAAAATGATGCATCAAAAAGTTAAAGAAAAAAAAATCTGTGTCTTGCACAGAGAAGCCATGATGCTCTACAACCCCTAGGCTATTTCCTTACTCTCTGTCTATAGGCCTAACCCAGAGTTCCAAACCCAGAGAACTCTTTGTTCCCTAACTGCTTCATTCACTTCTTCTTTCTCTTTTTCCCTGAAGGTTCATAGTTGTCTATGCAAAAGATCACTGAATTAAAAAGAAAACCTCCCTTCTTTATTTTTCCATAACATTTATCATCATCCAACGTAATACTTTATTTGTTCCTATGATTTGTTGTCTGTTTCCTTCCCCTCACTAAAATGTATGCTGCATGATGCAGTCATTTTTGACTGTTTTATTCACTATTGATTGTCCTAGTGCTTAGAACAGTGCTTAATGCATAGTAGGTGCTTAATAAATATCTGCTGATAGAATTAATGATTCCCAATCTAAAAAACAAGGGACATTCAAGATTAACTATATCACGCATAGGGCTTAAAGCAATTCTTCATTTCAAATTGCTGAACAAAATTCTCAAAGTTAAAAAAAAAAAACAACAACAACCCACTACTTTGGACGAGGATGTAGACATGTGGAACAAATGAGGTTCAGAATTAGGGAATTTAGACTGGAAATAACACCAAGGAGTGAGCACTTGGAGACAGGCTAGATATAGCTACGTATCACACATGTGGCTGGAGCCTTGGCTGCTAGAAATAATTGCCCTGAATAATTTCTGGGAGTTTATGCCATCACTGGCTCTGCTTGGTTCCGCTTGCCCCCAGGTTTTGGCTACTTGGCTTACTTCCTTGCCAAATACACATTAAGAGATGCTAGCAGAGTCAAGGGCTTTATAGCCATGGGAATGGGGTGGGGCAAATTGCTGGCAGTGAGGACTAGGGGCCTCCACAGCAGTTTCAGGAACCTGGTCCACCTGACTGGACCCATGCAGTCTCTGGCTTTCCCAGGGGCTTTTTGTAGAAACCAGTTAGCACAACTCAGAAACGCACGGGAGAGGAATGTTTGCCCTTATTCCCTACCTTCCAACAGATTGTTCTAAGATCCATACAGCCTCTCCAGAGATATCTCATATGACTGAGCAACCAGTTGTGTCTCTCCAGGAAGCTGTGGCCCTTTCCTCCTTATTCTTCCTTCTCTGAAATTACACTCATCTCCCCTCTCCACACACCTCCAATACGCAATAAAAATTAGCTCTCTAAACTTTGTCTTAGATTTTGTTTTCTAGAAAACCCAGGCTAACACATAGAGAAGAAGAGTTGTCGCAATTCAGTTTCAGAAAAATTGCATAAAACATAGACATACTTTTGAGTTCAAACTCTTCTCTTGTGTGCCTTACTGCAAAAAAAGTATGTTTCTACTTCAAACAAGTTAAAATATTATCTAGCAAAAGTCAAGTAACCATAAAGTGAAAAATTGGTAGACTTTCAAGTGAAGACTAAAAGACATGGAGAGGAGGTATTGCAGTCAGAAAGACCTGTCTAAAATTCATTCATTCATTCATTCATTCAACAAAGAATGTGAAGCACTAACCTAGGTGCTGGAGACACAACAGTGAACAAGACAAACGGACTCTCCCCGAGGAGCTTAAATACTACTGGAGGAGACAAATGATAAACAAATAAGAAATATTTAACAGGCCTGCCTGGGTGGCTCAGTCAGTTAAGAGTCTATATCTTTATTTCTGCTCGGGTCATGATCCCAGGGTTGTGGGATGGAGCCCTGAGTTGGGTTCTGTGGAGCCTGCTTAAGATTCTCTCTCTCTCTCTCTCTCTCTCTCTCTCTCTCTCTCAGAAAAAAGAAAGAAAGAAAGAAAGAAAGAAAGAGATATTTAACATAATGCCAGATGGCAATAAATGATGAAGAAAAACAGAGGAGGGGATAGAGATTGATAAAATGCTTTTTTAGGTAACATGGTCAGTAAAGGCCTCTCTGTGTCCCTGTGAAGGAAACCTAAGCAGAGACGTGATGAAGTTAGAGAGGTATTCAAGTAAAAGTCTAAGGACTAGCACCCTACAATGCACACACATAAGTTGTTTGTCAGATTAGCTTTGAACTGAGAATAAATAAATAGAGCAAGGGAAGGAGAAAAATTTTTGCATTTCTTTTTCATCTCAAAACCATCTAAGCCTGGACCTCTCCTAAATTCCCCTTGGTGGCTGGTTGCATTTTAAAAATTAATCAACTTAGGGGCACCTGGGTCATGACGTCTGCTCAGGTCATGATCTTACTATTTGTGGGTTCAAGCCCTGTGTCAGGCTCTGTGCTGACAGCTCAGATTCTGTGTCTTCCTCTCCCTCTGGCCCTCTCCAGCTCTCTCTCTCTCTCTCTCTCAAAAAATACACATTAAAACATTTTAAAATTAATCAACTTAGCAGAAACTGAAGGTATTTCTTCCTTCTTCAGTGCAAGGTTATTTCTATCTTATATTAGCTCTGCACTTTGCCTGGTATTATTGCCATTTATTCATGCATCTCATATCCATGTAATATGGTATGTACTTTGAAAGCAAAGTCTATATATGCTCAGCATTACATTCCCTGAAATATCTGGCACAGTGTCTGTCAGAGTAAGCAAAGTATTATTTGATGAATTAACATTTTTATTTTTATAGTTAATTTTTTTAATGCTTATTGATTTGTGAGAGAGAGCGAGAGAGCGAGAGCAAGGGAGAGAGAGAGAGAGAGAGAGAGAGCATGAGTGGGGGAGGAGCAGACAGAAAGAGGGAGAAAAAGAAGTCTAAGTAGGCTCCACATTGTCAGTGTGGACCCTGATGCAGGGCTTGAACTCATGACTGTGAGATCATGACCTGAGCTGAAGTTGGACACTCAGCTGACTGAACCACCCAGGCATCCCATACTATAGTCAATTTTTGGACAAAATCATCTAACTCCTCAGAATTCCTAAATTCCAAATACGTGTTTAGCTTAGCCTCTTTGAACTATATTTATACATGCACTGATTTTTTTAAAAACTAAAATATCTGGTTTTGGATAAGTTTACCTAAACTTTCTGAGCCTTAGTATAGTATAAAAATATACTATACTTAGTATAGTATAGAAATAACAATTCCTATTTGGCAGTACTTGTTTGTGCAATAATTTAAAAAATGACTAAAATTAAAATGACATAGTATAGGGCCAGACCTATAGTAGTATTTAATAAATTATTGGTTATTCAATCAAGAAATTAGGAATTTTCAAGGTTGATCTAAAACCAGGTTATTTGATCATGTAAAGAATGTGCTAGTTATTTGTTAACAGCATGTGTCATTAGTTATTTCTTATATTTTTAATTTTTTTTTAGTTTATTTATTTATTTGGAGAGGGACAGTGAACATATGTGCAAGTATAACAAGGGGAGGGGCAGAGAGAGAGGGAGACAATGAATCCCAAGCAGGCTCCATGCTTTCAGCTTGGAGCCTGACCCAGGGCTTGAACTCGCGAACTGTGAGATCATGACCTAAGCCAAACTCCAGAGTTGAATGCTTAACTGACTGAGCCACCCAGGCACCCCATTAGTTATTTCCTATAAAGAAACTATGATATTATCACAAGATTCTTTTTTTAATCAGCATTACTGAGATAATTTACATGCCACAAAATTAATCGCCTATCATTGTGCAATCTTTGACGAATGCATACGGTTGTGTAATCACCACCACAATCATATGTAGAATATTAACATCACTGTAAAAATTCCCTTACACTCCCTTTGCAGATAATTCCATCCTTCCACCCCAGACCTAGCGAACACTGATTTGTTTTCTGCACAAGATATTTTTTATTTATTAAGCAAATATTTATGAAGGTCTTCTATTTGGAAGTCCTTGCATTAGATACTTCATAGAATGCAAAGATAAGTAAGACAGTTTGTGTCCTTAAATAGCTTAAAATCTAGCCTAGTTTTATATAATTTTGAGATTATTTGTCTACAGATAATATGGGACTAAATTTCAAAGTGAATTATGCCTACTAACAAGGAATAAAAAGAAAAAGCATTGCAAACTATTCCCTAACTTTTAGAACACCAAACAAAATGATGTAACATCATGAATGCTACTAATTACGATTTCTTTAAAATGGCACAAATTTATGATTGCATGATGTGCCAGATAAATATAAAAAAGTGAACTACTTAAAAAAAATTTTTTTTACATTTATTTATTTTTGAGAGACAGAGCACAAGTGGGGTAGGGGCAGAGAGAGAATGAGACACAGAATCCAAAGCAGGCTCCAGGGTCTGAGCTGTCAGCACAGAGCCCTATGCGGGGCTCAAACTCAGAAACTGTGAGATCATGACCTGAGTTGAAGTCGGACGCTTAACCGACTGAGCCACCCAGGCACCCCTAAAAAAAAGTGAACTACTTTTAAAATTAAGTAACATACATACAATTAAAAAAAGTACAGAAATCCTAAGTGCACAGTTTGATCTTTCCAGGTTATTTAATGCCAACTTAGACCAGCTTTGTTGCCAATATAGTAAAAAAACAACATCCTAAAGCCTTTTGGTTTAGACAGAATGATTATATCATTGGAGGAAAGAAAGAGATAAGAGAATGATGTTCTGAAAGGCTCACACAGAATTGCGGGATAAGTAGTGAGAGAAAGAATGGCACTTTAAAATTCATGAGGAAATGCCATTTAAGTTTCATGAATAACAAAGAGATTGTTATGCGGGATCAGGTTTTTCTTTCATCATTACAGAAAGACACAAAATCATTATCGTGATCTGCCATGTGTTTTCCCTCTGTTATAGATGCTGGGACAAGCCTATTAAATGTTTTGTGTTACCCAGGGGAATGGTCACGGTGGTGAATAATGGCGGTCTCAGTGCACATGGCTTTCTATGGTTCTGATCATAGCACCTGCATTTAGAGGAAAGGAACAAATTAAAAAGAGCAGAATGGCTGGGTGGGCATTTTCTTGTGGTTACAAAGAACTGAACCTATTCTTAACCTTACTGCCTCTTGCTTCATGCTTTACTCCTGCCAATTCCAGAATAGACAAAGCTGGTATTTGCATTTGGAGCCTCCTTGGTCAATACAATGGGGACTGCAGTTCATTTCAGAAGGAGTAATACATGCGAATTGAGAAAGGGTAACAACATCAGGACAAAAAACAACCTGGAAAAATACCCCTATAAACATTCATATGGTGGGGTCAAAAATTTTATCCACATTATGATTCCAATATGCAAAGAATATATTCCTCTTTATTTTCTTCGATGAACATAATTTTCCTTGTAAGCTTCCACAGTGGGAGGAGAAAAACCCCTAAACTTTAAGCTTGTCAATTCAAGGCAACAACCTTTTTCAGTTTCAGTAGTCACCGTTGAATAATACATTTTCTTCTGGGTAGGTGCAAAAATCTTCCACATTGATTCCTCCTTACCCTTGTTTCTCTTCAAAATAGTGTCTGGCTGTATTGAAGGATTTGTGATCTCATAGTGTCAAGGAGAGAAGAGGCCTGTGGGGTCTCAGGATGCAAATTGGGCCTTGTGGCAGAATGGCACCTCTGTGGACTGGTAGCCATTGAGGGCCCCTTTGGGATGTGACAGGTCTTACTTGCCCTTCAGGCAGTGTGCTGGTATAATCGCTGGGTCTATGATTTAGGCCAACCTCTCTAAATACTGCAGCCTCTTAGTTTCTGTGAGACTCTTCTCTATTTCTGTCCTTTCTCACCAGGATGCCCTGTAGGCCACACAGGAGCCAGGACCACGGCTTCACACGCTTCTCTTTGTCACTGCTGAACAATCACTGTATTGGATGTTGTACCAAGTCAAATGGAAGCAGAGCAAGCCACTCTCCAACTTCAGCTTTCTCCTCATGCTAACTTACCTCCCTTCTCTAGAAAGTTGCCCTGGGGAAGGATCCTTAAGTCACAGGGACCTCTTTCCCCTTCCAAGGTCGCCCTTCACCCTCTACTTCTTCTTTCCTTCTGAATAGGCTTTCTCCATATCCTCTACTTCACTAGGAGGTGGGCACTGTATGGCTCCATCTTGATGGCTGACAGGGCATCCTGTCTTCCCAGGGGTTTAAAAAATAGTATTCTAGCTTCTTTTTGAGGTAGCAATAAATGCTCTTTTTCCCATGGTGCTCAAAAATTGTGACCATCAAGTTAACTGACTTGAAGTTATTATTTTTTTAATAACTTTTTAAAGTGTATTTATTTTGAGAACATCAGAAAGCACAAGCAGGGGAGAGGCAAAGAGAGAGGGAGGGAGAGAGAGAGAGAGAGAGAGAGAGAGAGAATCACAAGCAGGCTCCATGCAGTCAGTGCGCAGAGCCTGATGTGGGACTCAAACTCACAAACCATGAGATCATGACCTTAGGTGAAGTCAGACACTTAACCTACTGAGCCACACCCAGGCACCCCGCTAACTAACTTGAATTTAAATAAAATCTTGGAAGAAAAAAAATAAAATAAAAATGGAAAAAAATTATGACCATCGGGGAGAGAAAAAATAAATTTGTGATTTCATATTTTAGGCTGCTCCTCATTTAAGGCCTTATATGAAGACAAAATTTCAAAATGAGTTTCAAAAAAAATTCCTGTCTGAAGCTTGAGATGGGTTACAGTGAGGAAAATTACATTCCAATTCTTACTTGGAGGACTTCGATCCCATTTCTTTTTTATTTGGCCTTGTCCTTTCTTCTCTGTCTTCTCCAGCATTGAGAATTCTCCCAATGACAAAAGACACACATTACCTTGAACATACAGAGAGTCAGAAAAAACAAAACATGGAAGCAACAAAGCTCCCATAAGAGGTATGTACCTTTTATATGGCTTGATTTCTTTCCTTCCTTTAGAAAATACCAAGCGTTGGTAAAGAGAGTGTTTTGGATGCATCATATGGACAGGAATACAGTCTTGGATCTCAAGGGTCTTCTATCTTCAACTTTTCTGCAAGCCGCTAGAGGGTCATAGAGATAACCAGGAAGACCTGTGGTATAATACAGTGGCTTTCCACTGTTTTGGGATTCTCTAATGTAGAGTCAATATTTCAGATACACGGAAAAGTATAGAAAATAACATGATGCTAACTGTCTATGTATCTGACAACAAAACTTAACATGTTGCCATATTTGTTTCAAACTCTTTCAAAAGAAATACAAATTACAAATGTATTTGAAACAACCTTCCCTCATTCCCTTCCTACTTACTATAGGTACCCAGAAGTTAGTATGTATCCCATGTTTCTATAATTTTACTATGTAGGTATGGTCCATGCTATTATTTTTTTGTGTTTAAATTTTTATTTAAATGATATCATGCTATAAGTATACTTTTCCAACTTTACTAATATAGTAGAATTTATTTCTACTATTTTATTTTGTGTTTTCCATTTACCATGGTTTTTCTTTTTTTTCTTTTTAATGTTTTAATGTTTGTTTAATGTTTTTCTTTTTTCTTTTTAATGTTTTAATGTTTTTATTTATTTCTGAGAGAGAGAGAGAGAGACAGAGACAGAGACAGAGCAAGTTGGGGAGGGTAGAGAGAGAGGCAGACAAAGAATCCAAAGCAAGCTCCAGGCTCTGAGCTGTCAGCAAAACCCCTGATGTGGGGTTTGAATTCACATGCTGTGAGATCATGACCTGAGTCAAAGTCCAACGCTTAACCGACTGAGCCACCCAGGTGCCCCACCATACTTTTTCTTTACTTAGTTTTCTATACTTTCCTGACTTCTACTGAATTATTGAATTGTTTTTCTATCATCTTTACTGCCTTGGATGTTATATTAATATATATTAATGTTTTTAAAATATTAACCTTTATTTATTATGGGATTGAAAAGAGTTTCTCTGGTAAACAGATGCAGCTTCAAGTTTATTTACATAAAGCTTTATGTGATATAGAAAAAGTATCAGAAAACAAAACTTGCTCTTTTCTTTTTTCTTTTTCTTTCTTTTTTTTAATGCTTATAACATTATTTTTGAGAGAGAGAGAGAGAGAGAGAGAGAGAGAGGGGGAGGGGCAGAGAGAGAGGGAGACACAGAATCTGAAGCAGGCTCCAGGCTTCGAGTTGTCAGCATGGAGCCTGACATGCGGCTTGACCTCATGAACCGTGAGATCATGACCTAAGCCAATGAAGCGTGAAATCATGACCTGAGCCAAAGTGGGATGCTCAACAGACTGAGCCAGCCAGGTGCCCCAAAACTTGCTATTTTCGTATAGGCTTATACAATTTTAAAATTGGTCTTTTCAGGGAGCCTGGTTGACTCAGTTGGTTAAGCATCCAACTCTTGATTTCTGCTCAGGCCATGATCTCACCGTTAGTAAGTTTGAGCCCCACGTGGGACTGTGTGCTGACAGCACAGAGCCTGCTTGGGATTCTCTCTCTGCCCCTTCCCTGCTCATGCACACGCATGCGCTCTCTCCCACCTTCAGAATAAATAAATTAGCTTAAAAAATAAATAAAATAAAGTTGGTCTTTTCTTCATTGTAATTAGCCATTTAACATTTAAACATTATGGGACACCTGGGTGGCTCAGTTTGTTAAGCGTCTGACTTCGGCTCAGGTCATGATCTCACAGCTCACAGCTCATGAGTTTGAGCCCCACATCGGGCTTTGTGCTGACAGCTCAGGGCCTGGAGCCTACTTCAGATTCTGTGTCTTTCTCTCTCTGACCCTCCCATGTTCACGCTCTGTCTCTGTTTCTCTTTCAAAAATAAGTAGACATTAAAAAATATATATAACGTTGGGGTGCCTGGGTGGCTCAGTTGGTTGACCTTCCAACTTCGGCTCAGGTCGTGATCTCACGGTTCGTCAGTTCGAGCCCCGCGTCAGGCCCTGTGCTTACCGCCCAGTGCCTGGAGCCTGCTTCAGATTCTGTGTCTCCCTCTCTCTCTGCTCCTCCCGGGCTCACACTCTGTCTCTCTCTCAAAAATAATTAAAGATTAAAAAAAAATACACATATAACATAAATAAATAAACGTAATTAGACTTTAAACTTTTTTTTTTTTTGCTTTCTGAATTTTTCTTTGTTGAGAAGTTCATGGTTGTCAAGTATATTTTCTTCATAGTGGTAAAATTAAGAATTTGCTTCTCTTTTAGATTTATGAAAATATACACTTTCTTTTTATGCTTATAAATTTACTCTTTAAGAGTAAATTTAATTTACTCTTAAATTTATAGCATGCACACTCAACTAGGTCGAAGATATTGTCAGCCTTTTTTGAACAATATTAGATATTAGAAGATTCACCCTCCCATTATTTATGTTACTTAATATTTTGGTTTCAAAAATCCAATTTTAAAACCAAAATTTGGTTTTAAAAAATCCTTTTATATTTGAAGTATTTATCATTACTGCTTTTTAATACTCAACATTAAATTAGATTTACCAGTATTTTTACTATTCTTTCTGTTCACAGTTATTGCTTGCTGAAAATCCTGTTTCCTGTATCCAATTTCTTTCAACTTAAAGAAAATACTTGAGTATATTTTAAGCAACAATTGATTATTGGTAAACGATTTTAGCATTTGTCCTAAAAAATCTTGATTTCAGTCTCACTTTCTTCTTTGTTTTAAGTTTATTTATTTATTTTTGTGTGAGAGAGAGCGTGAGCAGGGGAAGGGCAGAGAGAGGGAGAGAGAGAATACCAAGCAGACTCTGCACCATTAGTGTAGAGTCCAGTGTGGGGCTCAAACCCACGAACCACGGGATTGTGACCTGAGCTGAAACCAAGAGTCAGACACTTAACCGACTGAGCCACCCAGGCACCCCATGATTTCAGTCACACTCTTGCATGACAGTTTGAGTATAGACTTCTTGATTGTTTTCCATTAACAGTGTGGTGATGCCTATTATTCTATTGTCTTTTCTCCTCAATTTTTGTTGATGAGAAATCTGCTGATAATGTATTATTGTTCCTTTGCAGGAATTTTTTTTTTTTTTATCTTGTTGCTTTTAAGATTTTCTTTCTATTGTTGCTGTGTTTCACTTTGTTTAGGTGTACATGATTTTCATTTTTCCTTTAATAGGGCTCAGAGATTCTCTGCTCAAATATTGCTTTTTTCCTACTCTGTCTATTCTATCACTCTGGAACATTTGAACATATAGGTGGCCTTTTCATTACCTTCTCCATATCTGTTAATTTCCTTTTCGTATTTTCCATCTCTTAATGGTTAAGTGCTACATTCTAGGTGATTTCTTTAGCTTTGTCTTCTACTTGGTTACTTTCTCTTGATTTATTTAAACGCCATTGAGTTTTTATTTTATTTATTTTTTTAAGTTTATTTATTTATTTTGAGACAGAGAGCACACACACACACATGCATGAGTGAGCTGGGGTCAGGGCAGAGAGAGAAGGAGAAAGAGGATCCCAAGCAGACTCCATGTTGTCAGCAAGAGCCCGATGTAGGCTCCATCTCAGGAATGAGATCTTGATCACGAGATCATGACCTGAGCTGAAATCAAGATTTGGATGCTCAACTGACTGAGACACCAGGTCCCCCTCCACTGAATTTTTAATTTCAATGAATTTTTATTTTTGACTGTTTTATTATTTTTTGAATCTGCCTGTTTATTATTTATTTATTTATTTATTTAAATGTTTATTTATTTTTAAGAGAGAGAGAGAGACAGGCAGAGTGTGAGCAGGGGAGGGGCAGAGAGAGAGAGGGAGACACAGAATCCGAAGCAAGCTCCAGGCTCTGAGCTGTCAGCACAGAGCCTGACACAGGGCTTGAACCCACAGACTACAAGATCATGACCTGAGCCGAAGTCAGACGCTTAACCAACTGAGCCACCCAGGGACACCTGCGTGTTTATTTTTATAATGTTCTCTTGTTTCATTATGGTTTCTATTCTTTTGTCCTTTTAATACTTTAAAACACTTATTTTGTAGTCTCTTCAAGACTTTCCTATTATTTCTAGTTCTTGGGGTACAGTTTTCCTATTTGCTTGTTTTCCTGATCTCTCTCATGATGGTTTATTTCTTCATCTGACGTGTAATTTTTTTGTTGTTGTGAGCTCATCTTTAGTTGGATATGTTTACTCTATGGAAATTATATTGCACTCTGAAAGCATCCTCACAGGAGACTGTCCCCACATAACAGTTTTTAATTTTTCTATAGATTTGCATTTCCTATCTGTTTCTGGTATCTAGGGATTTTTTTCCCTTAGGTTTTACAAGCATATGTATGTTTTTGTTGCATAAGGCAAGAATAGACCACTCAGATTTAATTAATCAGCTTGTTGAAAGTCCCATGTAGTGAAAAAGATAAATTTTCTGTCTAACTTGCAATTGGATAAGGAGACACAGCTAATTTAATGTAAAAATTATGCCTAAGTGTAAAGTCTTGGAATTATCAACTGAATGTCAGCATGTTAGTAATCCTTAGATTACTAAATTAGATTTGTTTACTTTGCCTAGATTATGTTTCCTTGGTGTGTGTCTATTTACCTTGTCATGATATTTGTAAACACAGTGGCATTGGATAAAGGCTGGTGGTATTTTTTAACTGGGTTTAATTTTGCTTAGTCAAATTTTGTGTCTTAGATGGAAAAGCACTGAAAATGCAATTGTAGATAAAAGCCTACTTTATAGCAAATATCCATATTTAATAAGTAGAAATAAAGTTATGTGACATACACAGTTGGTCTGGAGATTTGGAAAACTACTATGGGCTTTTCTCTGCCTCTGTCTAGTTGTATGACTGTGGGCAACTCATTGAAGATCTTTAAGTCTCAATTTTCTCATCTCTAAAAAAGGGGGTTGGCAGTTTTAAATTCCACAATTCTAGAGAGTGTAGAGATACATAGTGTCATTTGAAAATACGTTGAAATCCTAACACTGCCAAATGAAATAAAATGAGAGGTAGAAGAACCAAGACACAAATTGCTCTTTTAAAAATAGGATGTAATATTTGGAAAATAAAGCTAAAAAAAAACTAAAAAGAAAAGTTGAGAAAACTCTCAAACAAGATTATCACAGATTTTAACTGTATAATTTAAAAATGCAAGTCCTGGGGCGCCTGGGTGGCTCAGTCGGTTAAGCATCCGACTTCAGCTCAGGTCACGATCTCACGGTCCGTGAGTTCCAGCCCCTCGTCGGGCCCTGGGCTGATGGCTCAGAGCCTGGAGGCTGCTTCGGATTCTGTGTCTCCCTCTCTCTCTGCCCCTCCCCCGTTCATGCTCTGTCTCTCTCTGTCTCAAAAATAAGTAAACGTTAAAAAATTTTTTTTTAAAAATAAAATAAAATAAATAAAAATGCAAGTCCCTTTGCTAAATTTTTCTACTATGAAGTGATGGTGCTTGAACAATTGCACAACTGTGTGAAAAAATAGAACCTTGACCCATACCCAACTCAACTCAAAATGGCTTAAACCCTAAATGTCAAACTCAAAACTATCAAAACTCTAGAAGGAAACACATGAGAAAATCTTTGTGACCTTTGATTAGGCAAAGATTTCTTAGATACCATCAAAAGCACAATCAAAAGAGAAAATATTGATAGACTGGACTTAATCAAAATCAAGAACTTCTCTTTGGATGACATAATTAAGAAATTAAAAGACAAGCCATAGATTAGGCCAAAATATTTGCAAAGTATATATCTGATATAGGACTTGAATCCAGAATCTATAGGTAACTCTCAAAACTTAATAATGAGAAAATAAGCAACCCTTCCCTCTCTCACACAAGTTGAGAAAAGATTTGAATCCAAGGTATATGGACTATAACTACATATGTAAAAAGATGTTCAACATCATTGCCATAGGGATATGTAGATTAAAACCATAAAGGACATACCACTACTCATTATTTGAATGGGTAAAACAAAACAAAACAAAAATACTGTTAATACCAAGTCCTAGCAAGGATGAAGGCAACTGGAATTCTCTAGATGGCTGGTAAAAGTGCAAAATGCTCCAGTCTCCTTGGAAAAACAGTTTTGCAGTTCTTATAAACATACATTTATCATTGGACCAGAAATTCCACTTCTGGGTATATACCCAAGAGAAATGAAAATGGTCATTAAAAAAACAAACAAACAACAAACCTGTATGTCAATGTTTATAGTGACTTTATGCATGATCACCAAAAAGTGGAAACCATATAAATATCCCTCAACTAATGAACTTAATAAACAAATTGTGGTATATTTACACAATGGAATACGACTCAATAACCCAAAGAATTGAGTTACTGATATGCATTATAGCTATATTCAACTCTAGATGAAACTCAAGGTAATTATGCTGAATGAAAGACCTATATGATTCCATTCATATGACATTTTGGAAGAGGCAAAATACAGAGATAGAAAACAAATCAGTGGTTGCCAGGGCCTAGAGGTGAAGAAAGGGGTTGATCACAAAAGAGCTCAAGGGAATTTGTTAAAATAATGAAGTGTTTTATAACTTTATTATAGTGGTGGTTACAAACCATATGCACTTGTCAAAATTCATAAAACTCACAACTATACACTAAAAAAAAAAAAGATGAGTTTTGCCATTTGGAAATTATCCTTCAACAAACATGACTACTCTCAAAAGACTTATAAACAATGCTTATCACAGATTTTAATGGTAATACTTAAAAGTATAAGCTCCTTTGAGGGGTACCCCACTGGTTCAGTTGGAGGAGTGTGTGACTTGATCTCAGGGTCATGAGTTTGAACTTTGGGTGAGAGATTACTTAAAATAAATAAACTTAAAATAACAAATATAGTCTCCTTTTTTTCCAATGAAAAAATTGTATCATAACAGGGAATCAATAAGGAACATAAAATTAAAATATCAAAATTAAAAGTATCTGCAATATAAAATGTATATGCTTTAAAATAAGTATACTAAGGGTGGCTGGCTACCTCAGTCAGAGGAGCATACAACTCTTGATCTCGGGGTTATGAATTCGAGCCCCACGCTGGGTGTAGAGAGTACTTAAAAATAAAATCTAAAAAAAAAAATAATAAAGTAATAGTAAATATATACGGTATTTAAAAGATTGTTTGTAATTTTTTATCTTTTTCAAAACTTTTTGATTTTATGAAATGAAAAAAATTGTTTTTCAAAGAAATACTACCGTTTCATTTTTCTTTCAAATAATATTGATGATGAAATTTCTCGAATAAACCCAGCTTGCCACCTTCAGGCAAGTGAAAGATTTACAGAGACCATGACCAGAGATAGAACATTAAATTTTGTAGATTTCTCAATAATCCATAATCAATCATATTTTGATCACTGTATTATTACTGCCTTTGTGAAATTTTCTCTATCCAGGACATTTCCCTGGCATTTACTGGAATATTCCCAACTTTCAAAGCTCAGTTCAAATGCCACTAACTCCAAGAAGCCTTCCCTGATCACTCTAGCTAGTTTTTCCTCTAAATATTTTATCTCCTTAAATACATGTAATGTCATTGAAGGTAGTGACCATGTCTTACACATATTTTTATGCCTTTGTATGGCTATTAAAAAGGGTACATATAAGGTTCTCTGCTCCTCCCTGTTCAACAGACAGCCGCATCTTCTGGTGCAGTGCCAGCTGAATCCCAAGACACCATGGTGAAGGTCGGAGTCAACGAATTTGGCCATATTGGGCACCTGGTCACCAGGGCTGCTTTTAACTCTGGCAAAGTGGATATTGTCGCCATCGATGACCCCTTCATTGACCTCAACTACATGGTCTACATGTTCCAGTATGATTCCACCCATGGCAACTTCCATGGCACAGTCAAGGCGGAGAACGGGAAACTTGTCATCAATGGAAAGCCCATCACCATCTTCCAGAAGTGAGATCTCGCCAACATCAAATGGGGTGATGCTGGTGCTGAGTATGTTGTGTGGAGTACATTGAGGTATTCAACACCATGGAGAAGGCTCACTTGAAGGGTGGGGCCAAGAGGGTCATCCTCTCTGTCCCTTCTGCTGATGCCCCCATGTTAGTGATGTGCATGAACCATGAGAAGTATGACAACTCCCTCAAGGTTGTCAGCAATGCCTCCTGCACCACCAACTGCCTGGACCCTCTGGCCAAGGTCATCCATGAAAACTTCAGCATCATGGAGGGACTCATGACCACAGTCCATGCCATAACTGCCACCCAGAAGACTGTGGACGGCCCATCTGGGAAGCTGTGGCATGATGGCTTACAGGCTGCCCAGAACATCATCCCTGCTTCTACTGGCACTGCCAAGGCCATGGGCAAGGTCATCCCTGAGCTGAATGGGAAGCTTACTGGCATGGCCTTCTGTGTCCCCACCCCCAATGTGTCTGCCGTGGATCTGACTTGCCACCTGGAGAAAGCTGCCAAATACGATGACATCAAGAAGGTGGTGAAGCGGGCACCAGAGGGCCCCCTCAAGGACATCCTGGGCTACACCGAGGACCAAGTCATCTCCTGCGACTTTAACAGTGACACCCACTCTTCCACCTTCTATGCTGGGGCTGGCATTGCTCTCAATGACCACTTTGTCAAGCTCATTTCCTAGAATGACAATGAATTTGGCTACAGCAACCAGTTGGTGGACCTTACGGTCCACATGGCCTCCAAGAGTAAGAGTCCCCTGGACCACCAGCCCCAGCAAGAGGAAGAAGAGAGAGGCTCTCAGCTGCTGGGGAGTCCTTGCCCCAACTTATCCACCAAAACACCTGAGAATCTCCTGACCTCCAGTTTCCATCCCAGACCCCCTGAAGAAGGGGAGGGGCTTGGGGAGCCCTACCTTATCATGTACCATCAATAAAGTATACTGTATCCAGCCAAACAAAACAAAACAAAAAAAGTGTACATATGAGAGTTGTGTATTCTAATATTTATTGAATGAATACATGAATGAATGGATGAATGAATGAATGAATAGGAAGTCAGAGTCATCACTGAGCCTTCATTTGAAAGAGGGTCTATTTTACTAATAGAATAATGGAATTCTACACATTTATTCAAGATTATATGCATATGTATAAAGCATCAATTTTCATTGACAATGATTAGAAGTGTCTCAATCTTTATTAATCTTTTGATTAAATTATAACATTCATGAGTGATTTAATGACTGCATGGTGAGGATCTTTATGATACTAACTCACATCTTAATATCTGGACAACAGAAACATAAGGTTAAAAAGAGAAGAAAGTGTGATGGTTTCTTTTACCTTTGAACTGAAAGATGGATACTTCGCTAAGTTCTAGGATATGTCCGTCTATTTTTCCTCCAAATCTCCAAGTTGCTAATATCTTACAGACATGTTAATAGAATACATAACAGTGGCATGGTGGTGCCTGGGTGGCTTATTAGGTTAAGTGTCTGATTTTGGCTCAGGTCATGATCTCATGGTGCGTTCGAGACCCGCATTGGGCTTTGCGCTGACAGCTCAGACCCTGCTGACAGCTCAGACCCCAGATGGAGCCTGCTTCGGATTCTGTGTCTCCCTCTCTCTGCCCCTCCCCTGCTTGCACTGTCTCTCTCTCTCTCAAAAATAAATTTAAAAACATTAAAAAAACCCACAACCCGCCCCCCCCCCAAAGAAACTGATATGGTGTCGATCACATCACTCATAGAAAAATTCCCAACTGTTTCTATCTAGTTCTACCTGGTTTAGGAGTGAGGTTCTTCTTCATGCTTCCACTCCCTCCAGAATGTACAAGCTCCCCTCCCTCTCTTTCAGGGCTACATATCCAAGACTGCTAAATGACAAACGTCATAGGTTTTGGTTTTTTAAAGGAGGAGGGGTCCACATGTGAGGATGGTTCATCTTCTTGAATTCCTTCTATTAGAACTTTCAAGCCTATTTCTCTTGCCCACTTTGAGGGCTCTAATGCCTTCTAGTGCTCCTTATTTTTCATTACATTCTTCCTTCTTTCTTCCCTATTTCTAGGCCCAGTCCTATCAGTCCTGAGAGAGAAAATAACCAGTTCTTCATGTACAGGAGGCTCTAGTCTTGGCCCTCAGGTCAGCAATGTCCTTGAATCTTTGTTTCTACTCGGGTGAGGGCTGAAAAGGAAGAAAGGCCCTTGGTTGACAAGTAGGATAAAAATAGAGAAGGAAAATACAGAGAAACAATCAGATTCATATCTTGGGATACAAATCTGCTACAAATGCAGATTTATGACACTTACCCTGACTAAAAGTTTGTTCTGTCTCTTCCAATCCTGCATCTTTTCTCAAAATGTGAACTTGCTTTTTCTCCTTCATCAGTACCTCTCTTCATCAGTTTCAGCTCTCGAAACACACTTTCTAACTGTTCCCCGATGATTTCATTGACCACATCTTTTTAAAATCATCATATATACACTGTAGCAGTGGCATCTTTTTCTGGCTATCCTTTTCTTTCCCTTTCATTTACCTTGCTTGATTCTAACCAAACATCTCCAAACGCATTATGTATGTTTTCAATTGACTCTCTAATTCTCTTTTCACCCACTTACAATCTGCCTTCTCTCTGCCTCTCTTTACCAAGACAACCATTGTTTTGGTCAAATTTATGAATTTAAAAAAATCCATTTATTTGACACCATTGCTCACTATCTTTCCCTGACTTCCTGTTTTGATTAACTTTCTACATCTCACCACTTGTCTGGTGTTTGTAAATTTTTGGGTTTTTTTGCATTAATTTCTTTGATAATTTTTCTTTCTGCTCCAGTTCTTTCTTTCTTTCTTTCTTTCTTTCTTTCTTTCTTTCTTTCTTTCTTTTTTTTAACATTCATTATTGAGAGACAGAGAGACACAGAGCATGAGCAGGGGAGGGGCAGAGGGGGGGAAACACAGAATATGAATTAGGCTCCAGGCTCCGAGCTGTCAGCACAGAGCCCGAACTCACAGACTGCGAGATCATGACCTGAGCCGGTCTGTCACTCAACCAACTGAGCCACCCAGGCACGCCTCCAGTTATTTCTTCTACATTGTAACATTGATTCTGTATTCTCCTATCTTTCCTGGAGATGATTTTAAAATTCTATTCCATTGTTGTACATCTCTAATATTGAGGTTTCTTCCTGTCTTTTGGATGGTCAGAAACAAATTTCTTGGATTCAAGAACATTTTGAAAGACTGCGTATGAGATAATAGCAGCAGGGTGCAATTTATACTCCTCACATTTCTTTAAATATAACTTATTTCAGGTTTTTCTTGTGACCCAAAGGTAACAGGAAGTAGATTCAATGTTGTTTGCAATACTAACCTTTCTTCTTAGATTCAACCCATGTATTTTCTATTTTTATTGTCTATTTGTATCTTGTTTGCCATTGAAATGTGTAAACTAACTCGTCGGGAAATAATTGTTCTTTTAATTTGGAGTAGCCTGGAGCATATGGCTATTAATGGTAACATGTTTTAAATGTCCTTGATTTTAAAATCAACAATGTTAAACAACATTTGAGTTTTTCACTTTTACTTTTCCTTATTCTTGGTTTGCAGGGGTTTTTCCTGGATACTCTCTCATTAGGTGATTCTCAATCAAGAATGGAGTCATTCCATAATAGTTAACTTGCAAACATTGAAAGAAAATATATTAGGCACCAAGATTTAGATAATTTAGAGAATTCCATCTCCCATCACTGTATAGTGGTTATTAATGTGGCAAATCTTGGCCCTATTACCTCTTTGTTTTATTGTCTTCAGCAAGTGTGTGAGCCTTGATTCTCTCATGTGAAAATTAGGTATAACAATAACCTACTTCTCTTTTTGTGGGGAATAAATGAAAAAATTTATATTAAATGCTTGACTAGTAAGTGCCCAATAAGTGGTAACTATCATTGGTCTGAAATGATTCTGTTCACTTTTTTATGAAGTGACTTTGATAGTATAGTGCCATATACTAAAATACCATGCCCTGTTATTCACCAGTACTTTGTGCTACAAATGTATTTTTTGCTTTGTTTGCTGACTTGTAAATATTTTGAATTTCTAAGAGAATCTAGAAGGTTGGGAGATTCCTTTAATGGATGAGAGAAATCTGACATATTCTCCTATTGCTAGGTTTATTCCTGTAGCACCCAGGTTTTAGAGCTATAGAGCTGTTAGCTGGATTTCATTTGGTACCATTCAAAATCCAATAAGTTTGCATTTTAGGAGATGTTAATCAGTCCCACCTAAAAGCAGTTGGTACATTTTTATGAGCACAGAAAAATCTTGGGGTCCAATGACATCGTTTGAAGCCTGATCAGATAGGAGCATAGTGGCCTTTAATTAATGGTGAAGGGACAACTTTGAGTTGTCTCGTTTGGCAGGAAGTGTTGGTTAATTCTAACAGTAAGAATAGTTGAAAAGCCCAGGAAACAATCTTCTTCCAGCATTGATTTTGTTACAATTGATACTACTTACAAAATTGGAAGATTCTATAATAAGATCCCCCCCCCCCACACACACACACAAAGTACCTTTTCTGAAAAAGTCGCCCCACCTCTGTTGTGTATTTGTTTATCCTTTCAAGTATTGTGGTTTCCAAGAAATCCATATCCATTAAGTGAGCTTAAATCCTCTGAAAATCAATAATTCATTCATCCATCCAGAAAATTAAACAAATATTGATGGCTTATTTTGAATTACTTTGCTGGGCCGAAATGTACTGTGGTTTTCTAAAGTTCCTGCTTTTGTGTCTAGTTGTGAGAAAGAGGAAGAAAATAAATTGAAATGCAGGGTCCTATGAAGGAAATGCATAGCGTGTGGGCCGTAGGTTTTGGACACTACAGAACTCGAAGTTCAGCTCTGCAACGCAGTAGTTCTGAAATGAACAGGTGATTACAGACTGAGCAAGGTGAGAATGTGTCCTGGAAACGCTGCACTCTAGAAAGGTTCCAGTTCTGGCAAAGGGTCACATCACAATAGGTGTGTGCAAGCAGAACAGGGTTACACTGACCGCAGTAGCTTAGTAAAGGGATTATCACCTGGCTCTTCTGCGCACAAGTGGGAGAGGGCCCTTCTGGACCTTGGGGCGGCATCAAGGCCCAAGGCGAAGCACACACCCGAGGATGGAGGGAAACCCTCGGGGGTAGGCCCCCGGTTGGGGGCCCAGCCAGGTCGCGGGTGTGGGGAAGCTTTCCGGCGGCAGGGCGCCACGTCACCTAACAGCTCCCCCTCCCCTCGCTCCAAGTCGCACGCGCGGAAGTAAACACCTCGACGTCATCAGGGCGCGTCTTCGCCTTTCCCCTCCCATCTCCCCAGATCGGTGGACGTGCTCACCTCCGCTCCGGGCCAGGTCTATGTCCCGGTTTCCCGCCGTCGCGGGCAGGGCGCCGAGGCGGCAGGAGGAGGGTGAGCGGTCAATAGACCTTCAGGAAGAGCGGCCTTCGGCTGTTTCCATCGCTGATAGAGGTGCGGTCCGCGGGACGCTGCGGAGGCCAGCGGGAGTTTCGGCATGGGGGCTTTTGGGGGGATAAAAGTACGCCTTTGGCGAGCAGAGAAAAGTGGAGAGGAGGCTGCAGCGTTCTTCTCGCCGTCCAAGCCGGAGGCGAACTTTGCCTCCAGTGAGCACTTTGGTTTTGAGGGGGGCGGTCCCAGATCCAAGTTGGGTGAAAACCCTGCTGGGGGACAAAAAAGTGAACCCCAATGCCTAGACGCGTTCTGCTCTTAAACAGGCTCTTAAAGCCTTTGTTCTCTACCCATCCAGCCCCCCCCACCCCCCGCCCCGCTCGTCGGGCCGCCAGCCTGCCTTTGGGTATGGTATGAAGGGAGCCAGTTTCCAGGAGCCAGTTTCCATGGTTACCCACCACTTGGCCTTCTGGGATATCAGTCACTCTGAACTGGGACCTAACTTGAACCATGAATCAGAAGCAAACACAGGTGGCTTTTTAAAATTCAGCCGAGAGTTTCCTGCAGTGTTCTAGTTTTTGGTCTATTGTTTAATAAAATTGGGCTTTGTGCTTCTGTATGGGTATGCTCGCATATACATTGCCTTGTGCTAGGCCTACTTTGTCAAGTACTCTGAGTCGTGCATTAGCAAATGCTCACGTTGTTAGATTTTACTAAAAAGTTGTTATGGGCTTGTAAACCCTTACATACCAATTTGACAAAGGTGACTTACCTGAGAAGTCATGGATCGATCCATTCCAGCCCCAAAATTCTGTTGTCTTTCTCTATTCAGTTCTGGGAAATTGAGTTAGAGATATCTTTACAGGCCTTTTAATTGCACAATTGTTTTTCTGTTATTACAGAAGAGAAAGGATGCACATCACAGGAGGGAGGAACTACTCCAACTTTTCCTATTCAAAAACAAAGAAAAAAGCTTATTCAAGCTGTGAGGGACAATTCATTCCTTATTGTTACTGGAAATACAGGAAGTGGTAAAACCACTCAACTCCCAAAATATCTATATGAAGCAGGTAATTTTATTCTGGGATAATATTGGGAGTATTTAAAAAATAACCTCTTGGGACACCTGGGTGGCTCAGTTGGTTAAGCCTCTGACTCTTGATTTTGGGTGAAGTCATGATCTCACAGTTGTGGGATGGAGCCCCTAGTCCAGGTCGGCTGAGAGCGTGGAGCCTGCTTGGGATTCTCTCTCTCCCCCTCTCTCTGCCCCTTCCCCTCTCGTGTGCGAGTGTGTGCTCTCTCTCTAAATAAATAAATAAACTTAAAAAAAATCCTCTTAAAAGCTAATAGGACTCTGTATTGCACAAATACCCACCATTTGTTTTACAGTCCCGATTCTTCTATTGACACACCCTCCCTACATCTTTCCTGCTTTTTTATGGTGTTATTTCACATTCAGGAGTTAATTCAGATGATGTTTTTTCCATTTTTAATTGTCATAATAATCTCAAATAAAATTATAGGTAGATAATGATTCTCTGCTATAGAATGAGGTTGTCTTGCAGTTAACCACTGGGTATTGAAATAATTTTCAGGAGGAAGGGATATAGTGATATCTGTTGCTGACATTAGTATTTCTTGGTTCCTTCTCCAGAGGGTTATCAGGTAAATATTTATTCCCTGATTTCATAACACCAAGCCAACTAACAAATTTCCTACCCTTAAAGTGTCTTTAACTTCAATATGGTAAAACTTCCTATCATAAGGTTGGTATAGAGCAAAATTATATTGGATGTTATTCATATAAAAGATGAAAATTTCTTCTCTGATATTAACTTATTCTAATCCATTAAATCTGATGTGCCATTTTTTAAAACATGGAATGTCTTGTTTTTGCATACTATTTTTGCAGTAGTATAGTTTTGCATCCTATTAATAAAGAAAAAAAGCATCAATTGTAAGATGCATCTCTCAGAAATACTAAAATGGTAAAAATATGAAAGGTGGTATGTTTAAACTTCTGTGGCAAAAGTAAATCTAGGAATTCTGTGGAATTTATGAGATTCCTAGGGATTAAAAATTTTAGACTTATTCTTTAGTGTAAATCATTAGACTGAAATTGGAAAAAGCTAATTAAAATATGTATATTTTGAATATGTATTTTTATTTTTTTATTACTAAAATTTCCATGGTACATTGGGTAAAACGGTATGTTGTTAATTTGCAGGGTTTTCTTTTGGAAACATTTGAACAGTTTGTGTTGATTGGTCAGAAACAATTAAGCTCTAATTGGAAGCAGTTGTTAACAGTTTTGTGTTTTTTACCTCTGTTTTTGATAGGGTTTTCACAACATGGTATGATTGGGGTGACTCAGCCACGAAAAGTAGCTGCTATATCAGTTGCTCAGAGGGTTGCTGAAGAAATGAAATGCACTTTGGGATCCAAAGTAGGGTACCAAGTTCGTTTTGATGATTGCAGCTCTAAGGTACAAAAGTTTTATTGCTATAAGTCCTGTAAACTTATATATAGACAGATTGGAGAAAGTTATGAAAGAGTTTAACTTCAAATTTGCATTTGTATTTTATTTTATTTATTTTTTAAAGTTTTTATTTTTAAGTAATCTCTACACCCAGTATGGGGCTTGCATTATCTTACCACTTTTCCCCTTGGATCTCACAACCCTGAGATCCAAGAATTGCATGCTCTTCTGATTGAGCCAGCCCCTGCATTTATAATTTTAAGAAACAAAGCCTCAGATTAGAATTAATTTTGTTTGTGCACCTGGGTGGCTCAGTCAGTTAAGCATCTGACTCTCAATTTTGGCTCAGGTCGTGATCTCATGGTTTGTGGGTTTTGAGCCCCATTTTGGGCTCCGCAGTGATAGCTTAGAGCCTGCTTGGGATTCTCTTTCTCCCTCTCTCTCTCTCTCTGCCTCTGCCCTGCTCACAGTCTCACTCTCTCTCAAAAATAAACTTAAAAAAAAAAGAATTTTTGTTGCCCATTGTTAATGATTTGTTGCCCATTGTGAATGAAATAGCTTTCCTATTTTCTCCCTTCTCAGTTAGTTTATAAGTGACATGTTTATTTTTTTAAGGATTCTCTTATTTTTTAGCTGTAAGAACCCTTGATATATAACTTATATTTGCATTCTCTAAAACAATTTTTATAGTATTAAAATATACATAATGTAAAATTTACCATTTTAATAATTTTTAGGTGTACAGTTCATTGGCATGAAATACATTCACAATCTTGTGTATCCATCACCACTCTTTATTTTCAGAACTTTTTTATCATCTCAAACAGACACTATATCTACTAAACATTAGCCCCTCCATCCCCCCTCCCCCCTCTTACTTACTTCAACAAAAGTAACACTCTATTGTGCCACATTTGCTTCTCATAAATAGTTAAGTTTTTAAACCTGATACTGAATGCTCACGAGTCAGGAAAACCAATATGTCTCCAGCCATTTCATTCAAATGGATATTCAAATGGATATCCATGGTCCATTAAGTAAGACTCTTAAGTAAGAGTGTTACTTTTGTTGAAGCTTGTGGTAACTTCTATTCTGCTTTCCATCTCTATGAATTTGCCTTTACTAAGTACCAATTATAAGTTGAATCATATACTATTTGGTCCTTTGTGTCTGGATTGTTTCATTTATCATAATATTTTCAAGCTTCATCCATGTTGTATATTTGTATCGCTAAAGTCAATGGAAAATGGACAACTTAGAAAAGTCAGTAAGCAAGTATTTATCGAGTATCTTCTGTATTCATGGTACCAACAAGTTTAAAATTGTTTTCTTGGGGCGCCTGGGTGGCGCAGTCGGTTAAGCGTCCGACTTCAGCCAGGTCACGATCTCGCGGTCCGTGAGTTCGAGCCCCGCGTCAGGCTCTGGGCTGATGGCTCGGAGCCTGGAGCCTGTTTCCGATTCTGTGTCTCCCTCTCTCTCTGCCCCTCCCCCGTTCATGCTCTGTCTCTCTCTGTCCCAAAAATAAAAAAAAAATAAAATAAAATAAAATTGTTTTCTTTTTAGTAGTTAATGGTCACAATTTATATTCCCTCAGGATTTTTTAAATCTTGTATCAGATACAAAACAATCCCTATTCGAATATGGTTCTTAATAGGAATGGCCATCATTTATGGCACACAGTGACTCCCCAAAATACTGTCTTTGCCTTCCTAGTGATCACTCCTGGGGAATTTTCTTTCTTTTGTCTTCCCTTGTTTTATGTTTATATTGCTGTTAACTCGTAGCCTTTGGTTCTTATTCTCACCTTGTTTTAATGCTAGTCGGCTTACATAGTTTTTAAAATAAGAGAGTAGTGAGGGAAGAAGAGAGTGAGAAGAAATTGTGCACCTATTTCGTCTACCTTTTCTCCTGAGTCCTCTAAAACAGTGGCTGAGACGGAGATGGATCGCATTTCATTGCTGCTTCCTACAGCTTGCTCATGTGAAGGCATTGCATTATCTTACCACTTTCCCCTGACTACTTTATATCTCCGTATTGGTCACTTTTGTTGCTTTATCCTAGAATATCAACCTTAGTTCCTTATCTCTGTCCCTGTGTAGGTCACATGTTTTATAATTTAGCATCCTTGTTGTTAGGCTATTTTATGTACTTTTTTATTTAGTCAGATTAGTTAGAATACCTAATTTCTGTACATTTGGGGGAAATTTTAGTCTGTAAAGTAGGGGTGAATTTCTGTAACACTGTATATGTAAGTTGATATACTCTGCTGTTTGAACATTAGGAAACTGCAATCAAATATATGACTGATGGATGTTTACTGAAACATATTCTGGGAGATCCAAATCTTACCAAGTTCAGCGTCATCATTTTAGATGAAGCCCATGAGAGAACTCTAACTACAGTGAGTATTTTAATATAATGGTTATTTATTAGTTTATTTCTTTGGGGTAACTTTTACCTTGTAGAGAATTGTCTGGTCTTACTTACATTTTAATCTGTTGAAATAGGAGTTCTTTGGTTAGGAAAGCAAAATATTTAAAATAAGTTGGTTTTTAGGTATACTTGTGACTTATTAGAAATTTACTTTTTTTCAGGACATCTTATTTGGCTTATTAAAGAAATTATTTCAGGAGAAGTCTCCTAACAGGAAAGAGCATTTGAAGGTTGTGGTGATGTCAGCAACTATGGAATTAGCCAAGCTCTCTGCATTCTTTGGAAATTGTCCAATATTTGATATACCTGGAAGGCTTTATCCAGTCAGAGAAAAATTCTGCAATTTGATTGGCCCACGAGATAGAGAAAATACTGCATATATCCAAGCGGTAGTACTTGACATCCTTTTTATGCCTTTTTTTTATATTCTGATTCCAATTGATTAAGTAGTTTAGTAATTCATTTGTTCCCTTTTATTTTAATGGCAGCCCTCATAGTTCCTTGCACTTTTGAGAACCAAATTTAATTTTTCTGTGGAACAAGGGGAAATGATTGGGAGTGGGGTACTCTATTTCCACTATATTATATTATAGCATATTATGCTTGTGTTTCTTGCTTTAGATTGTGAAAGTGACCATGGATATCCATTTGAATGAAATGGCTGGAGACATATTGGTTTTCCTGACTGGTGAGCATTCAGTATCAGGTTTAAAAACTTAACTATTTATGAGAAGCAAATGTGGCACAATAGAGTGTTACTTTTGTTGGGAAATCTGGGCTCATATTTAACTCATATTGCCTTTTTATGATTTATCTGAATAGTTGTAGATGTCATGCCTTATATAAGAAATATAATTCTATACTGCCATGAAAACTGCCAGTCTCATTAGTAAACATACATAAAATACACTGACCTTTTGGTAAAAAGATATTAAATGGTAAAGTATTAATATTTTTCTTAGTCTGCCTTATATAGAGGTGTGACCACACTAAACAGTCCTGGATCTGAATGATTAATTCCATTATTTCAAAAGACATCCTACCAGCTCCTTTCTTCTTTGAGTGGTGGGATGGTACTGTGTGATAGCAGTACATGAGGTGTTAAATCCATGTCTCATAGGCCTTTTTTGGAAGTCAAAAATAGATTAGTTAAATCCTAAACTAGTGTGATTCTTCAATTAGCAGCATCCTACTAACAGAAATGAGTCATTTCATCGCTCTCCTCCTACTCTGCCTTGTACTGTCAGAAGTGAGACATTGTAAAAATTGCTGCCTTTTTCAGATTACTTTAAGTATTTTGAAATACACCTAAATGCAGTATCTCTTGGACTAGATACTCCTATATTAATGATTAACTTTACTGAGTCTTTCTCAAATACTGTGTTAACAAGATGAAAGTCTTGAAGATTATAAACATTTTTATTCCTGTAGAGGTTTAAATTGCTTGGGAACTGGTGTTCAGTTTTTAATTTTATTGTTGAGATTTGGTACAGTTTATTTGTTCATCTCCTTTAGATCAAATGAGATTTAAAATAACTATTATGCAAAACTAATTTTAATCTAGAAGGCTTTTTTCCCCCCCATTCTTAAATAATATTTGCTGTTCATTTGCTAACGTTATTTTCCTCCCTCATTTCAGGTCAGTTTGAAATTGAAAAAAGTTGTGAGTTACTTTTTCAGATGGCGGAGTCTGTTGACTATGATTATGATGTTCAAGATACAACTCTGGATGGTTTGTTAATATTGCCATGTTATGGATCTATGACAACAGGTAATTCCTCACTAGAATAGATAATTTGACTAATTTTTTAAAAAACTTTATTGAAAAATCACGTATGTACAGAATAGTGCACAGATCCCGAGTATTTAGGTCAATTAATTTTACAAACAACTCATTTTTTTTTTTTTTTAAATTTTTTTTCAACGTTTTTTATTTATTTTTGGGACAGAGAGAGACAGAGCATGAACGGGGGAGGGGCAGAGAGAGAGGGAGACACAGAATCGGAAACAGGCTCCAGGCTCCGAGCCATCAGCCCAGAGCCTGACGCGGGGCTCGAACTCACAGACCGCGAGATCGTGACCTGGCTGAAGTCGGACGCTTAACCGACTGCGCCACCCAGGCGCCCCTACAAACAACTCATTTTTGTAACCAGCACCTAGATCATAAAACAGAACGTTAAGGGAACCAGCCTTCCTTAGGGAAGGGATTTTCCCTTGAAGTCTTTTCATATTCATTTTTTCAAGAGCCTTGGACAACCCTTGGTGTTGTTTAAGAGTGGACTGTGTCTCTCCCAACAGAACAAAAATATTGTTGGTAATTTTTTTGAAATGAGGACTATTATTTCTTTTTTTCTTTTTATTTTTTTTCCTGTGTGCATGTGCAAGTCGGGGAGGGGAAGAGAGAGGATGCCAAGCATGCTCTGTACTGACAGTGCAGAGCCTGATGCAGGGCTCCATCCCACAAACTGCAAGATCATGACCCGAGATGAAAACAAGAGTTGGATGCTCAACTGACTGAGCCACCAAGGCGCCTGAGGGCTATAATTTCTTGATAAGAGTACCATAAGTCAAACCTAATTTCCCAGTGCCAAAGAATTTCTAGAAACATACATCTAGGTATATCTGAGACATAAACACAGTAGATGGTTTTCTTTTGAAATAGCACATATCTGATTTTCAAGAATGATGATGTTCTTTTGTAATTTCAAAGAGCAAATGCAAACTCTTATCCTGATATTTGTTCATAATAAATAGTGATGAATTAGGTTTAGGATTTGTTTAGTAAAACTACTTTATTAACGGAATTTGATATGTAAAACTAAAGAGAAGTTATTTATAATTTGATTGTGATTAGCATTTAATGTAAAAATAATTTGAGTGTTTTTATGTTTTATGTGTATTTTTGTTTTGTTGAGGAGATGGTTCTTACTCTCTTTTTTTTTTTAATTTTTTTTTTTAATGTTTATTATTTTTGAGAGAGACAGAGACAGCAAGGAGGGAAGGGGCAGAGAGAGAAGGAGACACAGAATCGGAAGCAGGCTCCAGGCTCTGAGCTGTCAGCACAGAGCCTGATGCAGGGCTCAAACTCACAGAGCACGAGATCATGACCTGACCCGAAATCGGCTGCTTAACTGACTGAGCCACCCAGGCGCCCCAGTTCTTACTCTTATATTAACAAAAAAAGTTTAGGAATATATATTTTTATAAATAACTGTAGACCACATGCTGGTTTGGAAATCTCTTTTGTGATGATATTAGGCCCTTGCCCTCAATATTGAAATCTTCTTTTAGGTTTTTATATCTTTAAGGGAATTCTTAGGGTCATTATTTGATATTTAAGGTTTTCATTGTTTTCTGGAGATTTGATCCTCTGGCTCCTTTATAATTTACTTTGTTAACTGCTAAGGTAATTCAAAACTCATTATGGTTGCTTTGTTATTTTTTTTAAATTATTTTTTTAATGTTTATTTTTAAGAGAGGGAAAAAGAGAGACAGTGAGAATGGGAGAGGGACAGAAAGAGAGGGTGACACAGAATCTGAACTGTCAGCACAGAGCTGGACACGGGGCTCAAGCCATGAACCAGGAGGTCATGACCTGAGCTGAAGTCAGATGCTTAACTGACTGAGCTACCCAGGCGCCCCACGGTTGCTTTGTTATTAACTATTAATAATATAAATGCATTTTTCTGTATAAATAGTTTCATTCTTTCCTTTGTCATATTGAAAATAACATGCTGAGTCTGCTAGTGCATCTTGTTTAATGTCCTGAAATCCAGTTTTTATACTTTTAAAGGTTGCTAATGACCTATTTCTCAAATCTCATGACTATTTTTTTTTTTTCCATTAGTTTGTATTTTGGTTTTGTGATAAGTCTCCCTGAAATGCTGTCATCTGGGATAATATTTAATTACCTAGTTCTCCTGACCACTCTTTCTCTAGGTGTGCTGCCCTCCCACCCTTCCCAGCCTTTGTTTCTCTTTAAATGTGACTATTGCTTAAGGTTTTATCCTTAGTTTTCTGTTTTCTTAGAATTCTTTGTTTTGGAGAGGTTGGATCCTAGGACTCATCTGTCACTTCTCTATGGATGACTGTCTCTAGTTCAGTCTCACTCCTGAACTCTGGACCTCCTGGTTTTCCTAACGGAGCTTACTGGTCTGCATCATATCATCCTAGATCATTCAATCCAAATGTGACCACGCCTATAGTTGTTTTGTGTGTGTGTGTGTGGGGGTGGGGGGGGTTGGTCTCTTGTCCAGATCATTCATTCATTATTTTTCATTTTTCATTGTCATCATTAGAGTTGGAATCTTCAATTTGCTTTCCTAAATTGTTAACATAATCTGCTAATCTGTTTTAATCTTTCAGAAGCACAGCTCTGATTGTGTCAGTTTCTTGTTGGGTATCTTCAGCCATTCCTTATTACCAACTGAATTAAAATACTAACTTAATAACTTGGCATTTATTATCCCTTCCAGTGTGATTTCAACCTACTTTCAGCCTTAATTCCCAGTGTATGAGATTTTCTGTGTTGGTGTGTATGTGTGAATGGTAAAGATATAGAACTGGGTGTCAGGAGAACCATTACTGAAGGGCTTTGTTTGTTTATTTTAGTTTCCCTTCTGGTTCTAAGGGCACGATAAAGTTGAGCTACTGGTGATCCATTATGAGCATAGTAATATTTATTGGAGCAATTTATAACAATGCAGAGAGGCATTCAAATTGAGCTAATGAGGTACTGAGTAATGGGTAACGTGAAGTTGGGAGAGAGTGGCAGATTCCTGGGATCATAGGCTCTTTTTTTAAAAGCCTGGTTATTATAATACTTATAATATTTTATTTATTATTGCTACTTTGGGTGATGGAGAGAAACACTATATGTTATTTCTTTTATTTCCCATTATGCTTTAGGAATAGAAAACTTGGACTTGGGAGTGAGGAGAGCAAAGAAGGGTTTCCTGCCTGTGGCCTGTTGTGAGGGGGTTCAAAAATGACTCATACCTAGGTTTAGCGAGTAAGTGAAGATTTTGAGGTGGATATGTTATTTGCTTTTATTTCTGGGCTAGCTATGAGGGTGGCTTACTGTTTTAAAGGGACATCTTAAGGTATCTCTCTAATTGACAAAAAATTCTCAAATGTCAAATGTGAAGAGATGCTGTGGTATCCCTTCTACTGGCAAGATTATATGATGCTGTTCCCTGGGCTGAACTAACCCCCCACCCTTTGTGATGTTCTCTCAAGCTCAAAGTGTAGGCAGTATTTTTTACTCCTTTTCTTTCCACATCTTTTTTGTGGTTGCATCTGCTATTTCCTTAACTTGAACTCCTCCTTTGCCTTTTATTCTCCCCTCTTACTGGCTGAAATCCTGCTGTTTTGTTTCATGAGTGCAACCACCTCCATAAAAACCTCCCGATTTCCCACCTCACAACTGGCTTTGATCTCGTCTTCGTTTAATCCTCACTGTGCTTTCCTGTTCCTCTTGTGGCACTTCACACATCTTACCTTGTGTTATAGTCGCCTCATCTCCTTTATGAGATTATGAACTACTTGAGTATTATATGTTGAAAAAGTCCTGATCAGATGTTTGTTAAATTGAGTTCCAGAGTTTTCATTTTCTGCTAGACATTCTGTTGATGTTTTACATCAAATGCTAGCTATGTCTAGAACCTTATTCTTGTTTCCCTCAAACCTTTTTGCTCTTCTGACTTCCCTCTTGCAACACCTGTTCAAAGTTTTGCAGTTTTTCAGGTATACTGAAATATACCTGTTATTTCATAAGTGACAAATATTTGCATGGAATTTGACAGTTATCTAATTCAGTGTTCTTAACCTTTTTTGAGGATGGAGTCTCAGATTCTTTTTAAAAGACAAAGCCATGGTTTCTTTCTCTAGAAAAATGCAAATATACCCATGTATTTATTTTTTGCATAATCAGACTTCTTTATTTTACAGATAGAGACTAAGTGATGTTCCTGAGGTCACAGGGTAAAACTGCATTTCATAACTGGTTATCTATTCAGTAGGGACTGAAAAAATGAGTACATGTTTCCAGAATACATGAAGAAAAGGAAAGGAGATTTGCCTTGGATTAGTGTGCAATATTTTCTCTTCTTTTTTTTAGAGAGAGAAAGAGCACGAATGGAGAGGGACAGAGGGAAACAGAATCTTAAGCAGGCTTCATGCTCAGTGTGAAAATTTTTCTTTTGTCTTGTAAAGAGTGCATAGTTGTAAAATAGAATCAGAAAAGTAAGAAAAGTAATTAAGATTAGATCTCACCAACATGATTAAGTAATAATCACTATTAATATTTTGAGGTATATGAACTTTTTCTTTATATATTTAAATATATTTTTATTGTTTAGTTTTTTCTAACAAAAAATGGCATTATATTATGTGTTTTCTTTTGTTTTTCTCTTCAGCCCTTTGTAGAAATTTTTAAAATATAGAAAAGTGCAAAAACAATCTATTTCCCACTATGCAGAATTAACACACTCTTAATGTCTCAGCATTTTTGCTCCAATATTCACTTAAGAAATATTAGTCAATTAAGGAAAAATGATACGATTTTCATTATAAAGAATTCAAGCAGTGTACAAAATTACAAAGGTGAAAGTAAAGAAATCATCTCAAGTTTGTCCATACAAAAATAAACATCTTTAACATTAGGAAAAAATTTAGATCTGTGTGTGTATGTGTGTGTGTCCATACAGAAGGATAAGTAAATATATAGGCAGGTTGATAGAAATACTTATACTCTTAGTTGCTTTTTAAAAAAGTATTTAATTTTACTTGAATTTACTTGAAGGAATTGTTAAACTTTGAGTAAATCTTTGCCACATGAGAATATTTTATAAAAGATTGCTTTAAAGTTTAGAAAGACGAAAAGTATTAAGAAGCTGAAGTTAATATCTTCGTTTTAGATCTTACCTGTTGATTGTCTGATTTGAAAGATAACAACTTAAGTACTTTTATTCTTCTGTATCCTTCCCTTCTGATTGTTAGTTATTTTTACACTGTTTAGATGTATCAATGTTTATCATCAATCCTTGCACTATGGAAATCCTTTCACCTTTCACTCACATTTTTTTTAACATTTATCTACTTTTGAGAGAGAGAGGCGGGGGGAGGGGCAGAGACAGTGGGAGACACAGACTCCAAAGCAGACTCCAGGCTCTGAGGTGGCAGCGAGGAGCCCAACATGGGGCTTGCACTCACGAACCACAAGATCATGACCTGAGCCAAAGTCAGATGCTTAACCGACTGAGCCACCTAGATGCCCCTGGTTTTTCTATTCTCAAGTTACTTTTGGTTAATTTTAGATTGCCTGGATTTTTTTAACTTTTTTTTGTTAATAGATAAAAGGGCTCTTACGTGTTATTTTTTGTTGTTATTTTTTTATGTTTGAGAATGTCCGGCTTTTGCCTTTATACTTGAACTACATCATGGCTGGGTTTTATGTTCTTGGGTCACACTTTCTTTTCCTTAGAACTTGGTAGACGTTGTCCAGTTGTCTTCTGACATTGAATGTTGCTGCAGAGAAGTCTGAGGCCAAGCCTGATTTTTTTTCCCTTCCTTGTAAGTCATTTGCTTTTTCTGTCTGATTGCCTGGAAATTTCTCTTTATTTTTAAAGTTCAGTGGTTTTAATTAGGATATTTTTTGGTGTTGAGTGTTTTATATTAAAATTTCCTGGAATTTGATGTGCTTTCTTAAAAAAATCAACTTTATTAAGGTATAATTTACATAGAATAAACTATGCTGGTTTTAAATAGACAGTTCAATGAATTTTGACAAACGTATGTACCCATGTAATGACGACCAACCATAAACAAGTTGAACTTTTTTTTCTTCAACGTTTTTTTTTTGTTGTTGTTTTTTTTTTATTTATTTATTTTTGGGACAGAGAGAGACAGAGCATGAACGGGGGAGGGGCAGAGAGAGAGGGAGACACAGAATCGGAAACAGGCTCCAGGCTCCGAGCCATCAGCCCAGAGCCTGACGCGGGGCTCGAACTCACGGACCGCGAGATCGTGACCTGGCTGAAGTCGGACGCTTAACCGACTGCGCCACCCAGGCGCCCCATAAACAAGTTGAACTTTTATGATGTGTTGTTTTAATCTGCAAATTCAAACCTTTATTTCATGGAGACTCTATAGTGTTGTATCTGTGAGTATAATTTTTATCTATCTATTGGTTTCTGTATTTCAGGGATATCAATTACTCTTATGTTGGATTGCCTGTCATCCATATTTTTTAACTTCCTCCTAGTTACTTTTTCAGTTGCATTTACTGATTATCTCAGGCCTTTTTTTGGTGTCGAGAGTTTGATTTTCAGCTGTTAGAATTCTCAATATTTCTGACTCACCCAAAAATGACTTCTTGGGGGAGGGGTAGAGTTAGAACTGAGCAGTGCTATGCCTCTTTCTTCTCCAGAATCATCATCTTTTCCCCCATTGATTGATGGTTTATGTTTATTACTTTAGGTTATGTTCTTTTCCTTCTCTTTCTCTCCTTCTCTCTCTGTCTCACTCTCAGAAATAGTTCTGGTTTGGAATCTTTTTGGGGGAAGTTGGGACAAGAAATTTTATGAGGAAGTTTCAGTTGGCCTTGACATATAATATGTCATATGCACATATTCTAGGAGTGTTACTCCATTATGAGTATTGAGTGATCTCTCGGTATCTTCATTTCTTGGTAGACTTTGGAGTATCTTTTTTTGCCTCTTTGCCAGTGCCCCCCTCCCCCCTTAATAACATCCTAGTACTTTATTACATCCTAATGAAAGTATTCCATTTCCCCTTTCCTTCCTGAAGAGTGAGAATGTGCTTTAAGATATATGTATTTAACTTTTTTTTCCAAATCTTTATAAACCAACATAAAAGTGGTATGTGTTGGGGTGCCTGGCTGGCTTAGTCGGAAGGGGATGTGACTTTTGATCTTGGGGTCATGAGTTCAAACCTCACATTGGGTGTAGAGATTACTAAAAAAAGTAAACTTAAAAAAAACTTAGTATGTGTTTATCCTTGTGGAATATGGTATTAAAGTGTGTGGGTTAGGCGTACCTGGGGGGCTCGGTTGAGCGTCCGACTTTGGCTCAGGTCATGATCTCAACAGTTTGTGAGATCGAGCCCTGCATGGGGCTCTGCACTGACAGTGCAGACCCTGCTTGGGATTTCTCTCTCTCCCTCCCTCCCTCTCTCTCTGTATCCCTCCCCCAGTTCCACGCACACACACACACGCTCTCTCAAAATAAATACATAAGCTTAATAAAAATTAAAGAAAATAAAGTGGATGAAATGTAAATGAAATAAATGTGAGTCTTGTCAAAACAGCAGTTTCAAGACTTTTTAATTGATTATAGTGAACAAAATGGTAAATGAAACTGAAATTTTGCTTGAACTGAACACTTAAAAATTAGATATTTTTAGAAATGGGTTGATTGAAAAACAGATTTGATTAGAGATAAATATGTTCAGAAAGGATGTTTTTAATTTATGTAAAGTTTTGGGGCACCTGGGTGGCTCAGGCAGTTAAGCATCCACTTCGGCTCAGGTCATGATTTCATGGTTCATGAGTTCAAGCCCTGCGTCAGGCTCTGTGCTGACAGCCCAGAACCTGGAGCCTGCTTCAGATTGTGTCTCCCTCTCTCTCCCCCTCCCCTACTCGTGCTTTGTCTCTCTTTCTCTCAAAAATAAATAAACATGTAAAAAAATGTAAACATTTATGTAAATTTTTAGGGTAGTGAGGAATTTTAAAGGTAGAAGGATCTTAATTTATTATTTATATAATGCATTTTTAATTTATCAGTTTATTGGACTTTTTTGAGCACTTTCTATGGTCCAGACATTGTTCTATGTAGTGGGGATATATGTCTTGAACAAAAGAAAGTCCTTGCTTTCATGGAGCTACATTGTAGCAGAATAAATAGACCGTAAATAATGTATAAACATATAACTTGAACTACAAAGTAGTATACAACTCGTTTGAACCATCTGGAAGAAATGAGCTACCTAAATCTAATACCTAAAAAATTATTCTTAACGCTTAAGTTTTTTACCAAAAAACTATAAATCTAAAAGAAGTAGATCTTTTTGGAATTATTTTTGTATTCACCTCAAAACTTCCCCACAGATTTATAAGCTGCCTTTCTAGCACTTTTTTTACTTGTGAAATTAAATTCTGAATAATGTGGAAGAAAAGCAACATTACTTGTTTCAAATTTGTTTGTATGTAAATCTTGGCAAGTCACTTGACCTCTCTGGATTTAGTTTTCTCATCTGTAAAATGAAATGGCTGGCCTAGTTCCATGATTTTAAAAGTGTTCATCTGTGCCACTCCTTTTTTTGTGTGTGTGCACTCCTTTTCTCCCTTATCATAGTAGTTTAGCTTTGGTCTGTTACATATATTGGGAATACATGGATCTTTGAAAGATTTTATTTGAGAACAGGTTTTGTACTTTATTATTTCAAAGCAGGTTTTGTTAAGATTTTCTTGGCTACTGAAAGGAAAACAATTTGAGATTGCTCAGGTAGAAAAGGTGACTTTTCTAAACACATATGGGCATATCTCATGTAAAACTAATACAGCCAGGTGTTTAATTTTTTTTTCTTAAGGTGTATGTATATGTACTTATTGTTCTAATATATAATGTACAATAGTAAATACATATAACAGTTTAAAAAGATGTTATAGAAACTATAGATAGAAATGCTAATAATTTCTTTTCATACCCCAGTGGATTGACTTGTGTACTCAATGGCATAATCACTCCTAATTTTTGGAAATTATTGAAATACAGTGATCCACTCAGATTCCTTGCTTCGGAGTTCCTTGATCTCTATAGTTTAAGTGATCTTTTTCTTTACCCTACCTCAGCCACCCATTCAGAAGCTTCTATCCTAGACTTTATCATTACCATCATTTCTGATCTCAGTTTTAAACATCTTTCTGATGACTACTTCCTATATTTTTGCCAGACACTCCACTGTTTCTAATTCAACAGGTTTCAGAATGCTTTGACACCTGTCCTTTATCAACTGTCACTTATCTTCTTTCACCCATACTATAATCATTCCCTTGCAAACATACTTAACTCTCTTGTCTTATTTTGTGCTTAACCTTGCAAGAGAGCAAGTCTGGCCAAATCTGTCTGCTACTTATTTTACACCCAGTCCTTTTAAGGCCTGGGAAGTGCCAGGAGCCCAGAAGTACTCTCTTGTCAGCTCTCGTGGCTAATTCATTCTTTTCTCCTTTTAGACTTTCTTCCATGTATATTAACCAGTTCTCTATGGTTCACAAGTTTATTTTTCATCTTTGCCAGAGAGTAGCCTAATCAAATTGGCATCTTTTGGACCTTATTCCAAATTCCAGGAGATTCAGATTGCCCCAGCTTGGGGGGAGATGTTTATCTTTGGTGCCATAAACTATGGCTGGAGGAACAAGGTACAATACTACAAGCGTTACTGCTTGGGTTCATCCTTTAGAATGTATGGCTAAGGGGAAGGAGTGTGGTGTTACTTGCTTAGAGAGGTAGCCATGAGTAATCAGAAAGACTCCCTAAAAAGTAAAAACCACCTAGCTAATCAGTCTTTAAGGCAGAGAGAGGTCCTTAATGTGTCATCCATGGATGGGCTTCAGAGAATCCCTGAACACGCTGAAATTATTTGAAATTTTTGTATGTGTGTATATATGTGTCTTTTAATGGAGAAGAGGGCCACAGTTTTTAAAATATTCTCAAAGGGAACTATGACCTACATAAAAGGACCCTGCTGTAGAGTTTATTTTAGCAATAATAATCTGTGATTTAATGGATCTAGAAATCTTAGCAGCAAGAGGTGAGGAGGCAAAGATAAGTTTTGCTATTTTGAATTCAAGATAATTAAAGAAGTGAAGGAAACGTAACTTTTAATGAAAAGAAGTAAGTTTCTCAAAAGTGGAGTTTGACAAATGCATGTTGTAAATTTACATTTTCTCTTTATGTGTATTTTAGATCAGCAGAGGAGAATATTTTTGCCACCTCCACCTGGAATTAGAAAATGTGTCATATCCACCAATATTTCTGCAACATCTTTGACAATAGATGGAATCAGGTACAACTTTTAAGGTTTCTTTAAAAAAAAATTTTTTTTTAATCTTTATTCATCTTTGAGAGATAGAGTGCGAGCAGGGGAGGGGCAGAGAGAGAGGGAGACACAGAATCTGAAGGAGGCTCCAGGCTCTGAGCTGTCAGCACAGAGCCCAATGTGGGGCTGGAACTCACGGACCGTGAGATCATGACCTGAGCCAAATTTGGGTGCCCAACTGACTGGGCCACCCAGGTGCCCCTAAGGTTTCTTTTAAAGCTAAGGAAGCCACTTAATTTTGTGTTTCCTCCTCTGTGTCATACACTAATTTCCTTCTCACATACTTGTAATCACCTATCACTTTTTTGTAATTATTGATTGCCATGGTTAGAAAATAGAGTAGGAGATACACAGTATACTTTTAGTATACTTTTTAACTACTTTTATTTGGCAATTTGTAGCTTTCTCTTCCAAAATTTAAGATTATACGTAATGTTTCACAGGTTTCATTATTCATTAGATAGAAAACCAAAGCTATTTTTATTTATCTCTGCTCATTATCAGCCTATACCTAAGATGATCTGATATTCTTTTCTCATCTGACACTTTCACTTGGTGGAGTAAGTGTTGTATATCCAAGTGTTTATCTGAAGGTACTGTTTCTCACTTTTCACCTTTTAGTGAAATGAACTACAATGCGAGTCTCTTATCTTTTTTTAAAATGTTTTTTATTTTTATTTTTGAGAGAGAGAGAGAGAGAGAGAGAGAGAGAGAGCGAGCATGAACAGGGGAGGGGCAGAGAGAGAGGGAGACACAGAATCTGAAACAGGCTCCAGGCTCTGAGCTGTCAGCACAGAGCCCAGCGTGGGGCTTGAACCCCTGAACCGCAAGATCATGACCTGAGCCGAAGTTGGATGCTGGTAACCAACTGAGCCACCCAGGTGCCCTGCGAGTCTCTTATTTTTTTATGTAATCAATAATACATCAAATTTTTGAGTAAATTTAGTGGAGAAACACTTGGAAAATTTAAATCTAGACTGATGGTTAATGTGAAGTTCTTTTAGACTGTTAACCCACAGCCCTTTTGGATATTTATCTTTAATCCAGTATATTTTACGTCCTTGACTAATATTTTATGTCCTGCTTGCCATAGGAAGGCTGGATGTGAATCTCAAAGATTGTATATATTTCTTTTGGGTAAAATGATCAGATCTGAGAGGCAGTTTAATTTTCTTTGCTTTTCTTCTTTACTTTAAAAATAACGATTTCACTAAGGGCTTAAGAGAGCAGTTGTCTGAAGTAAGTTAACCTCTGCAATTTTCTGTTTCCAGCAATGGCAAAAGTCATTACATAGTGTGTTTTGGAATGTTCCATTAGTGAATGGTAAACCTGCTATTACTCCTAACTTAGTTTTTTACTCGACTTGTTCTCTGTTTAATTGACTTAAATGGTATTGTTGGTCTAGAGGTGACTTTCAGGTTTGTTTTTTAGAGGAGAAATTCACATAATATAAAATTAACAGTTAAAAGTGAATAGTTAGTATTTAGTACTTCTACGATGTTGTACTACAACTAATACTAATTCTTTCTCTTCTAAAACATTTTTATTACCCCCAAATAAAACCCTGTGCCCTTTAAGCAAATTACTCCCCACGCCCTCCTCCATTCTAGCCTTTGGCAACCACCAGTGTATTTTCTATTTTTATGAAATCCTATTCTGGATATTTTATCCATAAGGAGTCATGCAATATGTCTTGCTTTCACTCATATGCTTTTGAGAGGTTCATTCACATTGTAGCATGTATCAGCACTTCATTCATTTTTATGGCTGAATAATGTTCCATTACATGTATATACCATAATTTGTTCATCCATTTATCCCTTAATGGCTAATGGACATTTAGGTTATTTCTGCCTTTGGGCTTTTACGAATAGTGCTTCTATGAAAATATGTCTATGAACATTGGTTGAGTACTTGTTTCAGTTCTTTTGGGTATACGCTTAAGAATGCAGTTTCTCGATAATATGGTAATTCTTTTAAACCTTTAGAGGAAACTTTAAACTGTTTTGCACATTGGCTTAACCACTTTACATTCCCATTAGTGATGTACAGGGTTGCAGTTTCTTGACTTTCAAGTTTTACGTTTAACATAAAAGTCATTATGTAGTTGTTAGTTTGGTAGAAAAGGAGAATACAAAGTGACCAAAATGCAACAAGTCTTTCCTTATTTTCTAAAAACATAACTGTTTTTCATTCTTCTTAGATATGTGGTAGATGGTGGCTTTGTGAAGCAGTTAAATCACAATCCCAGATTAGGGTTGGATATCCTGGAGGTGGTTCCAATTTCAAAGTAAGTCTCTAAAGCTTTTTTATTCAGAGAACAGTTTATTAGATCATTTCTAGCTGGCTTGGGGGTATGATGTTAACTACTTAGGAAACCTGCAGTATGTTTTGGGGACTTTTGTGTTTTGTTTTGTTTTTTCCTTTTAAAGGAGTGAGGCGTTACAGCGAAGTGGTCGAGCTGGCAGGACTTCCTCAGGAAAATGCTTTCGGATCTATAGTAAAGATTTTTGGAACCAGTGTATGCCTGACCATGTGATCCCTGAGATCAAGAGAACTAGTTTGACATCTGTAGTTCTGACCTTAAAGTGCCTTGCCATACACGATGTTATAAGGTATGTAGACAATTTGAAAAAAGAAAAATTTGTTAGGGTGGAGCCAGAATTCTTTTGAAGTATTTGATTCCTATATCACAGCTTTTCACAGTTTATCTAAGCCCAAATAAAAGGCTTCTTTGGGGCGCCTGGGTGGCTCAGTCGGTTGAGCGTCCGACTTTGCTCAGGTCATGATCTCACAGCTTGTGAGTTCAAGCCCTGTGTTAGGCTTTGTGTTGACAGCTTGGAGCCTGGAGCCTACTTCAGATTCTGTGCCTCCCTCTCTCTCTCCCCCAACCCACTCTCATTCTGTCTTTGTCTCTCTCAAAAATAAATAAACATTAAAAAAATTTTTTCAAAAAAGCTTCTTTGCATTGCTTTCCTGTGATTTGATCCCTTGCTCATATTTTAACCTTGGCTTAATGGGGTGCTTCACACTGAAGTTTATTTGGATCATTTAGTGACCACTGTTTATCTGTAATGAAAGGTATATAATGACCCTTATTCCAATCAGAAAGTGGTTTTCTCATAGCATCTTTTGTATGACTAGCATTGTACCAAGTATTGTGAGAGACAGAATAATACTCGGTAGTAGTATTTTGCTTTCACCAAACTTAAGTTATATTAAGGAAGCAAGATTCAGACACATGAAGCAAACAGTAGAACAACTGTTAAATTACTCAAATGTTAAAACTATATAATCAATTGGTATAGGATGAAATATTGTTGTAGGGGCTTGAAATTTCATATTATATGTGATAGAGGAAATAATGAAGGAAAGTACTGTCTTGCTCTTAATTTTAGTTTTATTTGTCTGTGAATGTGAAAGTGTCGGGAACCCTGGGAGGTGACCATGCATTCTGTAAGTTCGTAAGAAGGGAAGTAATTACTAGATATATCCAGATATGTGTTCTATACTCTTGGAAAACCAATTAAAATTTTTTTTGGATAGTGTTAAGACTAGAGATGTTCTAAATGAGAATGTAGATAATTACAAAGAGGAAAGTATATAATATATGAAATTCTAACTGTAATCATGAATGATACCAGTGAGAAAGAAGAATCATCTAAAGAGTTCCATATGGCAAACAGAAAGCTTTCAGATGAGCCCAATTTAAAAACAGTATTCATAGTATTATTTTTGTGAATAATATATAATCACAAAACAGCATACAATCAAGAATAAATATGTATTAGAAAGATAGGAATAATATCAAGAGTGGCATGTAATCAAGAATAAATGTATGTTAGAAAAATAGGAATAATAATTACCTAATAACTTCTGCACTGAGTTATTTTTCCATCTTAAGTTTTAAGACTAGAATGTACTAAAAGTCCCCAAAATGCAAGAGACAAAAAAAAAAAAAATTCTCTTTCCTCTCTCCCTTTTTTAAAAAAAAAGATTTTGTTTTTAAGTAATCTCTACACCTAACCTGGGGTTTAACTCACAACCCTGAGATCAAGAGTCACATGCTACACTGACTGAGCCAGCTGGGCACCCCTCTCCTCTCTCTTTTTAATGTGTATAGAAATAGAACCAGTATTTGGGATAGATGTTATAGTACTCATAGATGACAGAAAGAAAATGGAGCTTTTCATCTATTGCTTCTTTTTTCTCCATTATCAAGAATGTTTTTAAAACATGAAAGATGAACGCAAGTCTAAATAAAAAGGAATTGATGACCAAGATGGATTAAGAAATGAGATAAAACCTAATGACTATAAATGAGTGTCTTGAGGCTTTAGGAATTATTTCCATGGCACTAAAATAACTTGTAGGTTTTGGGTTATCTATGAGAAATTATACAGAACAGGTTGCCAGAAAATTGTGAGAAATACAAATGTCTTGATTTTTTCATTTAGGAAAAGGGCAGAATCTGTAAACAACTGCCCAGTGTGCTTGAAATTGGTCTTAGCAAATTCTAGCATATTTTTATTAGAAAATGTTTTTAGAGAATTTAATGGTGATTTATAGTAATCAGTATGAATCAAAATGGTTCACAAAGAATATGTCATAATAAACCATTTCCTTTTCAGTTTGAATACAGGACTGTCCACATAATGGGTGCACTATAAGTATTTATTGAATGATAACCTAATGTCTCTTGTTTTCTACACAGTATTTAATAAGATTACATTTGACATCTTTGTGAATAAGGTGATAGGACTGCTGAATAGAGTAGTTGCCAAAGAGCCAAATTCAGAAAGTATTGATTAATTGTGTAGTATATCCTAGATGGAGGATGTGCTGATAGTAAACTGAATTTTGCTCTTTCTTCATAAGCATTTTAAATGCCAGTATTAAGTAAAGATATTGAAGTCATGATTATCAGATTTCTGGAAAATGTCTTGATATCTAATCAATGATTAAAACTGGAAGGTTTAGAATGATCTCACAGGTCAAATCAACAAGGCAAAAGTCTGAAAGGTTACATCTTATATCCTGTGTTTTGGTTGTACATTAAGGAAATTCATGTGGAAAAGATCTAAAATGATCAGATCACCACAACTCAATATGAGCTTGCAATTATTAATTCTGTTTAGAAAACAAGAAAAAATTTCTGCTGGCGTAGACTTTGGTTATGTTAATAGACTGCAAAGTTCAAATGACTGGAATTATAGCATTCCTGTTCTGTGTTGGTCGCTCTACCTTTGGAGTTCAGTTTTGGATATTACCACATTTTATGAGGAGTTTGACAAACTAGAGTGTTTCTAAAAGATAGTAATTAGGTATAGTGGGTCTCTTGGAAAGCAAATAATACAAGGAGTGCTTGACAGAATTGGTAATTGGTATAATCAAGGGAGAAAAATAATGGTAGTTTTTACAAATCTGAAAGGGCTCTTCTACAGAAGAAACAGATGACTGGTTTGGTACTGCTCTAGGACAGGGGTCGAAAACTATGGTCCAGGCTCACTGGCTGTTTTTGTAAAGAAAGTTTTATTGGAACACAGCCATGTCTGTTCATTCATGTATGGCTGCTTTCACTACAATAGCAGAATTGAATAATTGTGACAGAGACCATATGGCCTGCAGAACCTAAAATATTTACTATCTGGCCTTTTACAGAAAGTGTTTGCCGACTCTTGCTCTAGAAGATGCCAGGACTTGTTGGTACAAGTTGTAGGAAAACTGACTGTAGAACAGTCTACAAGATTTTTGTTTATTTGTTTTTAAATAGAGCTGTGAATCCTGGAATGGACTTTTGTGTAAGGTATTGGACCTTTTGTCCTTTGTTGGACCTTTTTCAAGGTGAGAAATTGGAGTAGATGATTTACCATCTCAAGACTTATAGTGGAAAAAGTAATCTAGTGCAGATAGCATTAAGCAATTATTGTTCTAATTAAAACAAACAAATGTATATATGTAATACATATATTCATGTTTGGTTATATGCCACCCTTGTGAATGTGATTGTCTTATGTTCATTAATGGTATTGTGGTTATGTAAGAGATTGTCTTTTATTTTCAGAGGATGCATGCTGAAGTATTTTGGGAGTGAATTGGCATTGTATTTGCAACTTGTTTTCAGATAGTTCAGGAGAAAATAAGAATATACACACAGCAAATATAGTAAAATTAATCAAATATATTTACCATTTTATTAAAAAACATGTTCAAGTGCTCTTAAACAACTTGTAATGTTTGGCCACTTTCAATTAATTTTCTCCACTGTTTTATAAAACTGTAATAAAAATTGTGGGCTAAAGAACAGAGTAGATTTGACATTGACTATGAAGAATGGGGCAGGGTTAAGATAAACAGAGAAGAATGGTGAGTGTTCCAGCTAAGGGGGAATCAAAAAGAAGTGTTTCTTGAATTTAAAGGAAGAGTGTGATTCAGAAAAAATAATTTCCTCTGCTGAATCTGGTTATGATCATAGAATGCTTAGGAAAAAGAAAGAGAGCTTGAAAAATAGGAGAAGTAAAACCTTATAAAGAAATTTTCGAGTCTGTATGAAATCTTAATCATGGTCAGGGAATGGAATCTTATTTCATATCTCATTTAAACACACAGGTTTCCCTATTTGGATCCACCTAATGAGAGGCTTATTTTGGAAGCTCTTAAACAACTTTACCAGTGTGATGCTATTGACAGGTAAAACAACAACAACAACAAAAATTAAACCACAGCAGATGTTAATCTCTTTCTGTTTTATTTTATTTTATTTTATTTTATCTTAATTTTTAATTTTTATTTTAAGTAAACTCTGTGCCACATATGGAGCTCAAACAACCCCATGATTAAGAGTCATACGCTCTATTGACTGAGCCAGCCAGGCACTGCAATCTCCTTTTAAAATAGGGTTCCTAATAGTTTCTTTTATCAGCAGAAAATGATTTGTTTGAATTGAATGGATTGTTTTACCTGAAATTAAATTAGAATTTTCCCTCAGTTTTTCTTTGCCACAATTCTGAATTTAAAAATTATATGATAAAGGTCTCTGGGTGGTTCAGTCGGTTAAGCATCTGATTCTTGATCTCAGCTCAGGTCTTGATCTCAGGGTTGTGAGTTCAAGTCCCTTGCTGGGCTGTATGCAGGGTGTGAAGCCTACTTAAATAAACAAATGAATAAAAATTTTATGATAAAATTATGTTTATATTTAGTATTATTTAACAGGTAATTTTTGAGTGTCATTTCAGTGCCAGGCATTAATCTGGGTATATCAAAATAATAACAGAGCCAGAGTCCTTGTTCTCATGATTGTGTAACGGGGAAATTTTTGGTAATTATCATTCTCTCATTTCTTTAAGGACATCATCCTCTATGCCTCTGTACCGATTTGTATGGTCTTTTACCATACTACTTTATTCTGTCTCATTGTTTAGTTTTTTGGATGTATTGGCCTTCCAAAGCAGGGAATTTATCATCTTTATGTTTCTTTTATCAATGACCAGTGTATCATATTTCTTGTATTGAATTGAATTTCTGGAGTTGATTTAAGGTAATATAAATTATATCTGATTTATTCTGAATGATGAACATTTCATTTGTACTCTCCCAAGGTAGAAAGACTTAAGAACCTTTTCTTTCTATTAAGGAGTGGCCATGTGACCAGATTGGGTTTGTCTATGGTGGAATTTCCTCTCCCTCCACATCTGACATGTGCAGTAATCAAGGCTGCTTCTCTAGATTGTGAAGATCTACTACTTCCAATAGCAGCAATGTTGTCTGTGGAAAATGTCTTCATTAGACCTGGTAAGAAGTTTATTGGTGAGTTTTTAAAAAATTAATGGGCTTTATTTTTTAGACCAGTTTTAGGTTTACAGAAAAATTAAGGGTAAGTAGAGACATTTTCCTCATTATTAACATCTTTCATTAGTGTGGTACATTTGTTATTGATGAACCAGTATTGATACATTATCATTAACTAAAAGGATCACTGTATTGTATATTCTTTGAGTTTTGACAAATCTGTAATGACACATTTCCACCATTACAATAATATACTAACTGATTTTACTGCCCTAAATATCTCTTGTGTTCCACCTGTTCATCCCTACATACCTTACCCCAAACTCTCGCAATCCCTGATCTTTTTACATCTCCATAGTTTTGCCTTTTCCAGAATGCCAGGTAGTTGGAATCATACAGTACGAAGCCTTTTCAGACTGTCTTCTGTAGCTTAGCAATGTGCATTTAAGGTTCCTTGTCTTTTTGTGGCATAATAGCTCATTTCTTTGTTGCTGAGCAATGTTCCATTTTATGGAATTTATCTTTTCACGTGTTGAAGGACATCTTGGTGGCTTTTAAGTTTTGGCAGTTATGAACAAAGCTGCTGTAAATGTCCATGCGCAGGTTTTTGTGTTGACATTGGATTTCAATTCACTGCTGAGTTATAGTATAATAATATGTTTATATCTGTAAGAAACTGCTAAACTCTCTTCCAAAGTGTCTGTACCGTTTTGTATTCTGACCAGCCATGAGTCTGAGAATTGCTCTTTCTTCACATCCTCACCAGCATATGGTGTTGTCAGTGTTTTGGATTTTGGCCATTCTAATAGGTGTGTAGTGATATCTTGTTATTTTTTTAATTTTTTTAAATTAAAAAAAAATTTTTTTTAATGTTTATTTATTTTTGAGAGAGAGAGAGACAGAGCATGAGCAGGGGAGGAGCAGAGAGAGAGGGAGACACAGAATCTGAAACAGGCTCCAGGCTCTGAGCTGTCAGCACAGAGCCCGATGCGGGGCTCGAACTCACAAACTGAGATCATGACCTGAGCTGAAGCCAGACGCTCAACCGACTGAGCTACCCAGGCGCCCCTGTATCTTGTTATTTTAACTTGGAGATCCCTGATGACATATGATGCTAACCATCTTTTTATATGCTTATTTGCCATTTGTATCTTTTTGGTGAGGTATCCATTTAGATTTTTAAATTTTATTTTTAAGTAATTCACTTTGGCTCAGTAATTTGACCTGAGCCAAAGTGGGACGCTTAACCAACTGAGCCACCCAAGCGCCACCAACCCCCTCAGGTCTTTTTAAATCAGGTTGTTTATTTTCTTATTGTTGAGTTTTAAGAGTTCTTGGTATATTTTGGAAAACAGTCCTTTATCAGGTATATCTTTTGCAACTATTTTCTCCCATTCTGTGGTTTTTCCTCTCATTCTTTTGACATGGTCTTTCACAGAGCAGAAGCTTTTAATTTTAATGAAGTCCAGTTTTCATTTACTTCTTTCATGGGTCATGCCTTTGCTGTTACATTTGAAAAGTCATCACTATACTCAATGTCCTTTAGATTTCCTCCTATGTTATCTTCTAGGAATTGGATATCCATTTGTTCCAGCCCCATTTTTCAAAAGGCTATCCTTTTTCCATTGAAAAGCTTTTCCCCCTTGTCAAAGATCATTTAACTGTACTTGTGTGGGTATATTTCTGGGCCCCGTATTCTGTTCCATTCATCTCTTTTTCTATTCTGTCAATACCACACTGTCTTGATTATTAGAGCTTTATAGTAACTCTTAAAGTTGGATAGGGTCAGTTCTTGGCCTTTGCTCCTCCCCTTCAACACTGGGTCTTTTCCCTTCCTACATAAACTTTACAGCCAGTTTGTTGATATCCATAACATAAGTTGCTGGGACTTTATTTGGAATTATGTTGAATCTATACATCAGGTTGGAAAGAACCGACATCTTGACAGTATTGAGCCTGTTTATCCATGTACATGAAGTATCTCTCCATTTATTTATATTCTCCAATAATTCACTGGGCGGTTTTTATTACCATATATTTAGCTCTATGAGACATGAAACTGAGGATAAACGAATTTTACATTTTGTTATCCTTTAACTTAGTTGTTTGAAATAGAGAGTTATAATGTTCTTGGCTGAGAGTCCTTTCACTGGTAAAGAAAGATAGTATGGTGGACCTTTGCCCTGTTATAGTACATTAGTAATACATTAACTTTTCTTCCCCCTAGAAACAAAAGAAATCGAAGTTCAGCCCTTGTACTCTAAGAGAATTGTTTTGAAGTTTCCATGCCTTTAAACTTCTGCTTATTTCCTTTCTTGGTGTGGGACACAACTTACTTCATCCCATGTCAGCTTTACTTTCTTCTAATGGGGGGAAATCACAATTTATTTTCAAATTTAAACGTTTATTTATTATTAAGAGACAGAGACAGAGCATGAGCATGGCAGGGGCAGAGAGAGGGGGAGACACAGAATCCGAAGCAGGCTCCAGGCTCTGAGCCCGACGCGGGGTTCGAACCCACAAACCACGAGAGATCATGACCTGAGCCGAAGTCGGACGCTCAACCGACTGAGCCACCCAGGCACCACCAATTTTTTTTTTAATGTTTATTTTTGAGAGACAGAGCATGAGCTGGGGAGGGGCAGAGAGAGAGACCCAGAATCTGAAGCAGACTTCAGCTCTGAGCTGTCAGCACAGAGTCAGATGTGGGGCTCGAACCCATGAGCCATGAGTTCATGACCTGAGCCGAAGTCAGACATTTAACCAACTGACCCACCTAGGCGCCCCTCAAAGGAATTTCTGAGTAGACAGTATATCTTGCCTACAGCCTAGACTAACAATAGTGTGTACTATCATCCTGGTGTTACCCCTTTATAGACTGTGAGCGTTTGGTCCAGATTGGTTTGTTATTGCCAAGATTGTAATGGAGGATATATTTTTCTATAAAAATACTCTGGTTTAATCAGTGTGCTGCCTCTCCCAAGTAGATTGTAGTCTTAAGTGTCAGAATTTTGGTTCTAGTAATACCACTAGCTACAGTAGTTTTTTTCTGGTAAATACCATATGTAATAAATAAGGTTGGGTTGTGGGTTGGTGGATGGGTGAAATTAGTAAAGGGAACTAAGAGAAATGAACTTGTAGTTACCAAATAAATAAGTCATGGAGATGAAAAGTACAGCATAGGGAAAATAGTCAATAATACTCTAATAATGTTTTGTAGTAACTACACTTACATTGAGTATTATATAAAATTGTCGAATCGCTATATTGTACACCTGAACCTAATATAACATTGTATGTCAACTATCCTTTAATAACAAACTTAAAAAATAAGTAAATAAATAAATAAGTTTGGCTATTTTTCAAAGCTAAAAATACTCCTAAAAACTATTGCAGGAGTATTGAAGTAGGAGTCAAGAGATCAGAGTTCTAACTTGACTCCACTGCAGTCTAATTATCTATTGGCCTAGTTTTTCTGGACTTCATTTTTCATTTGTGAAACCGGGGAATTAGATTAGATTAGGGTGATCCAGTCTAAGGCCAGAAAAAGGAATTGCTTTTCCTCATTGGAATATTTAAATAGATAATACCAGTCTCGTGTTAGCTCTTTTTTATTACCTTTTTTATTGTAATACAATTTCAAATTTACAGAGATGTTGAAAGAATAGTAGAGGAATTCCTTTATACCTTTTACCTAGTTTTAGCAGTTTTTAACATTTTGCTGCATTTGCTTTATTATTCTTTTTCTCTTTCTCTCTTGATATACATATATGCATTTTCTTTCTTTCTTGTTTGAATCATTTGGGAACATTGCTCTCTCTTACCACAAAATATTTATATATATGTATATGTTTACTAAGAATAAAGGCAATCTCTTATTTAACCATAGAACATTTATCAAAAATAGGAAATTTAACAGTGATATAATACTGTTATCTAGTCCAGAGTCCATATTCAAATTGTCCATTTTCCCTAGAATATACAAAAGTAGTTTTAAAATTCCTTAGGTATACCATTCTTTGTTTACAGTTTTTGTGTTGTTTTTTTTTAATGTTTGTTTATTTTGAGAGAGAGAGAGAGAGAGAGAGAGAGACAGCATGAGTGGGGCAGGGACAGAGAGAGAGGGAGACAGAGAATCCCAAGCAGGCTCTGCAGTGGGGCTCGAACTCTCGAGTTGTGAGATCATGACCTGAATTGAAACCAAGAGTCAGATGCTTAACCGACTAAGCTACCCAGGTGCCCCTACAGTTTTTGGGTTTTTTTTAAGGTAAAGTTCATATGTAGTGAAACATAAATCTTACGTGTATAATTCAATTAATTTTTCAAAGTGCACATACCATATAACCCACACCCCTGTCAAGATATGGAACAGTTGTATCACTCCAGAAAACTTCCTCAATGCCCCTTCCCAGTCAGATGCTACCCTACCTTCCCTCAGTGAGTCATTCCTCTATCTTTTTTTTTTTTTTTTTTAGATTTGGCTTTTGTAAAACTTTGTATAAATAGAATTATACAATATGTACTTTTCTGTGTTTGGCTTCTTTTGGTCAGCATCATGCATGTGAGATTCATCCATGTATTTAATCAGTGCTTTGTTCTTTTTATTGAGTAGTAATTCCACTGTATGAACATATTACAATTAGTTTTTATCTATTACCCTATTGATAGACATTTGAATTGTTTCTTATTTGGTGCTGTTTATAAATAGAACTGTTTTGAACATTCCTCTGCAGGTCTTTTGTAGATGTATATTTTTATTTCTCTTAGGTAACTACCTAGGAACAAATTGCTGCATTATTGAGTAGGTGTGTGTTTAACTTTAAGAATTACTGGAGTGGCACCTGGGTGGCTCAGTTGATTAAGCATCCGACTTTGGCTCAGGTCATGATCTCACAGTTTGTGGGTTTGAGCCCTGCATCCGGCTCTGTGCTGACAGCTCGGAGCCTGGAGCCTGCTTTGGGTTCTGTGTTTCCCTCTCTCTCTGTTCCTCCCCTGCACGCTTGTTCTCTCTTTCTCTTTCTCTCAAAAATAAATAAAACATTTAAAAAAATTATAAAAAAAGAAAAAAGAAATTGCTGGGGCACCTGGGTGGCTCAGTTGGTTTAAGTGTCTCTCTCTTTTTTTTTTTTTTAAATGTTTATTTATTTTTGAGATAGGGACATAGTGCGAGTAGGGGAGGAGCAGAGAGAGGGGGAGACACAGAATCTGAAGCAGGCTCTGGGCTCTGAGCTGTCAGCACAGAGCCTGATGCGGGGCTCAAACTCATGAACCATGAGATCATGACCTAAGTCGAAGTTCGATGTTTAACGGACTGAGCCACCCAGGTGCCCCTAGGAATCCGACTCTTAATCTCAGTTCAGGTCCTGATCTCAGGGTTGTGAATTCAAGCTCTAGGTTTGCTCCATGGAAACAAAAACAAACAAAATTGCCAACCCTTTTCCCAAAATGGCTATACCATTTTAAAATTCCATCAGCAATGATAGTGCAATTTGCACCACATGTCTTCCTCAATGTTTGATATTGCCACTTTATTTTTTACATTCTATTATGTATTGGTGATCCTTATGGTTTAATTTGCATTTTCTTGGTAACTAATATTTTTGAGCACTTAATCATGATTGTTGGCCATTTATCTGTCTTCCTCTGTGAATTATCTGTTAACATCTTTTATCCATGTTGTAATTTATAAAAAGATTTTGGGATCGCCTGGGTGGCTCAGTCGGTTAAGCATCTGACTTCAGCTCGGGTCATGATATCACAGTTTGTGAGTTCACCATTGGGCTCTGCTGATGGTGTGGAGTCTGCTTGGGATGCTTTCTCTCTCCCTCTCTCGCTGGTTCTTCTGTGCTCCCTATCTCCTCAAAATAAATAAATAAATTTAAAAATTATTTTTGGAATCTGAGAGTTTTTAACTTACTCTGGATACAAGTTATTTGGTATGTATGAATTGCACATAGTTTTTCCCAGTCGGTGGGTTTTCTGTTTGCTTTCTGAACAGTATGTTTTGATGAGGGAGCTTTTGAATTTTGTTAAAGTTTAATATATCAATTACTATATTTTTGTAGTTATTGCTTTCTGAATGCTAAGAGATCTGGAAAAAAACTGGAAAAGCTTTACAGTTTTTAGCTTTTAACTTTAGTACAGTGATCCATCTGAAATTAAGTTTTATATATGGCATGAGGTAGAGGTCTAGGTTACTTTTTTTCTCTGTGAATATCCACTTACTCTAGCACGTTTACTGAGAAGATTTCTTTCCCCCATTGAACTGCGTTGGCACCTTTGTGGAAAATCTATGGACTGTATATATATGAGCCTATTTCTGGACTTTATTTTATTCCATTGATTTGTCTGTCCTTATGTCAGTGCCACCTTGTATTGACTACATAGCTTTATGATACATTTTGAAATCAGGTATTACAAGTCTTTCGACACTGTGTTTCTTTTTTGATACCACTGTGGTTATTCTATATTCCTTGTATTTCTGTATAAACTTTAGAATCAATGTATCAGCTTTTTCAAGAAAAGCGTGCTAGAATTTTGATAGGGATTATGTTGAACTCTTTATTCTTCTGCTTAACATGTCTTTCCTGTGGGGATTATAATATACATCTTTAATCACAGTTTACTCAATGAATATTGCTTCGTGTGAAATGTAGGAAACCTTGCAACAATTTAGTTCCATTTACTCCTCCATGGTGTGTGCAATTGTTGTCATATATATTAAAACATAGGAAGTTTTAAAGGAAATATTGTAATACTGTATTTGGGGTTTGTAATATACATAAACAAGAAAGGATGAAAAATTAAGTCTATTCCAGAACTGGATGTAGAAGTCCAGGTATTGGTTTTAAAATTTTTATTTCTAATCTTCTGTCTTAGAAGATTGTTGACTCAAGTTCTTAGCTTTTTAGGTTTTTCAGGTCTTAAATTTTAACTATGTGTGTGTGTGGTTTTTTGTTTTGTTTTGTTTTTAATCAAGTCCTTAAGTTCGTTTTTGGTATCTCAAAGGCCTTTATTTGGGACCTACACTTTAGCAAAACATTATTTGAAAGTGAATTATATTTGTAGGCACTCAAGGAAATGAGAGACTTCCCTTTGTGATCCTAATACTCGGTCTTAGATATCTGTGGACATAAATCTAACTCTTTAGACTATTCAGAGATTATAACCAATAAGAATATGTCTTAGAGTCTGTGCTTTGATTTGGTACTATATTTTTTATTAAGTCTTGCCTTTGTGAAGCGCTTGATGTTGGTCATGTAAATGGATATGAAACATGAATGACCCTGAAAGTACTAAGGTATCTCAGAGATTTATCAGTGTTTCTAAATTCCACAGAATGAAAATATAGCTATAAAGCAGTGACCTTTTCTATTGTTATGTCAGACACAGGATTGAGGTTTTTTCCCCATAAATACTGACCTACGCCTCTTTTTTCAAAAATAGGGGCGCCTGGGTGGCTCAGTCAGTTGAGCATCCAGCTCTTGGTTTTCACTTGGGTCATGATCTTGCAGTTTGTGGGTTCGAGCCCTACATTGGGCTCCATGCTGGCAGCACAGAGCCCTCTATCTCTGCCCCTACTCCCCGCACATACACTCTCTCTCTCAAAATAGATAAATTTAAAAAATAGATAATACATATACATGAGTTGTTATTGTCAAATATATTTCTATGTTATAGGCCCAACAACACAATTTTTTTTAAGTTTATTTACACAGGGCTCAAACATATGAAATCGTGAGATTCTGACCTGCACTGAAACTAAAAGTCTGGTGCTTAACCGATGGAACTACCCAGGCGCCCCCAAACAACACAATTTTATAGATAATGTTTCATGCAATTTCTTTTTAAATCACATAAGGGGATATGATAAAAGAAATAATTATATTCTCTTTTTTACATACCTACATACTTAATCAATGCTCTTTTTCAGTGTCATTCAAATTATTGTCTAATGTCACTTCCTTTCAGTCTGATTACCTTCCTTTATTATTTCCAGTAAGTCAGGTATTACCACAATGTATTCTTTCAGGTTTTGCTATCTGGGAATGTTTTTATTTTGCCTTCATTTTGAAAGATTGTTTTACTGGATGTAGGATTCTTAGTTGACAGTTTCTTTCAACACTATGAATATATCAACCCACAGTCTTCCAGCATCTATCACTTCTAATGAGAAGTCCTTTGTTAATTTTATTGGCTTTCTCTTGTGTATAATAAGTCATTTTTCTTTAGCTATTCTCAGTATTTTGGCTATTATGTGTTGATGGATCTTTTTTCTTTTATCCTACTTGGAGTTCGTTACTGTTCCTCAGTGTGTAGATTAATGTTTTTCATCAGATTTTGGAATTTTTCTACCATCATTTCATTAACTTTTTTTCTGCCTCTTTCTCTTCTTTCCTTCTGACAGTCCATTATACATCATTTCTCTGAGACTGCTCATCTTTCATCATTCTTTTTTTCTCTGTTCTTTGGTTTGCATACTCTCTCTTGATGTATATTTTGCTGATTCTTCTGCCAGCCCTCGCTGCTATTGAGAGTCAGCTACTCAGCTACTAGTTGGTTGGAGGTTGTACTTAAGACTTAAGCTAGTGATGTTTTTACCCTTTACTTTTGGATCTGTGTTGTGTGGTCTGGAGACTGTTTTCATAGTTCAGAGAGTTAATGAGTTTCTCCTGTGTTCAGCCATAGACCAGAGGTGCAGATGTTGCCTTTCCTTTTGCTTCTCAGAAGGTGAAACCTTGGGCATCTACATAGTCTTTTAGAATATCAGGACAACAATGGGTTTAGTAGGTTCTCTGATTTTTCTGTTAAGATTTGGCCTATCTGCCTAATTTTTTGTTAGTCTGCCTCAAATGGTAACAGATTAAGCTATTAGTCTCCACTGATTGCTTGCTGATTGCTCTGTTTTTGACAGTGTTCTTGGGGCATAAATTGCTCCAAAGTCTAGTCCAGATAAAGTTACCCCTCCACCTTGGCAGGGACAAATTATTGCTGGTTTTTAACAGTGCTTATCTCCATCCTCTCCTGGGAAGAACCTCTGTGCTGTGGAGCAGGAGCTGGGAGTAGATTGGGAATCTACTATTCACTGGCTGCCCCACCAGGATCCTCTCTATAGAGCAGAAGCTTGAAATGAGAGGTGGTGGGAACTGTTGCTTCACTTACCACCTCTGCCCAGTATACATCTTCTTCAGCACAAAGCTTGGTGAGATGGCCTCTGCAGATATTTACCAGCTGCCAAAAAACCCCAACAACCCAGAAACCTGGAATAGCTCTAGAAAACTGGGAGTAGTGGGAGCTACCACTCAGCTGTCGTGCTCACTAGGCCAGCTTTTCTGCGTTACAGAGCTGTAAGGGAATGGAAAGCTGTGATGCTCTGTCATTAGCTGTCCCCCCATTCATTAGCTATTTGCACCTGATCCTCCTTACAGAGTAGGAGCTGGAGGTGAGGAAAAGGGTGCCGCTTTCAGGCTGCTAAGCCCTCTTCCACACACAAAACTATGGGGGGTTGAGTGTAGTTCCTACTCAGATGTGATGCTGCCTACTGTTCTCACTGAATTCCATAGATTCAGTCAATCTCCAGAGACCTTGAATGATTGTCTTTGGTAATTTTGACTAGTTTAACAAATGTCTATCTGGAAGAGAGGTTTCACCTAACTCCTCAAACTATTCCCCATACATGTATATAGTTAAAAATTCAAACACTACACAAAGTATTAAATGAAAAGTAAGTTCTTCTCTCTTAAACATGTCCTTAGGTCTGATTCCTAGAGGCAACAATTGCTACCAGTTTTTTATTCATACGTAGATACTATGGCTTATATATAAATATACACCTAATTTTTAAACCTGGATCATGAAGAACTTTAGCTGCTGCAAAATGTAGCTTCAGCTTTTGAGATGGTGACTTGGTGAGATCTTGTTATACCCAAAACGTGTATTGGCTTTCCAGCTGCATTTGTAGTCTTTATAAGTTAAGCAGTACTTTCTGGCTTGGGTCTTTATAGATCATCTAATTTGGTTTACTGTATCCTTACTGGTAAAACTGGGTAGTATTCTCAGATCTAACATTAAACAGAGATTATAAACATCAAAATGATCATACTGTCAGCATTTTTAGTAATCTCTCTTTTGCTGTAGTGAACTGTATACAATGTCTCCTAGTATAGGGACTACTTTAGAAGTCAGACAATGGAGTGAGGGCTGTTAAATATTTTCTAGGTTTTTTTTTTTTTTTAAACCACCTAAAGGCATTGCCTTAAAATGGAACAAATTTAAAATAACAACACTGGGTAGGTTCTAAATCTTTCATTTTAACTGTGATATTTTTAGAAATAAAGGGTATTTTATGTGTATGGGACACTCATTGTTTTATTCTTCTGCTTCAGCTCTGAGGACTGTTATTATTATTGATATCCTCTGTGAAATAGTTTTGCTTTCTGATTGATTGCTATATAGAAAGTATTAAATTATTTTCCCAAATGGAAAGGTTCAGCTGATATAACCTTGTTTTGCTGCTTCACCTTCTTACAGTTCTTGCCTCAGTAATATCTGCCTATTTGCATGAGATAAAACTGATAATAGAATTTCATCTGGGGAAAGATAATAAATTAAAGACAATGACAAGCCTACTGGAAAGTAATTAAAGATGGCTAGTCAAACTTTTGTTTAGTTAGAGGATAAGCTTGCTGAGATTGTAGGAACTGTGTATGATATGGATTGTGACTTTCCTGTACATATCCGGAATTTACTATGGGACTTCTGCGTGTTTTAATTTTAATTAGTCTATTTTGGGGGGAGAGTCAGGGAAAAGGAACAAAAAAATGTTTCTATTCTCTTGACTTTGAGAATAATGAAGGAAAGAGACAGAGACATAGAGAAGGTAGCAATGTGGGATGGACAACCAGGGAAGTGATATGCTCTCTACATTTTTAAAAATGTGAGTGAGCAAGCCACCGCTCTAAACAGCAGGGATCCAACATTAACCACACAGAGTTAATCTTCACAGAATATGAGCTGAGCTTAAAATTTTAATCTACACTAAAATTTGTTGCAGTTATTCTGACATTTTAATAAGAGATAGTAAGCCACCTGTGTAAATTGTGCTAGTAGGTATTACAGCCAAATTGAATGGTCAGCTAGAGGCAGAGAAAGGAAGAACTGAGCCCAGACAAGAAGTGTCTCTGAAGGTTCATACCCCAGGAGTCCAAGGCACTCTACAATTCTATAGCAGGAAACACAATTCATTGATCCAGGAGCTCCTGTCTGATAGATAGGCTTGTCTCCTAGTGCTGGGAGCCAGGTCAGGGTGATGCTTGAGTCTAGGGCAATTTGACTTTTGTCATAATACCTTTAGGGCAATGGTGATTCAGTGCTTGAAATTAAATGTTTTGGCTTAAAAGTCAATTTCCCTGAGTGGTTCAGGAGATGGGAACTGTATTTTCACCTTGGCAGGGCTGTTTGTATGGCCTGTAATCATATTCTCTCTCCTCTTGTCTCTAACTGCTTCCTTTAGTTGTCACCTAGGTAACAAAGGTCAAAGCTACTTAAAGCCTGGGATGAAAGACTTTTTATCTTCATGGGTGTTTTCTTTAATCAGATTCCCTTCCTCCTAAGACCAGGATCTGCTGCTTTGCAGATTCACTTCATAGTCTATATAAGTACTTCTCTCTAATACCAGGGAACATGGTGCCTATGCTAAATCTAGTTGTGATGGGTTTACTGAAGGAGAACAAACTGTAGTACGATGTGGTACAATGAATGAAGGAGCCCTAGGAAATTTTGAAAAAAAAAAAAAAAAAAAAGTGGTACTCTGAAAGAAATTTAGCTTGGGCAAAGTGGTATGTAGGGAACTTGGGCAATCAGAGAGCATATCAATCCTGAGTGGGATAGGGTCATTGTCAGTAAGAGATAAATCTCAAAAACAAATGTTGAGCAAAAGAAATCAGACACATGAAGTACATTTATACAAAATTTATACAAAAGCCTTCTGTGGGGTCAGAAGTCAGAACATGGTTTGTGGAAGAGAATAGGTAGTTATTGGAAGGAGAGCAAAAAGAGGGCTTCTGGATGTTAGTAATATTCTGTTTATTGATTTGGGTATTGGGTACATTGGTCTATTATGTTTATTAACATTGAGCTGTACAGTTGTGATCTGGTAGTTTTCTGCATGCATGTTTTACTTCAATATAAAGTTAAAAAAAACAAAAGGCTCGTAGTAGTTCAGTTCTGCTTATATGATGGTCTAATTGCCCATAAATAGGAACTGGATAAATAGGGACTGGTTAAATTGTGTTCCTCAAATGTTCTTATATCCCTGGGGAGTACAATGTAGCTATTCTGAGAATGAATAATTCTACTTGTACTGATATGAAGCCCGTTATTAAATGAAGTTTCAAAACATATAATGGATTTATGTAAAAATAAACCACTGTATTCATTGGCTGGTATACACATAGAAAATAACTTGAACAGGACACCTGGGTGGCTCAGTCGGTTGAGCGTCTAACTTCAGCTCAGGTCATGATCTCATGGTTCATGAGTTCGAGCCCCACATCGGGCTCTCTGCTGTCAGCCTGTCAGTGCAGAGCCGGCTTTGGATCCTCTGTCCCCCTCTCTCTGCCCATCTCCCACTTGCACTCTCCCCAAGATCAATAAATATTAAAAAAAAAAGAAAAAGAAAATATCTTGAAGGACACACATTCATAACAGTGGTTAGCCATGAGGATTGGTTTATGGGTAATGTGACAAAAGTGGGGAATGTTGAACTTTTACATAATTTTTTTACCATGAACATGGGTTACTCTTATGATCAAACTGAACTTAAAAAATAAATTCTAAATACTATTTTAAAGGCAAATGTATTGAGAGAATTAATGTTACTGTTCTGGTTAAATCTCTGAAGTATGGTTAAAAGAAGGAAAGGAGTGGGGTGCCTGGGTGGCTCAGTCAGCTAAGCGTCTGACCTTTGATTTTGGCTCAAGTCATGATCTCATGGTTCTTAAGTTCCAGCCCCAAGTCAGGCTCCATGCTGACAATGCAGGGCCTGCTTAAGATCCTCTCCCTCTCTCTTTTGCCCCTCCCCCACCCCTGTGCGCACAAATTTGTGTGTGCACGTTCGTGCTCTTTCTCAAAATAAATAAACAAAAACTTAAGAAGAGTGGGTGGCTCAGTCAGTTAAGCATCTGACTTCAACTCAGGTCATGATCTCATGGCTTGTGGGTTTGAGCCTTGCGTTGGGCTCTGTGCTGACAGCTCACACTGGAACCTGCTTTGGAGTTTGGTCTCCATCTCTCTCTGCCCCTCCCCCACTCACACTCTCTCTTTTGCAAAAATAAATAAACATTTTAAAAAATTTTAAAAAAAAAGAAGAAAAGAAGTTATGGAAGTAAATAGAGCCCTTCCCCAAGAGTTAATATAGTTCTGTCTTATTCCACTGCAGATGGTGAGGCAGATTCTACTGACCTTGAATAAACAAAATGAATGTAGGCATTTGATGTAAAGTATAACTAAATTGCCTCTCAACTTGTCATTTTAGTTGATCCAGAGTACCAGAAGGAAGCAGAACAAAGACATCGAGAATTGGCAGCTAAAGCTGGAGGATTTAATGACTTTGCAACTTTAGCTGTCATCTTTGAACAGTGCAAATCAAGGTATGTGAAATAGTTCTGTGTACTAGAAAGTGTCAGGTTAAATGTTTTTTAAATGTTTATTTTTGAGAGAGACAGAGCATGAGCGGGGGAGGGACAGAGAGAGAGAGAGAGAGAAACACCGTGTCTGAAGCTGACTCTGGGCTCTGAGCTGTCAGCACTGAACCCGACCTGGGGCTCAAACCTATTAACCGTGGTATCATGACCTGACACAAAGTCGGATGTTTGACTGACTGAGCCGCCCAAGGTGTCCCTAAACTTTTTTTTTTAAGTTTATTTATTTATTTAGTTTTTTGAGAGAGAGAGCAAGCAGGGGAGGGGCAGGGAGAGAGAGAATTGCAAGCAGGCTCTGTCTGTGCTGTCAGGGTAGAGCCCAGTGTGGGGCTGGAACTCATGAACCCTGAGATCATGACCTGGGTCGAAACCAAGAGTTGGAAGCTTAACCGACTGAGCCACCCTGATGCCCCTAGAAAGTGTCAGTTTAAAATATAGCTCCAATATGTATTTACTATGTGACTTTAGACACTAAGGTTCAGTGGGGATACTGTTGACCTTAAGGCATTTTTGTGAACATTAGTGAGATTTATCTATGTTGGGTGACTATTACTAAGTAGGCATTTAGTTTATAATATTAGTTCTCTTCTTTCTTCTCTTCCTAATTCTTTCTTGAAAATGACCTTATTGAATTTTGATTTGCTAGAAGTACCTTAGATGAGAAAATGATTGGATATTTGTTAAACCATATATGTATAAAAAGAAATTAATTTACAAATTATTTTTAATTCACTCAGAGGCATCTACATTAATTTGTTTCCTCAAATTCCTTAAGTGGCTTTCTCAGTAATGGGACAGGTCTCATAAAAGGGCTAACTGATGCTTATTTGTTTTTAGTTTTGTAATAGAAATGAGAATGTTAGACTGCCTTTTTTTTTTTTTTTAAAGTGAACTCTATGTCCAGTATGGGGTTCCAACTCATGACCCTGAGATTAAGAGTCACATGCTCTACTGACTGAACCCGCCAGGTGCACCTGTTAGACTTTCACTTCGAGAGGATATTTTAAAGATACCAGTATTTTTGTTCTGCAGTGGAGCTCCAGCTTCGTGGTGCCAAAAACACTGGATTCATTGGAGATGCTTATTTTCAGCATTTCGTGTTGAAGCTCAACTTCGAGAACTAATCAGGAAGCTTAAACAGGTGATTGCTATAGTGATCTTAAATCAAATTTTGGCAAGATTCTCTGAGTACTGTACCCCAAACTATGCAAATTATGAGGTATTCTGATCTCCGGTTTGTAGGAATAGACCCCATTCCTAACTGTGTGCGTGAGTACCAAGCATTGTTCACTGTTATCCTTTGGGGAAGTTCTTTCCCTGGCCTTGGGTAGTTTCCTCACATTTATATGCTAATTTAGTGCTCAGTTGAACACTGGCAGAGGCCCTCCTGCAGATCTCTGGAGTTCTGTTTCTATCCGAGTTCTCTTCTCTCCTGAACTCTTGGCCTGTGAACTCTAGCCATCTTGGTCTTCCTGGACTCTCAGCTCTGCCTCTTTAGCTCAGGGTGTTCTTCAGGTTCCACTGGGTTTTTCCTTCCCTGACCCTTCATCTAGAATCTCTCTCAAGGTTGACCGTAACCTGGGGCAGTTGTTGGACTTACTTCACTTATTTCCCATACTTCATTTACTTCTCAGAGATCGCTGTCCTTTATTACTTGATATACAGTGTTTTGGAAATCATTATTTCATATAAAACATTTTTTGGTTGTTTCAAGCAGAAGGGTAAATCTAATCCCTCTTACTTCATATGGCCAGAAACAGAAGTCTTTAGAAACATGTAGTTTTCAAAATAAAAGATCATTTCATATTATTCTGTGAGATTACCACTGTATATATATTCTTTCTATAGCAAAGTGATTTCCCAAGAGAGACCTTTGAAGGCCCTAAACATGAAGTACTACGGAGATGTCTTTGTGCAGGCTATTTCAAAAATGTAGCTCGAAGGTAAGCAATAATGAGCTTGAGAAATGGATAAAGAATACTACTGTATTTGGCTACAATGTTGAACTATTTAATATTAAAGATTGGTGGTTTATTTAAGCTCTGTGATTATGATGACATCAATTACAATGACTCTTCATGATTTTCACTTGTGCCGGGGGAACTGCAGTGGTACAGAGTGGGATATTGGAACTTAAGTTTGGTAGGAGGGAATTTGTAGGACAGCTGTCTAGCATGGGATATCGGCACCTAAGTTGAATGACAAGGGTTTTCTTGCAGAGGAGTGAGGCTCTGTGTGGAGTATGAAAGACAAACATGTTGAGCATGGCATCCCTGAGGAAAGATAGGGTGGTGTGGAATGTTAGTAATTGAGCAGGATGGAGAAGGCACTCATATGGGATATGTTTGGTGTTGAGTGTTAGAGTCTGAGTGTAGAGAAGGAGGGCATCTTCTTAGGGAAAGGGGTAACAATGGTGGTGATGGGAGATTCATTATATAGAAAGGAATTAATCACATAATTCAGTGTATTAAGGAATGGTGAAGGGAGTTATAAATACTGAACGGGAGAAAATGAGAATAAACCCTGTGGTGTTGGATTGAAATTTCAGGGTTTTATTGTGAACTTATGGTTTTCAATATAGTTAGATGGATGGATATATACATGTGGGAATGAAAATATATGTTACGGTATATATATGTTATATGTGTTTGTATATGTGTAAATACATACATACAAAAATACCCTAGCTCTCAGATGCACTGGGAGCAGTAACACCGTAATAGCAATAAATATACTCAGTGCCCTTGATCTTGACTTGAAACAGCCATCTGCCACATAAAGGACTTAGAACTGTTTGGAGAAATAGGGGTGGGAAAGTACAAGATGAGCTGAGAACATCTTATTTTGCCAGCAAGCAAGAAGGGATCAATGAAGGTTGAGGCCATGTTAGAAGTACACTGGAGCTAGCTTGAATAGGCTCCAATTGATCAAATATAGGACATATTAAGCATCAGAATAAATAATGATAGTAATAGATTATATAGCCCACTAAATAAAATCTGAAATCATGGGTCTATAGTCATATAAATTACTAAATGAATAAATTAGAAGTTTAATGACAAATGGAATTAGTTGAGCACCTCTCCATAAAATTCTTTTTTTTTTTTTTTTTTTTTTTTTAATTTTTAATGTTTGTTTATTTTTGAGAGAGAGAGAGCAGGGGAGAGGCAGGGAGAGAGAGGGAGACACAGAATCTGAAGCAGGCTCCAGGCTCTGAGCTGTCAGCACAGAGCCCAACATGGGGCTCATTCACGGATGGTGAGATCACAACCTGAGCCAAAGTTGGACACTTAACGGGCTGAGCCACCCAGGCGCCCCTCCACAAAATTCTTAATTACTAAGGGAAAAAGGAAAAAAGTAACTTTTCATGGAGAAGCCTGGCAGATGCTACCCAAATCAAGCCATCAAAGTGAACACCATTAGTAATGAAACAGATTGAAACCATGTTCTTCCTGATAGAATATAATGAAAAACACAGCTTAACATCTGTGATGTTCCTGCCAAAGATGCATTACCTAAATCTAATCATCCTGAAACAGACAAATTCAAATTGAGGGGTGTACAAAAAATTACTATTCAAAAAGCTGTCAAAGGGTGCCTGGGTGGCTAGGGTCGTAAAGCATCCAACTCTTGATTTTAGCTCATGTCATGATCCCAGGGTCATTGGATTGAGCACCGAGTTGGGCTGAGCATGGAGCCTGCTTGGGATTTTTTCTCTCTCTCCTTCTGCCCCTCTCCCCGCTCATGAGCTCTCTCTCTCTTTCAGAAAAAATAAATAGGGGCTCAGTTGATTGAGTGCCTGACTGTTGATTTCGGCTCAGGTCATAATCTCACAGTCATGGGAACAAACCCCAAGTCGGGCTCTGCACTGACAGCACAGAGCCTGTTTGGGATTCTCTATTTGCCCCTTGGCCACGCACATGCTTGCTTTCTCTCTCTCTCTCTCAAAATAAATAAACTTAATAAATAAATAAATAAATAAATAAATAAATAAATAACAAAACAACTGTCAAGATCATGAAGGTCAAAGAAAGACTGCCACAATGAGGTAGACTAAGGGGACATGAAACGTAAAGTTAATACTTGATTCTGAGTTGGATTCTTTTGCTATAAAAGATTTTATTAGGACATCTGGTTAAAACTTCAGTGGGGCCTGAGGATTAGATGTTAGTGATGTATTGGTGTTAATTCCCTGGTTTTGATGGTTGTATTATGGTTATGTAAGAGAATGTCCTTGATTATGGGAAATGCACACTCAGATATTTGGGGATGATGGGGCATAAGGTTGGTAACTAATTCAAATGGTTCAAGTAAAAAAGATTTTTTGGGGGGCACCTGGGTGGCTCAGTCAATTAAGCATCCCACTATTGATTTTGGCTTAGGTCATGATCTCATAGTACATAGGATTGAGCTAGGTGTGGAGCCTGCTTGGAATTCTCTCTCTCTCTCTCTCTCTCTCTCTCTCTCTCTCTCTCTCTCTCTCTCTCTCCCTCTCCCTCTCCCTCTGCCTCTGCCTCTCCCTCTGCCTCTGCCTCTCCCTCTCCCTCTCCCTCTCCCTCTCCCTCTCCCTCTCCTTCTCCTTCTCCTTCTCCCTCTTCCCCCCCTTGCTCCTCCCCTGGTTGTGGGTACTCTGTCTCTCTCAAAAAAAAAAAATGGTTTTTTGTACTGTACAAATATATATATATACATATATATGTATATATATATATATATATACATACACACATATACATATATGTGTGTATATATACATATATGTATATATATATATATATTGCATAGTATATAAACAATTATAATGCAATCTGATCTGGGTTATAATGGGAATGTATATAAAGTATTATAGGAAATCATCTGTGGTGATGGTTGAACTAGGGCTAATATTTTGACAAGTTTTTGGAATAACATTTATGTAAGGAACTGTAGAAGAGGATACAAATTTGAAGTTAAGAACATGAATTACAGAAACGATAGGTGCAAAATTCTAATTATCAGATTTTAGAATAGTGAAAATTATCCCTTTAAAAAGAGATCATCATAGAAAGATTTAAATCAGAAGACCTATGTTTGGAACTTGATTTCACCATACATTAACTCTGTGACCTTTGGAAGGCTAGTTGATTTGTTTCAATCTGTTTTGACCTCTTAATAAAAGTAACTTACTCTCAAAACTCATAGGTTGTTTTGAGGATTTATTACAAAATCATTTTAGAAATGTTAAAGCATAAATATTATCAATATTGTTAACATTAATACCTATTAACAAGAAATGTTTGTGCTTAACTGAAATGACTGTTTAAGATGTATCATTATTTAAGATGGCTTGGTAGAGAAGTTATAGTGACAAGTAAGTTTAAACTTCTGCTTATAAAACTCTTTGTGGTAGAACACATTATTATAATTGTACATTGTTAGACTTAGTGCTCTACTTATTTAATTATTTTAGTGTTCTTATCTTTATCATTTGGTTTTTTGGTTTTTAGATCTGTTGGGAGAACATTTTGCACAATGGATGGGCGTGGAAGCCCAGTCCACATTCATCCTTCCTCAGCAGTAAGTGCCTATTATTATTTTTTAAGTGTCTTATTTTTTAATAAAGGGAAGACATTTGTAAAGGTATGGGAATAAGTAATACACAAATGTTTTCTACTTTTCACTTTGTGGTTATGTTGAGTCCATTTTTTTTTTTAAGTCCATTTATTTATTTGGGGGGTGGGGGTGGAGAGAGAATCCCAAGCAGGCTCCACGCCCAGTGTGGAGCCCCACCTCACAACATTGAGACCACGACCTGAGCCGAAATCAAGAGTCAGCTGTTTAACTGATAAAGCCACCCAGGCACCCCTAGCGTATATCTTTATTACATAAAGCTGTAAAGGCACTGCTTGGCCCATGCCTTCTGTTTGATTGAAAATTATAGGGATTAATTCAGAAGATTTGGGGCTATTAGTGTTTGGCTGGTCTAATGTGGAATAAGGCAGGTTACTGAGTTAACCATCCTTAAATAAATTCTTTTGTATAGCTTCATGAACAAGAAACCAAACTCGAATGGATCATTTTTCATGAGGTATTAGTTACCACCAAAGTCTACGCAAGAATTGTGTGTCCAATCCGTTATGAATGGGTGAGAGACTTGTTACCCAAGTTGCATGAATTTAATGCACATGATTTGAGCAGTGTGGCCCGACGTGAAGTGAGAGAAGATGCAAGAAGGAGATGGACAAATAAGGAAAATGTAAAGCATCTAAAGGGTGAGTCAGTCATTTGTTCTAGTAACTTAAGTCCAGGGAGCATAAATATCCAAATTCTCATATAATTATGGAAATATTGTATAGAGCTTAGATTCTGGCTCTATCTCCTCAGAAAGCAAAGAGTTGTCATGAGTCTCAGACTTTGATACTTTGACTTCCTTCTTTTCTTCCAGTTAATCATGTTTTCCTTAATCCCTCTGTCCAACATTATTAATAAAAACAATATCTGTTGAGCTTTTACCATGTGCTAACAACTTGCATTAATTACCTCATTGAGTTTTCACAATAACCCTATCTATGAGGGAAGTACACATCCCCCCCTTTATAGATGAGGAAATACTTAGCAATGTATAATAATTTGCTGAAAAATCCCATAGCTAATCATTTGTGAGTCTGTATTTTGAATTTGACCTAAACTCTTAACCATAATGCCATACAGTTTCCCAGTAGTCCATTGCTGTTTTTATTTTGTTTATAAAATTTTGTGACTATTACTTCAGAACATCTTCCCCTCCCCCCCACCCCACCCAGGGGATTTTTCTGTGAAATGTGAGATCCCTAGTTGGGAGGTGTAAACAGTTGTACTGAATGAAGTAGGACAGAAAGTTTAATTCTCAGCTCACATATACAAAAAGCTTTTCAGTAAAGCTTTCTGAGGCTGATTTATGGAGCAAATTTTATGATCCTTTTTTAATGTCATGAAAAATAGATCTGGAAGAGTCTTTAGAAATGTAGTGTTCTATTGCAGTATATAACTATAGTACATGATTAAATTAGGGTCAGTTGTTCTGGCTCTTTAGGCCTCCATGCATTCATTCATTTATTTATTTTAATTGACTTATTTATTTTTTCCATGCTCTTTTTTTTTTTTTTTTAAAGTTTATTTATTTTTGAGAGAGAGAGTATGAGCAGGGGAGGGACAGAGAGAGAAGGAGAGAGAATCCCAAGCAGACTCCATGCTGACATTGTGGGGCTCGATCTCACAAACTTGGTCTTGTGACCTGAACCGAGATCAAGAGTTGGATGCTTAACCAACTGAACCACCCAGGCACTGCTCCATGCTCGTTTTTTTTGGTTTTTTTAATTTTATTTATTTTGAAAGAGAGAACGAGAGCGGGGGAGGGGTAGAAAGAAAAGGGAGAGAGGGAGAGAATCCCAAGCAGGCCCCACACCACCAGCTCAGAGCCCAGTCCAGGGCTCTAACTCACAAAATGTGAGATCATGACCTGAGCTGAATTTGGAAATTCAACCCATTGAGCCACCCAGGAGCCGGCATGCTCTTTATTTTTTAACCATAGGCTACATTGTTTCTTTTGAAAGGGCAAATTTTAGTTTTCTTTTTTTCCTCAGCATTGAAAAATCAGGGCATCTCCTTCTCTTAACATTTCTAGTACTGAGTTTCACAACTAAAGTTTAACTGGATTAATTTATAATGTTTTCAGATGGAATCTCAAAAGAAGTCCTAAAGAAAATGCAAAGAAGAAATGATGATAAGTCCATATCAGATGCACGTGCTCGTTTCCTTGAGCGAAAGCAGCAGAGGTCCCAGGATCACAGTGACACACGGAAGGAAACAGGCTAAGCAGTGAATCCTCCAATTCAGGAAGTAGGAAAAGCAGCCAGGAAATGTGCTTCTACTTTGACATTTATATTAAATAGCACTACCAAGAGGAAGGGGTCAGCAGCTGTTATTAGCATATGAGCTAAAAGCAAATCAAAGTTCACCAATACCAATAAATGGAATTTTCAAAGAAAAGATTGAGTTGCCATAGTCCTAGGCAATGATATACAAAACCAATGAAAGACAATACATGTGATATTTTCCTCACTTCGATTTTGCTGGCCTTAACTGGTATCAAATGCTGTCACTGAGGTATTTTCAAAGAACATTGAATTGTATTTAATCAGCGTGTATTCCATTTGCATTTGAAGCATTAAAAATTATTTTCCTTAAATCTCTTTAAAGCCTTCTTGTTGCTATTAGAATAGTATTATATCAAGTTATCAGGTATGTGACCATTTCCTTCAGAAGGCTAAACATAAGAGGTTTTTACTCAGCAATACTTAGATGTCTAACTGTTTAATTGCTACAGAGCTTTATAGATATTTAGAGAAAAGACTTAATCAACTAGTAAATAAGAAAATTGCCTATGGCAAGATTCTTTGTTGAATTATTATTAATCCTTAAATTGATTTTTCTGGGATTATACAAATTCCTTTTTATATAAAAATATATTGTTTAAAACAGTAGCTATAGCCATTAACCAAAGGACAGATGATATATGTATTTTTTTTGTTTTGTTTTTGTTTTTGTTTTTTAGCTGTCCCTACATACTTGTATCAGCACCACGTATGTAGGCATGACAGTTGCAAACAGCCCCTCCACCTGGCCTAGTCTCTTGCCTCCAGCTGCTTGGGTATGACCATTTAAACATCTGTTATGCTGATCTTGAGATGGGATTTTTTTCAAAGCAGCCAACACCAGATCACCAGTGTTTCAAATTGGAACCTTGAGGCTAGTTATGTCACACTCAGGCCACAGTCAGCACTTGCCCCTCTGTTGTTTACTGCCTTGTATTCTAGTTATTTGTGTATTTGTCTGTCTCCCCCACTAGATTATACGCTCCTTGTGGGCAGGGACTATGTCTTTTTCATATCTGTATCTTTCATGGCACCTAGCACAGTGCTTTGCACATAGTAGTCTCTCAATGTTTGTTAAATAAAGCTATTAGTGTCATTAAAATTCAAAAGGCAGTATAATGTGTGTTTTTAGATATTTTTTTGTAAAAATTAAGAATCTAAATTTTTTATAGGTAACTATTTTGCAGTTATTTCCTTTGGTGTCTAAACAGTTTTCTGTTCAATTCTAGAAACTTGAGCCTTTATTGAAAAATCACATAAGGACCCAATCTCTGTGTTTGTTCTTTTTTTTTTTTTTAATGTTTATTTACTTTTGAGAGAGAGACAGAGATGGGGACAGAGACAGAGCACAGCAGGGAGGGGCAGAGAGAGGGAGAGACAAAGAATCCCAAGCAGGCTCCAGGCTGTGAGCTGTCAGCACAAAGCCTGATGTGGGGCTCAAACTCATGAACCGTGAGATCATGACTGAGCTGAAGTTGGATGCTTAACAGACTGAGCCACTCAGGCACCCCTCTCTGTATTTGTTCTTAAAGTAAGGTTAGCGATGATGGTTCCTCTAACATTCCCTGTGTGGTTAATTCGTTCATTGTAATCTCCAGTGCTGTTGACACTGTCAGTACATTAGTCTTACCAGTTTCTCTTCTCAGGTATATTTATCAATGTATTTTCTTTTTTCTTTTTTTAATATTTAAAAAAATATTTATTTCTTTATGAGAGAAAGAGACAGAGAGACAGAGAGAGAGTGTGTGTGAGCCAGGGAGGCACAGAGAGAGAGGGAGACAAAGAATCCAAAGCAGGCTCCAGGCTCTGAGCTGTCAGCACAGAGCCCGACACAGGACTCAAACCCATGAGCCATGAGATCATGACCTGAGCTGAAGTCGGATGCTCAATCAACTGAGCCACCCTAGCGCCCCTCAGTGTATTTTTTTAAATGTGGGGGTATATGTGGATTCCTAGCATGAAAGCTCTTTCATTTTAATAAATGTTACGCACACATTCTAAATCTATAGTCCATACTCAAATTTCATCAGTTGTCCCAATAATGTCCTTTATAAATTTTCCCCCAGTTCAGGATCCCATCACAAATTGTGTATTGTATTTAATCTCTTTTAGTCTGCAAAATGTCCTCAGTCTTTCTTGTTCTTTCACATTTAACATTTTGAGTAACATTTGTGACACTTTTTAGTAATACAGGCTAAGTTATATATTTTTAAAATTCTTTTTAAATTTTATTTTAGAGAGAGCACAAGTGGGGGAGAGGGGCAGAAATAGAGAGGGAGAGAATCTTAAGCAGGCTCCATGGTCAGTGTGGAGCCTGATGTGGGGCTCGATCCCATGACCCCAGGATCATGACTTGAACCGAAATCAAGAACCAGACACTCAACTGCCTGAGCCACCCAGGCACTCACAGGCTGTTATTTTATAGAATGTCTTCAATTTGGATTTCTCTAATGTTTCCTCATGGTTATGCATTTTTTATTAGAATACTGCATAATGTCTTTCCTCAAGCATCAAATCTGGAGGTATGGTATATGCCCCTTATTAGTGATATGAATGTTTTTTAATTTTTTTTTATGTTTATTTAATCTTGAGAGAGAGAAAGACAGAATGAGCAGGGAAGGAGCAGAGAGAGAGGGAGACACAGAATCCAAAGCAGGATCCAGGCTCCTAGCTGTGAGTACAGAGCCTGACACGGGGCTCAAACTTACAAACCTGAGCCGAAGTCGGACACTCAGTCTACTGAGCCACCTAGGTGCCCTGGTGATATTAATTTTGATTACTTGGTTAGAGTATATTGATTTCTTCATTGTAGTTACTCTTATAATTAATAAGTAATTTCAGGAGGGATATGTTGAAATTATGTTAAATAGCCTGTTTCTTATAAATTATCATCCTCTGGATTTATCATCAACTGATGATTCTTGCTGAATCAGTTTTATTTTTATGGTTGCAAAATGGTGATTTATTTTTCCTAATTCTTTTTTTTAATATATTTAAAATTATTTTATTTTATTTTAGAGAGTGTGCACAAGTTGGGGAGAGGGGCAGAAGGAGGGAGAGAGAGAGGGAGAGAGAGAGAGAGAATCTCAAGTAGGCTCCACACTCAGCACAGAGCCTGAGGTGGGGATCATGACCTGAGCCAAAAATCAAGAGTTGGACGTTCAACCGACAGAGCCACCCAAGTGCCCCCAAATTCTTTCCTATATTTATTTGTTTGCATTATATTATGAGAAAGAGCTTTCTTTGAAGAATTTCCAATAAACAGATGGGAGTTAGTATATAGATCAAGACAGAGAATTTAAAAAGCCCAGGGGCTATTTGAGAAGGGTAGCAAACAGTCTCTTTATTAGGTGCATGGATTGTATGTAAGAAAGTAACAGGCTGAAAATGTTGGTTGAGAACAGATTATGGAAGGCTTTGGAAACCAAGTTATGGCATTTTGACTCATTTTGTACTATATGAATTTATTAAAGCTTTAAGGTAATTGTGACAAGAGTTCCTGTAAAAAGAATTGATTTCCAGGGCACCTGGGTGGCTTAGTCAGTTGAGCGTCTGACTCTTGATTTCGGCTCAGGTCATGATCCCAGGGTCATGGGATTGAGCCCCACTTAAGGCTGCACACTGAGCGTGGAGCCTGCTTAAGATTCTCTTTCTCTCTCCCTCTGCCCCTCTCCCCAGCCCATACTTACTCTCTCTCTTAAAAAAACAAAAGAATTTGATTTCCACTGTGAGAGAAATAGTATGAGAGGAATACTGGATCTAGTTAAGAAGGTGGAAGGAGCCTTGGAGCAACAGTGGTGATAATGGAGAAGTTTGTTCTTAAAAGAATGAGGATTCACTTTTTCAAATTACTAAATGAAACAAAACAAAAAGAGACAATGAAGACAAATGTTACCATAGAAAAATATCCAAGGGACATATTTCCTCACAAAAGAAGAAACATGAATGGTCAGTAAGATACTAAATCTTACTAGTAATTAGGGAAATCCAGTTGAAAACAGTGAAATGCCATTCTTTTCCATTAGATTAGCAACAGTCAATATGCCTGAAAAGCATTGGCATAGAATAAATTGATTTTATTTTAGAGAACATTTTGGCGAATGTGTAGTAAAGTTGAAGATGTGCATAACCTATGACCCAGCACGCCCACCTTTAGATATAGATTCTAGAAACTCTTTGAGATTATAGAAAATATGCTGTTCCTCATAAAGTTTGACTCACATAGATTTAGCATCAGTTGATGATTGATGTTAAATACATGGAAATGTTAAATACAGCATTCATAAAAATGTTATATATCCTCCAGTGTTTCTAATAGCAAAATAGTTGAAAAATACATATGTATCTATCAATAGGAAAATAGTTGAATAAATTGTGATATGTTCTTATGGTCAAATTCTTTATAGCATTGAAAGTGATTTTTTGAGACTCCTGATGGTTTGCTTTGCAAAACAGGTGAACCAGTTTATGTTCCCAACAGCAATGTAGTAAAGTGCCTGCCTTACTGCAGCCTGTTGTCACTCAAAAATATTCTTCTAATTATAGAACAAAAAATGTGCCTCATTATTATTTTAACTTACATATTTAGATACTCATCTTTTTCCTTATGTTGAAACTGTCTATAGGAAGTAACTGATTTGAATTTGATAAGGGCAGATAGTAAATATTTTAGGCTTTCCGGCCACACAGTCTCTCTTGAAATTACTCTGCTGTTGTAGTATAAAAGCAGCCATACATAGACAAATGGATATGGCTGTGTTCCAATAAAACTTTATTTATGGACAATGAAGTTTAGATTTCATATAATTTTCACATCAGGAAATATCGTTCTTTTGATTTCACTTTTTACCACTTACACTTTAATCCAGGAAAGTACTTTTCACATACCAATTCTAATTCAGATTACTTCATTTGTAAGAAGAGATCTTAATTTCGTGAAGTATCTGAGATTTTTCTGGCTTTTATATTTCTTTATTATTAAAAAATATTTTATAATGTTTATTTATTCTTGAGAGAGAGAGAGCGTGAGCAGGGGAGGGGCAGAGAGAGAGGGAGACAACAGAATTCGAAGCAGGCTCCCAGTTCTGAGATGTCAGCACAGAGCCTAACACGGGGCTCAAACTCACCAACTGGGAGATCATGACCTGAGCTGAAGTTGGATTTAGCTGACTGAGCCACTCAGGTGCCCCTTTTATTTTTCTTTATAGCAGAGTTGACGGGAATGAGCATAATGTTAGGTATCAATAAATTTAAATTATAGTCTTTATTCTCCCCCCAAATTTCAAAGTAATCCATATTACTTGTTAGCTGTTCCTTTAACCTTAAAATATGAATAATACAAAACTCTTGTGAAACTATTAAAGATTTTTGAAGAAAAGATCACATTACTTGTCCAGATAAAAGCTACATGTTTCTTAATCTAATATTACTTGGTGTTCAGCTAATACATAGGAAATGAGATGGGTTAATCCAAAATAATAGCCTAGCACCCAGTTTGGTGCCTTGTATATATGTCAGATATTTATAAATGATTGTTGTGCTAGCTCCAGGTATGATTATTGACAACATAAGTTGGGTTTTGAATTAAACAGGGGGTACAGTCAGTAAATGTTATAATAGCTTAACAAGTAGGATAAATAGATTTTAAGCTCAGTTTTTAAGGCAGAGTAGGAGTAAGACTAGGACTAGAATAAAAAAGACAGTATTTGTGTGGTTGGGAGAGGAATCAAAGTTAAACAATGGAAAGATCCATCACAACAATGGAAAGATCATGTCGCCTTGAGAGGGGCTTTTTTGAAGGGTTTTTCAGCTTCCAGTCTGTAACTTGGGCTAACACTAAGTAGATAAAATGAATAATTTGGGTGGCACTCATTCTTGGGAGACAGAAAAATCTGAAAGTCCTCTTGGACTCAGGTTATCTGTTTATAGCATGTAGTACTTGGAGACTGCCATTGTGTGCCAGTCTGCTATTCCATTTAGTTCCCTTTCAAGAACTGGAATTTTTAAGCCCTCTTCAGTAATGAGGAGTATAATATCTATGTCTGATTTGATGGCTTAGCTAGATAACCCAAAAGTACAGAGATGGTAAAGGACTGTCTTTATCAGGTTAGTTTTTATTTTCACCCTAAAGAAACTTTTTCATGCCTCTTAATGCTAACAGGGCTGGCTCAGAAAAAGAAATTTAAATCAATGAATATGAGGTAGGCTTATATGAATGCTATATATTTTCCATTACTGGGATGTTATGGAATGACTAGTTGTATGGTTGTGTACTATACAACATTAAACTCACAGTTATTTGGAATATAAGCAACCAGGAAAAGTAAATAACCAGGTTTTTGGTTCATTTTACATAATCTACCCTTATCAGTCATGACCTATTGAGGTAAGTCATTTTTAAAAAAGTAATTTGTAGTGTGTCCTAAATTTGGTATATATTCAGATCAGGCTACATATGTAGGTGTACTTACAAAAACTTCACAGTGATGAACCTGAGGACCTTAAAAGTCAGAATTGCTTTCTCCATATACAATATTGTCTTAATTAATCAAGAGTTTTTAACATTGTTTAACTTTTCATTGTATGTGCTGAAAGGTGTTTGTTGATCAAGTAAATTATACTTCCTTGAACCTTTATTATTGAGTTAAGCAAAACTTTGCTTACCAGATTTTTTTTAATGGTTATTTATTTATTTTTGAGAGAGAGAGAGAGAGAGAGAGAGAGAGAGAGAGAGAGAGACTCTCAAGCAGGCTCCATGCTGTCAGTACAGAGCCTGACGTGGGGCTCGATCTCATGACCTGTGAGATCATGACCTGGACCGAAATCAAGAGTTGGATGCTTAACTGACTGAGCCACCCAGGTGCCCTCAGATCTTAGTTTTTAACCATTCTGTTCTGAGAAAGAGTTTACTACTATCAGAAGGCTGCATATGTGCATTGCTACTAGTGGAACTATCCCTGGAGTGTAACAGAATTTTACGATTGCTGAGAGAACATGTTTGTGGGTCATGCCTTGCTTTGGAGACAGTAATAACTCTAGGAGGTGAAGAGACAGTTCTACATATTTAGAAAGGAAATAAAAAGCCCATAACAATCATTCCAACACCTTGATCCTCATTATCCCTTCCTGTATAAATCCCCCTCAAGCTTCTTATGACTTCAAATTTTGGATATGAAAGGGACACTGACATGCATCCAACTCTCTATTGATCAGCATGGTTATAACTTTTCTAGGTTTTTCTGTCCATAGTGTTCTGTGTGTATCACTATTTTTGAACCAACTTTCCTCAGAGGACTTTTTAAGGTAATGTTATGAGCTACTTCATTCCTCTGTTGGAAACTGATTTAACCTTTAGACAACATGGGAGGGGCCTAAATAATATGACTAGATTCCAGATTGTAGTCCCACAGGGCTAGTCTTGGCTATTCACTTGGCACATGCTCAATCCTGACACAGAATAAAGATTCAGTATAGATCTTATTTGCCATCCATGATACATTATAAAACTTGTCTACACAAATTTAGGACAAGCCTGAGTAGTGAACAATACTGAGTATAAATTCAGGTCCATCTCATACTAAAAAGGCCATGAAATTTTTTTTTCTGGTTTTGTAAATGTTTCCTTTCAGGTGAGCTTCACCTATAACCAGTGCCTTGTACAGGGCCAAAATAAAGTGGGCACTATAGGTTGACTGATACCTGAGTCAGTGCATTTGATATGATGCTCTTTACCTAATCCTGTGGGATTCATATCCAGGAAGTTATGGGGCTGAGATGTTTCAAAGCTGTTTAAATGGCAAAACCACTTATTGAGTAATGGTAAAGTATACCATTTAATGAAACCCTTTGGTTTCATTAAAATCTGAATTTTAAATAATTGGTACAGTGGGTTAGGTTTAAAGTTTTGCTTTAAGGGGCTCAGTTGGTTAAGTGTCCGACTTTGGCTTAGGTCATGATCTCACGGGTTGTGGGTTTGAGCCCCACTGACAGTTCAGATCTGGCCTGGAGCCTGCTTCAGATTCTGTGTCTCCCTCTCTCTCTGACCCTCCCCCGTTCATGCTCTGTCTCTCTCTGTCTCAAAAATAAACATTTAAAAAAATGTTAAAAAATAAATAAACATTAAAAAAATTTTAAGTTTTGCTTTAAATTTAATCTCTTAAGGGCACCTGGGTAGCTTGGCTGAGTGTCCAACTCTGGATTTGATTTAGGCTTGGCTCATGATCCCAGGGTCCACTGTGGGATTAAGCCTCACCTTGGGCTCTGTGCTGAGTATGGAGCCTGCTTGGGCTTCTCTTTCTCGCTTTCTCTCCCTCTGCCTCTCTTCCCTGCTCATGCTCTCTCTGTAAAAAGCAAAAAATAAAAAGCAAAAAAAATCTCTTAATGTTTGAGAAATGTCTTTACTTTGTGGCTTTTGCAATGCAGCTAGCTCATGCTATTTTTAAAAGGTCAAGTTAAAAGGTAGTGGCCTTAATTTGGGGGCTGCTTGAAGATAAGCACCTACAGAGCAATCAAATGAATTTTTTTCTGAGGTATCATACTCACTAGATGTTTTGCACACACACACACACACACACACACACACACACACACACACACACATATAAAATATATTTCCTGGCACAAAATATAAAATTAGGGGTACAGTAAAGGTTTCTTGTATAGGTTTTGAGAAATGTACACTCCTCAAAATAGCATATGAACAATGCAGTTTTTGCTAATGGTGCTTGCTGTGACTCAGAGCGAGGACCTACTATTGAATATACTGATAAAAATAGCTTCAAATTGGAAGAACTTGACCATTTATTTTTATTAATATGGCTACTTACTAAAACATTTTATGAAACTAAAAGCCAGGATGATAACACATTAATACAGTATACGTGTTAAGACTTTGTCATAGTTAGAAAAAACTCCTCCCAAACTTAGCATTTGTTTTCTGATTTATTAGGTTATCTATCTTCTCTAACTTAAGGTAGCATCTGAAAACAAAGCCATTTGGTTACTGCTCAGGTAACTGCTAACAGTGACTCTGCCTTTGGGACTTCTAACCAAGGATAACCTTTCTTTCCGCCTTTACACCATTAGCAGGAACAACTTACTACTGTAAAAAGCTCTCTTTATTACCTCAACCAAAATTATTGCTCTTTAAAATGTACAGGTTTGGGTTTTAATGTTTATCATCTGGACCCTTTTTTCCTCTTGAAACATTTTGGATTTATTGATTTGAAGGATGCAGTGTTCAAAACGAACTGGTAAATTATAATCTGTTTTTCTTCTCCCTAAATGACTTCTGAAAACAATGCATTTTTACATTTCTATGTCTGATGACACAGCAGTCATTAACATAACGTCAGTGCACTTTTGGTTAAGATACTGCATACATTCAAATATCCAAGCTAAAATCAATTGCTTTGGGAATTCTAAATGTACAATGCTTGAAATTACAGGTCTGCATGAAAATACAAGACAGTTATTAACAACTTAAAGAAAATTTTGGTGGCCCATTCATGATATAGCTCTTGTACCTCAGATTCTGAGATTAGAAATGTAATCCGATTGAGCTATTGCTTTTACTGTAATAAAACAATAACTCCTTTAGATTTTTAATTTAGAATTTGTCTACTTCCAAAAAGGATTGAAAGCAACTACTATTAAACTGGAATTAGAAAGGTTGCAGAATACAGAACATCTTCAAACATTTTGCCTAGCATAAATATTCACTCTTATGGTGGCAAGGCTTTTCTTTGCAATGCAAAACAGTCTCTGTCTCCTAACTGCCAAAGATTCTTCTCTCATCCTAAGTAGGTGAGATATATTTTGGGAAAAACATTAAAAGCAATTTAAATGATTAAGCAAACTTCTCTAAGCCAAACTGCTTAACACACAGAATTATTGTATACCTAATAGGGTTTTATGTTTAACTGAAAAGGCCAGTAAAAAGAATTACTATGTACTTGTTTTTCCTCAAGATCTTTCTGGAAAAATAATCACATCTCCTATAAAGATGAAAGGTACAGAACTAAATTCTTGTATCCTTTATTGCATTTGTGCCATTAATGAAATATTACAGCTTATACCTTAGCAATAAACTCCTGGGAAGGTTATTAATTGATAATGAATACCATAGTTATATTAATGCTGTTAGAAGACAAGATGTGCCAGCCAGCTTTGAAGCGCTTACATTCCCAAACGCTGCTCATTAATGGGCAATGTTAAGGTGGTCCCACTGAAATACACCGCTTAATAGCTAAACCCTTTTTCGAAGAATGTATGTTAGTCACACCGTAGACCCTTAAAGGTGTCAAACTTCTCCCTTAAACTAATTATCGAAATCTTTCAGACTCATTTGATGTGGCTAAAAAATCCTATCACAATTTTGGTCCAATTCTGTAGCACATATACGATACTCTTAATTCTTTATACCAAGCTTGACTCATGTCACATACACGTCCGCCAAAATGTCCGCAGAAATAAAAGCTATCAGGCCAGCTTCAGACACCTCATAAATGGCTTTCACTGTCCTTTGGGCCAACTATTTAGGTAACGTACAAAGAGATTGCTAATTCTAGTTAGAATCCAAGCGTCAGCTTCTCCAAGCGTCAGGACGGTGTGCATAAGGGCAGGGAGTATCTTAAACCCCATTTCATTCCCACTCCCTGAGATGTAAGAAACCACCCACGGTTTGAAAGTAGGCGGGGGAGGAGTGCTGCAGGCGGCTGCCAAGACAGCGCTCTTGCAAGGAGGCCGTTTCCCTGAGTCACGGAGAGGGCGGGAGGCTGAGCCCATCTGCCCACGCCACGTCCTCTTCGTATGGGAATCAATTTAAATAGGCAGGGCCCAGAAGGAAAGGGAGTAACACCGCCATTCCTCACAGCGGCCCAACAGCCACCCTATTCTCAGGAGACACTGCACTTCCATAGAACTTGCTCCGTACTCTGGCAGCTATCAGCCGACCCTTCCTGACCAGCATCACGTGCACCCGGAAGTACGTGGGTGGGACCTAAGCGCCCACGGAAATGACGTCGGTCACTGCTAGTCGCATGATGTGGCAAAATGCAAAAAAAGGGGGGGGAGGAAAAGAAGGAGGCTGGGGAAAGTGATGAGTCTAAAAAAGTAGTCCCTCCGATACCTCTAATTTACCCTCGTGGCGCAGCAGTAAGCGAGAGCTCCTCGGCGCACTGCGCCCCGAATTCCTGCGCTTCACTGCACCGCGGCACTCCGTGGAGGGGTACATAAGGCGGAGGGGGTGAGGTGACTTGGGCGGAGTTCTGTCGTCGGGATCCCTCCGCAGGGCTCAGCCGTTTCCGGAGTCTGCGCTGCGCCCGGTTCCGCCATTGCGGCTCTCCCGGACCCTGGAGCCTCCGCCCCCGACCCGAGCTCTTTCGTCTGCCTGCCAGTTTCCTGCGTCCCCGGAGAGTATCCTGCTGAGTCCAGCCTTCCCCCTCCCCCTTCTCCTCCTCTCCCTTGGAGAGCCTGGGCAGCCACTGCCCCGCAGCCCCAGTGACAGGAGGAGACCATACACCCCGACAGCGCCATGGCCCAGATTCTGCCAATTCGTTTTCAGGAGCATCTCCAGGTGCGGCTGGGTTCGGGCCTATGAGGGCTGTGGAAAGGGTAGTAGGAAGGAAGAGGCTAGAGTCTGGGCCCAAGCAAAAAGCAGGATCGGAGCGGGGTGGGTATCGGTGCTTGGGGTATTGGGGTAGATGGAGGACAGGGGCGCTATCTTGGAAAGCCTAAGGGTTAATGGTGTGGGACTTGGATAGAAAGGACGAGAGTCGGGGTGCAAAAGGCAGCGAGGCCAGGCCTGGGTTCGAGGGCCTCTATTTTCGCTTCCTGGGTGGTAAAAACTGCGCATTCTAACCCCCTCCCCCCCCCTCGCCGTTTTATTCAGTTCATTCATTTGGGTTGCTTGGCAGGGGGTGGGGTGGGGGTGGGGGGTGGGAAGGATTCTCCCGCGTTTCTTCCACAGCAAGGATTTTCAGTCCCTAGGCCAGTGCAGAGCTGTCATCTCCGATTGCTCTTCTCTTCCCTTTCCCCATCGTGTCTGTATTCGGCAGTTGTGGGGCGGGTGGGCTGGGGAGGAGCAACCTTTTTTCTTCCTCCCTCTGCGGCTCTCAACTGGGAAAGGCACCTTCCCCTGGGGGTGGGTGGAACGGCAGTGACTTGCCTCAAGCCTTCCCTGAGGCAGTAGGAACAGAAGGTCACTGAAGGAACCAGGAGGAGGGTAAATGGGGGAACGTATTTCTCAGGGCGGTGTCAGTCTCAGAGTGCGTGGGGTCAAGGTCCCTAGGGGTACTCGTCTTTTTTTCCTTTCTTGATTTCTCTGGGGATGATGCAGCTTTTATCCCCTCTTTCGTTTTAAGAGGTGGGAAAGTTATCCATAGGTTATCTTGGGGTCTGCTGGCGTATAGCAGGTAGTTGTGGGCTTGGCAAGTACTTCCTTCAGGATTGCATGGAATGAAATAAGAGTCCTGGAGATAGAGCACACCTGTTCTGAGATATGCAAGGTTGTTTGGTCTGCAATTGGCTTACTTTTAGTAGGTTCTAGAGTTCTTCCCCGTGGTGCATTTTCCTATGCAACATACTGTCTTATCTGGCAGTTTGCCCGTGGCGGGCCCAGGCAGATAGATGATCATTGGAGGGCTTGACTGAATTAAGCCGTTTTTGAGCTTCTGATTTTCTTAGTTCACCAATCCTGGTTTTACTCTGGCTGCAGTAATTTATTCATGTATTTTGTTTTCTTCCCAAATACCCCCTTAAAGAGGCCTGCCTCAGCTCATCTTCTGAAGGCCTGAATTCATAATGATAAAAGATGCCGTGGTTTGACATGACATTAATGTTAGTGGCCTATTGGACACCTTACCGTTGAAAGCTATTTTATTTAGTTTCTCTAGTCGGTATACATAAAGGATTCTTGTTAATAAAAAGGATGACTATTTAGGCTATCAGTAACATAACTTCATTATTTCTTTACAGGTATTAATCTTTGCATCAGCAAGAAATTTTTTTCCTTTAAGTTTTGAATTGTAATGAATAAATCTAAAAAATAAGTTACACACCTTTAGTCATCTGTGCTTTTCAGATAACTCATTTGAAGTAATGGAACACTTTTACAAAAGGTTAAAAAATGTTAAGTGACAGTGGACACAGAGAAGTTCTTGTTTTTGCTCCAAGTTTTAATTGCTGTGTTCTTTCTGTTAAAGTGGGGTGTAAATGAATGTAAAGAGTTGGGAAAATAATATTTTTAGGTGTGAGGGGAAAACACAGGCTCATTCTCACACTAGAGTGTTGCTGAAATATAATCTTTCTGTAGATAAATGTTTGTAAATTATAGACAGAAACAGGTACTGTTGGTGTTTACAAGGCAGAGGTATGTCCCTAATATTAGTAAACCCTATTTCTTAACTAGCAGTGATTTGAGCAGTAGCTTTTCATTTCGATTAAAGACGAGATGAGAATTGTTAAATAATCCCAGAGATTGGAATCTAACCTTGTCACTAATTGAAGACAGATTTAATATGGGTCTGATTTCTGAGTTTCTCCGTATATTCAAGTGAAACCATTTCCTTTTGAAATAATTTGAAGATTTGAGTATAAAGCAGCTTTGCAAATGTATTTGGAGAATTCAGTCATTTTTTTGTAGTAATATGCCATGCCTAAAGTTAAGCTTGCTAGTGGGTCTGTGAACTTCCAGTTAATAATGGTTAATGGTGCAAAGGGCCCCAGTCACCAACTTCTTACAGAGTATCTCCTAACTTCTCATTTTTATCCTTTCTCTTTTTTAAAAAATTAATAAGTATTATTTTAATAGGCACCTCAGGTCTTTGGCCTGAGTTCTGCCAGTTTGCTAAGTAGCAGAAAATTTTCTGAAACACTTAGGATAAAAATTGGGAACAAGAATTGAGGAACTTGACTGTAGAGTTAGTTTTTGTGAAAATTTCCAAAGGTGAACTGTAAGTGAATTTATTTTTAACTGTTCTGGCCAACTGAAGGATCTGTCATCAAGCCTTGGAACTATATGAAATGAATGTTAAGTATTTTAAGTTATGAAGGTTTTGTGTGTGTGTGTGGTTTTTTTTTTTTTAGGATTGCTAGGCTGATAGTCAACAGATGAGTGCCTATTTGGGCAAGATATTGCTAGAGTTGCAGATTGTAAAAAACATCCTAGACTATACGTAAAATGTTGCCTGCAATTCTCAGTTCTTGGCACATTAAGTATCTTTATGCTGATTGGCACATTCTACTGTATACCCAGGTTCTTGAGTTCTGCAATTAAAAATCTCCCCACCCATTTTTTTTTCCTCTTTGATCCATAAATGCAGGCCTGGAATGTGTTGTGAATTGAATGGTAGGAGTTCTTGCTATGGCTGTTTTGATTTGCAAAGAGAGAGCAGTGCCCACTATTATTGTGATATTGTATGTGCTTAACTATACTGCTTGGAAGAGGCATACTGCCTGGAATTCTGCCGCAGTTTACCTTGGGAATAGCTTTCAAGTTTAAGATGTATCATGTTTTTCAGAATTTTCCTAATGGTCTATTTACTTAAAGGGGTGTGGCTAATTGTGGTGAATATGCTTGCATTCTGTTTAGGAGATAATGTAAGACGTGGAACTGTGTGTATATAGAACAATGGTCGTTTTCGTGCTAGTGTATAGTGAAATACGTGATTTTAGAAACCTTAACCTGTGATATTTGAATTATATTTAACAGTATGTTTTTTCCTGTCACTGTTACTGATGTGATTTTTCTTTTTGAGAGCTACTGTCCAAAAGAACTTTCTTCCATGATGAAAATATATACTAGTGGGACACTTGAGTGGCTCAGTCAGTTGAGCATCTGACTTCGGCTCAGGTCATGATCTCACTGTTAGTTTGAGCCCCACATCAGGCTCACTGCTGTCAGCCTGTCAGTGCCGAGCCTGCTTCAGGTCCTCTGTCTCGCTCTCTCTGCCCCTTCCCTGCTTGTACTCTCCCCCAAATAAATAAATATTTAACAAAAAGAAATAAAAGAATATATACTAGCTACATAAGGATGCTGAGATATGGTTTGTGTCACTGAGGAACTAAGTTTTTACTTTTATTTCTTTTTAATTAGTTTAAATGTAGATGACCACATCAGCCTATTGTCTACTACATTGGACTGTACATTTATAGGCTTGGTAAGAGTGAAGGTTTGTCTGATCACCCATATTTGTATGTTTAGAACATTTTATTAACCAAAATTAAAACATTCATTATTTGAAAGTTGTTGGAAAAAAAAAAGTGTTAGTTGAATACTGTCTCTTTTGGGAAGTGGTGGTGATGAACAGTGACTAGTGAATGAAGGGAACAGTAGACTTTGTGAGAGCCTGTTTTGCCCTATGAATATATGTGGCTGGGTGCTTTCAGTCTTCATTTAATCCCCCCAGACATCCTTAAACACTTAAAGTGAGACTCTGTCCAAGGGAACACAGTATCAGAATGGGATTTGAACCTGGATCTTTGGACACAAAATATTTCAAAGAAATAGAATGATTGGCCTTAAGAGAAGTTATACAGTATCCTACTTCGCTTTTTTCCTGTTGGAGTTTGCTCTGAGGATGTTCTAATTTGATCCAGAATGTTAAAATTTCAACACATAAGGAGTATAAAATTTTCAAATGAGATATTTTACATTCCTTTTTTGGGGTAGTGATTTTTCAAAATCTGATTTGTATTTTACAGTTAAAAGCACATCTCCTTTCAGACCCTCTTTTCATTGGAAATATTTGTTCTGTATTTAGATTTCATGATATTTACCATTGAAAAAGCAGATTTGCTTATCTAGGTTATTCCAAACATAAGTTTTCCATAATTGAATCAATTATCAGTTACTATTTAGTTTTAATTAAATTTTAAAATAAATTCAGTCACAGCAACCACATTCCAGGTGCTCAGATCACATGTGGTTTGTGAAATGTGGCTATAGTATTGGAGAACATGGGTTAAGACTAACCTCTTCTGGGGGTGCCTGGGTGGCTCAGTCGGTTAAGCGTCTGACTGGCTCAGGTCATGATCTTGTAGTCTGTGGATTTGAGCCCTGCGTCGGGCTCTGGGTCTCCCTCTCTCTCTGCCCCTCCCCTGCTCGTGCTCTGTCTCACACTCTCCCTCAAAAATAAATAAACATTAAAAAAAACCCAAAACTAACCTTTTCTGTTTCTCAGTAAAATAGGCCTGCTGCTTCACAAAGTTACTGTAAAGATCTGAGGTCATGTATGTGAAAGTACTTGATGTAGCAGTTTAGGAACATGAATTGTGGAGTATAAAACTTTTGTCCAGTACATTTTATTCATGTAGCTCACCACCAGTGATACAATATTTTATTTGCAGACCAAGATTTTTATGGTTTATAAATGTTTGATAATTACCTAAGATTTGAGTACTTATCAGCAACTGTGTTAGACTAGGGACAAAGTGATGAACAATACTGACTATAGCTTGCGTTGGTTAACTGGCAAAGGCTGTCCACACATAATTGCAACACGTTATATAATGTCTGATGCTGTGCAGGACTTAATAGAAATGTTTGTATGATACAAAAGTGCTCCCTTTCTGACATGTGCCCAAAAGAAAGAAAATTTTTAATTTTTTTATTATATTCCATGAGCTCTCACTGTATGCCATTGGTACATTTGTTTTTTTTTTTTTTAATTTTTTTTTTTTTTAACGTTTATTTATTTTTGAGACAGAGAGAGACAGAGCATGAACGGGGGAGGGTCAGAGAGAGCGGGAGACACAGAATCGAAAGCAGGCTCCAGGCTCTGAGCCATCAGCCCAGAGCCCGACGCGGGGCTTGAACTCACAGACCGCGAGATCGTGACCTGAGCTGAAGTTGGCCGCCCAACCGACTGAGCCACCCAGGCGCCCCCATTGGTACATTTTTAATTAGTGTTCCTTGGTCAGATACATTTGACAAACCTGATCATCATATCTGATAAAATACCTGCCTGGAATGCCAATCAGACCTTCGCTGGTGTTATATATGTCCTTCTATGTTGAAATGAATGTTCTCACTTAGATGGGAAATGAGTTCATAACTGATATTTCAATACTTTATATTAGAATGAGGTTATTTCTCTAAATTTATTTGCATATATGTCATGATGAAGCTACTTCACAAAGTCAGCTCTAGATGTTTTTTCCCCCTTCTTGGCCAAGTGCCTGTGGCTAATGCTCTTAACCCAAAGGGATGGCAGGAGGCTTGGATCTGAATGCATTATGCAAAACCCAGCTGTCAGACTTGGATTTTGTGTTTCCTTTTTTGTGTGTGTTATGAAAGATATAATTTATTTTCCCCTAACTTTAAAAAAAAAAAGTGTTTAGTTTTGAGAGAGCAAGCACACACACACACACGTGGGGTAGGGGTAGGGGCAGGCTCCGCACTGACAACGGACAGCCTGATGTGGAGCTCGAACTCACATACCCTGAGATCATGACCTGAGCTGAAGTTGGACTCTTACTGACTTAGGCACCCATATGCCTCTATTTTGCCCTAACTTAAATTTGCCCTAACTATTCACCAAATCTTGGGGCACCTGGGTGGCTCAGTTGGTTGGGCGTTCAACTCTTGATTTCCACTCAAGTTATGATTCTGGGGTTGTGGTATCAAGCCCCATGTTGGGCTTCACCCTGAGTGTGGAGCCTACTTGGGATTCTCTCCTTCTGCTCCTCTCCCCCATTTGTACTTTCTCTCTAAAATAAAACAAACAAAACAAACTCAATTGTCCTGACATCTACAAGATCAAAATTAATTGACCATTAGAGTTATTTGAATACCTGTGTACTGAGGACACTGCTAAAAATTGTATGTTCATGATCTTATTTAATTAGCAAGAAAATCCCATCAGATAGGTAGGGTTAGCCTTATTTTGCACTTGAGGAAACTGAAGTTCATGGCAGTTAATCTGTAGAGTCAGACAGCTAATGAGTGGATGGCCAGACTTTATTACTTGGTCTTTCTGCAGTGTGGCATGTTGATGAATGGTCTATATAATTTGAACTGCAAAATATAGCAGTTTGTTTGCATCTATGTTGTGGTGTCCTTTGATGTACACATTCTGCCAGTGATTTGTTTTTAGGTCAGTAGTTCTTTTTTTTAAGTTTTATTTTATTTTGAGAGAGCGTGAGAGCACATGCTTGCATGCTCAGTAGCAGGAGAGGGGCAGAGAGGGAGAGAGAGAGAGAGAATCCTAAGCAGGCTCCGAACTATTAGTGCGGAGCCTGATGCAGGCCTGAACCCACGAGTTGTGAGACCATGACCTGAGCTGAAATCAAGAGTTGGATGCCCAACTGACTGAACCATCCAGGCACCCCAATAGTTTTTATATTATGAGAAAAGTAGGGGCCAGTGAGCTAACATTTGACTTTCTATGCTTTAAGTGGCTATTTAGATGATGTTTTTAAAGGGCTTTATTCAAGTTCCCACTAGAAAATTGTGCAGAATGATTGGGATCAGGTTAACTGGTAACGAGGATTATCTTTATCCCTCTCAAAGCTGAACTTCTCAAACATGTCTATAAGAGAGTTTTTCTTAATGACAAGAGTGAATATGTTTTAGTTTAAAGCCACTTATGAAAGCAGAAAACTTCTATTTTACTGTATTATTTATGTTTTTGTAAATGTAAATGTTTTGTAATGTAAAACTTGAACTCTAGGAAAAGTGGCACTTGAGGTGGGGGTGAGGAGGAAAGTGGGAGTTGAACATGCTTGCTCAGTGTGAATAGCATAACCATAGAGGGGAGAAATGGTTACAGGCTTGTAGGGTTTTGCTTTGGAGGTAGAACTACCAGTAAGTTATATTAGTACTTCCTGTTCTGACTCATTGGGTAAATAGGACTTTTAAGTTCTGAAGTAAAGCAGATTTTAAAGCTTATTTCTGAAATAATAGGAATTGAGTGCATTGAAATCATTTTGCCACATTAAAAAATTTAAATTCTCATGTGTTCTATTGTAGAAAATGTCTCAGATGTTTGAGATCTTTTTCTTTTCTGAACTTCCTCATTAAGTTAAAATAATACTTTTTGGCAATTGGAAAGTTATACTGGGGTGTGTTTTTGTGTTTATATCATAATACTTAGCTTATACAGACACTCAAGTATTCTTTCTTAGCCCTGTGCCAGAGCGGAGTCTCCCTTTATCCAGTAGAATAGAATATATATGCCATGCAAAAGGGAAAAAAAACTACCATGTACCCAGTTATTGAAGCCAAGATCTTGGAGTTACACCAGATTCTTTCCTTTTATTTTCTTTTTCTTTTTTTAGTGTTTGTTTATTTTGAGAAAGAGAGAACACAAGTTGGGGAGAGGCAGGGGAGAGAGAATCCCAAGAGAATCCCGGCATAGGGCTCTATCTTAGGAACTGCAAGATTATGACCTGAGCTGAAGTCAAGAGTTTGACACTTAACTGACTGAGCCACCCAGGTGGCCCTTTCCTTTTATTTTCCACATCCAGTCCATTTCTGGAGTAGGGAAGGGAAGAACTCTAATAGTGATGCACACTGGGGATCCTAGGGATTGCAGTTTCTGATGACCTTGAGGTGTGTGTGTGTGTGTGTGTGTGTGTGTGCGCACACACACACACACACGTAATGCTTTAAACAAATTCATTTTACAGTTTTAGAGGACAGGCTAAAATGAATCCCATAGGAGAAGATAGGGTTTTGGCAGGATTGTGTTCTTCCTCCAGGCTGTAGGCTTCCTCCATTTGATGACTCCCATCTATTGACTGAGAATCAGAGTAGATGAAAATGGGATTTGGGAGAGTTGCTTTCATCTGTTTCTGACTAGCTGAGAAAAAGGACTTAAAAACCACCATAGTGGACACAGTGAAGCCAAAGATTAACCATGTATACTCAACTTGATGAACAGGTGACTTTGGATAATTCATTGAGGATGAATAATTAGGGAAAAAACCCATAGGGAGAACATGGTTTACAAAATTCTTGTCTTTCTCCACTCTCTTTGGTACTGTATATTTCTCCCTTTTGAACTAGGTAAATCTAAGGTGATTTTCTTTTTTACTATAAAATATTCTTCAGGAAGGAGTTCCCTTATATTAAAAGCCTTACCAAGTCTCCACATTTATTGAGTCCTCTCACAGTTAACTTCTATTTCGAATACTGCAACATGTTCATTGAAGGCTATCATAGGCTTGAAATCCATCTGGATTGGTAAGAGGTAAATGTAACATATCTAATAATTATTGTTCTCTGGCCTCACAGTTATAACTGTTGGATGGGGTAAGAAACATTTTAAGTATCCCTCAAAAACTCAATCTATTAGGGGTATATTTCTGGAGATCATAATCCAGAAACAAGTGAAAAAAACAACTCTCCTAATATGCAGATGGAATTTTAGGTATGTTCTAAAATTCCCATGATTGTACCATAATGGATTTAAATTTTGTTTTCTTTTTAATGCTTATTTATTTTGAGAGGGAGACACAGAATCCAAAACAGCCTCCAGGCTCTGAGCTGTCAGCACAGAGCCCAACATGGGATGGGGCTTGAACCCACAAACTGCGAGATCATGATCTGAGCTGAAGTCAGATGCTTAACCAACTGAGCTACCCGGGGCCCCTGGATTTTTTTTTTTTTTTTTAAAAGCACTTTAATGGAATGGAGAGGATTTTCCAGTGTTTATGGAAACACTGGTGTAAAAAAGTGCATATGAAGAGTTAACATGGTTTCTGAAATGTGAAGAGTAGAAAACCATTTCCAAGTAAATTATTTTATAATTTTATTTATTTATTGTTAAGTAGGCTCCATGCCCCCATCATGGGGCTTGAACTCACAACGCTGAGATCAAGACTGTCATGCTCTATTGACTGAGCCAGGCAGGCACCCCTGTAAATTATCTTATAATTTTAAATGTCTTTATAAACTAAGTCAAATGACTACTTGAAGTATGTATTAAGCATATCTAATTCCTAAGAATTTATATTAATAGGGCCAAAGATCTTTTAAAATTGAGATAAAATTCATACAACCTAAAATTAATCATTTTAAAGTGAACAATTTAATGGTACATTGACAACATTGTGCAACCAACACCTGTATCTACTTCTAAAACCTTTTCATCTCCCCAAAAGGAAACCCCAAATTCATTAAGAAGTCTCTCATTCCCACCCCCCTCCCATCCCCTGCAACCACTAATGTGCTTTCTCTCCCTACAGATTTACCTATCAGTGGACTCATACAATATGTGACCTTTTTTGTCTAACTTTTACTAAGCATAATGTTTGAGGTTCATCCATGTTGTAGTGTGTATCCCATACTTCATTCCTTTACTCAATACTCCATTGAGTAGAAGATATACTGCACTTTATTTGTCCTTTCAGTAGTTGATGGACATTTGGATTCTGTTTTTTTTCAGATGACTAAATATTTTTTTTCTTTCTTTTTTTTTTAATATGAAATTTATTGTCAAATTGGTTTCCATACAACACCCAGTGCTCATCCTGACTGGTGCCCTCCTCAATGCCCATCACCCACTTTCCCCTTTGGATTCTTTCCGCCTGTTGGCTATTATGAATGGTGCTGCTGTGAACATTAAAGTTTTTGTTTGAATACCTATTTTCAGTCCTTTTGGATATATACTGAGGAGTGAAATTGCCAGGTCATATGGTTTAGAACTGTGTTTTAATTTTTTGAGGTATTGCCCAACTGTTTTTTCATAGCAGGTGTACCATTTTACATCGTCACCAGCAATGTATGAGAGTTCTAGTTTTTCTACATTCTAATACTAGTCAAAAGCTTTTTTGAGTGTCTAGGGAATGGTCTGCTTGCTAAAATAAATACCCCACTTGGGTACATAATGGTATTTTTAGTTCTATCTGTTCTCTCCCAAGTTTTGTAGCTCTGTCCTCTCTTTATTTTTTTTTTTAATTTTTTTTTTTAACATTTATTTATTTTTGAGACAGAGAGACAGAGCATGAACGGGGGAGGGGCAGAGAGAGAGGCAGACACAGAATCGGAAGCAGGCTCCAGGTTCTGAGCCATCAGCCCAGAGCCTGACACAGGGCTCGAACTCATGGACCGCGAGATCGTGACCTGAGCCGAAGTTGGACACCCAACCGACCGTGCCACCCAGGCGCCCCTCTGTCCTCTCTTTAAGTGTGTGTCCTTCTTTAGATGGTATTTCAATTTCTTCTGAGACACCATGTATTCCCCTACGTGTATTTGGGCTAGGCATGCATCCCTTGTAATTGCACCGTTGTAATTACTGTGTGCTTGTTATGCACTGAATAGAGGAGGCCATAGCTCATTTACTGTAGAATTGTCTGTATTAGTGTGGTGTCTGGCATACAGTAGCTTTTAATTAAAATGTATGATTATGGAAAAAATACTTTAGAACTAGGAAGAGATCTGAGGAAATCTTTAAAAGTTTTTTTCTATTGGAACTGGAAGAAAACTTCAGAGAACTGTTGGCATTATCTGTGGCATGTAAAGAAACTTGATACAATACAAATAGAAAGCTGCAGTAATAGAATATATACAGAAACAGTTGATCCTGGAGCAGTTAGGAGTTAGGAGCAGAATTGCCCCTGTGGACATCAGCAATGTGGAAGATTAACTTGAAGATTTTAAATTTAGAGAAAATCCCAGAATTAAAAGAACAGGAGGTGTGACAGAATAGGTTACAAATCTAAGAGTTATAGAAACCAAAATAATTGGAATGGAAGCTCTTTTTAGACAATGGAAGAAAATTTAACTGCTATGAAAGAAGAAACAAGATTTAAAGCGTTCAGCATTTGAGACAGGCCTGGGGAAGCTTTAGTACCATGAATTAAAAAAAAAAAAAAATCTATAAGCATCCATAGCATACCCTTTCCCTGACCACAGTGAAGCAATATCTGTAGGGTTTGGGGATGGAAGGTTTTTTCCATTTTTTAGAATATATGAGCTACATACAAATTGTATACTCTAAACTCTGAGCCCAAAACCTGTTATACTTTCCTTGTTACCTTTGTAGTGATGACAAATTTATAGCTTAACAGAAAGTAAAGAAAAGCAGTTTCACATATAACTTAAATAGCAGGCTATAAAATACTCAATTGATGTTAAGTTGCCAAATAATAGATGCTCAATAGGTATTAGAAAATAAATCCTGGTCAGTTATTTTAATGTTTCAGACTCCCTGAATTTGTTAATATTAAATGATTTTGAGAAAGCTTGTAACTCTCCATGCTGAGTGTTAATTCATTCACTCTGTTGAACTTGGAATTTTTGGCATTTAGGTTCACAGGGAAATATTCCAGTGATTCACATGTAAAAAATTGATTCTGGCCTTGTAACTTGTAGCCCTCTGTGCTGATCATGCTTTAAATGATTGCTCCAACTAGGAAAATGAGCACTAACCACATAATGTCTAATTTCCTAGCAGATATGTTGATATAAGGTAGAAAAAGACATGAATATGTGCAGCAGTAACGGGGTTGGGCTGAATCACTGGGTTCCCACTTAAAAATACATTTTGGGAAGTTGTTGAGAAGTTGTGTCATAGAATGAAATTTCTTTACAGTTTTAATAGTAAGGAAACTGACCAGATGTTTCAGTTACTTACACCAGGAAACCAAGCCTGTGGTGTCTGCCTAGGGACATTCACATCATCCTTTGAAGATTTTTAGGTTAGGTCAGCTCTAAGTTTTATAATCTTGGACCCTCAAAGTAAGCCTCATTTCTAGTACTTCGAAAAGAGTGTTTGGATAAAGTCTACGACCCCCCCCCCCCCCGCTTCCCCTAACACACATAACATACATACCTATAATGAGTTATGATTTTGGTAGCATTCACTTGTTCTGTGCCAGCTGAATGACATTTATGCAGAAAAGGACATGACCTTGGAGAATCTGCAAGATTTGAGACTTAAAAACTTCCCAATATTCCCCTGTAGTTTGATCAGAATCGAGGTGTAGTATTTCATCTAATTATTGGACTGTTTTTTAAGAGTGAGTCAAATTTAAGGTTTTAAAATTTTCCAGTCAGTAGTTGGCTACAAGTGGGAAAAATTCTTTTTGAGTTTCCTGATAATTTACCAAAACTAATAGTCTTACAGTCCAACTGTGGTTCCTTCTTGAATATAGTACTTAATTTTGGAGTGAGTGACCAGAGTCAAATTCTCCTAAGAGACTGTGATTGCCTGAAAGGCTAACATGGAGTGGAAACAAAGGGTCAGCAAGAGTTAAAAGCATTTTTACTTCTTGCTTGAAATGTGTGGAGTACACAAAACAATGGCCAGTATCCTGTTGATGGAAGAACTAAAGGAATGCTGCATTCTCAGCATTTGTCTTCATTTCCTGTAGAAGACAAACTGCAGTTTTTATTTGACATTCTGCTAGTTTCATGGCTAGTTTCAAGGGCTCAGTGAAGTGACTGGTGTCAGCATTTTTTTTTTTCCACTGTGATTGATATTAGTGAAGGTAGAGGATGTTTAGGGGTTTTTAAAGGAAATTATGCTGAGTGGAATACTTGGGATAGGAAGTTAACCAAGTCTTCAGGCACTTAACTTCAAAGTAACTACATTGAAAAAAATAACAGCATTGAGTGATATCCAGGTATCAGCAGGTCTTTCTCAAATTGTTGACTTCTTAACTCTCTAGTGGTAACACTTACTAGTAAGTCTTTATCAAGATACAGAATTCATTTACAGAAAAGGTAACTGAAATAGGACAATACATAGAGTACCTACAAAATAGACTCATCTGAAATATACTAGCTTGTACGTACTTCCTTTCCGTTGTAACTCTTCAGATGAAACCAGGAGGAAGGATCTGGAAAGTGTAAAGCTAAGCACTAATTATGAGACATGTTTTTAGTAATGCTGTCATAAACACAAGTTTTAATGTATTTTGATTTTCAGCTGATACAGCTGGTAAATGAGTTCTCTTCTGAGTTTACCAGTCATTAGGAAGCAAACTCCCTGAGTATGCTTATAAAGAAGGCTGTTTGCAGTGAATGTTCCTGTTGATCAAATGTAACAACTGTCGGTTGAAATTAGTAGGCTCAAAGCAAGATGAATATTCCTTTAATTATATGATGTTTGTAGGCACAAACAATTGTGATTAGTTGCTGTGTGATGGAGACTGTGCTAACAGAGTCTTCCTCTTTAGTCCAAGAATTGGGCATTGAAGAATAGCATGGGGGTGCCTGGGTGGCTCAGTTGGTTAAGCATTTGACTCTTGATTTTGGCTCAGGTCACGGTCTTGCAGTTCGTGGGATTGAGCCCCACGTCAGGCTCTCTGCTCAGGCTCTCTGTCAGTGCAGAGCCTGCTTGGGATTCTCTCCCCCTCTGCCTCTCCTTGCTTGCTCCCGTGTGCACTCTCTCCTTCTCTCTTTCTCTCAAAAATAAACGTAAGAAAAGAAAGTGCATGGTTTTACCTGGTTGTATTGTCTTCTAGCATTTTCTGCCTTTTATAATAAATGCATATTATTGGATTGCGTACAGCCATAGTCCATTCAGTCCTTTTAACACTATTTTCACAGTTTAATCACTAATGTATTCTAATAAGGTACTAACCATCACTGGGTTCCTGATTCCTGCCATATATATAAAGGGTTTTCTAAGCTGTGTTTAGTAATGTGTTTTGAGTAAAGCAAATTGGCCTACCATAGGTTTGACTATGTAATGTTAGTAGGATGACATCAGAGCCATTCTGTTTTGAAAAAGTATATATCATGATGTCACAGTCCCAGAGTAGGTACTGTAAAATAAATCCATGAAATAGGGAGTGCTTATGTGGCCTTGCACTGTTTTAAGTGCTTGATGTGTGCTAAATCACTTTAACCCTCCACGTAGCACCTAGGCATGCTTTGCTCAAGCATGAATGAACACTTTCTCTTTTCTGTTGCCATGTTTACAGTCAAATCAAGTATAGTTCCAGAATCAAGACAGGAAAAACAAAGCTTTTAAGTCATTAAAAACTGATGAGTCTTCAACATAGATTTCTGAATCTAATACTGCTGAAGTTCAAAAAAAAATTTTTTTTTTTTAGGGGTGCCTGGGTGGCTCAGTTGGTTAAGCGTCCCAACTCTTGCTCTTGGTTCAGGTCATGATCTCAAGGTTCTTGAGATCGAGCCCTGTGTTGGGCTTTGTGCTGATTGCAGGGAGCCTGCCTGGGATTCTGGCTCTCCCTCACTCTCTGTGCCTGCCCATATTGTCTCTTTCTCAAAATAAATAAAAATAAAAAAAATTTTTTATCATATCTCTGATTTTAATACAATCTTTTCCACACTTATTTTTTAAATTAGAGATTCATCAGACAGTTGTGTATCTTTCTCCAAAAGCTTTATGATATTGATGAATATCTTAGAAATTGAGGCAGTGGCAGTTTATCAAGCATAGAGACAGGCCCCTCTTTTCTCCTGTTTTTTGAAGAAATTACATCTTATTATATCTGCACATTCTTAATCCTTTGTAACCCTGGGCCTTTGCTGTTTGAAAGTGTAGTGATTTCTTGAGGGGAAAGAGCACCTAGATTGAGGAGTTCTTCCCTTGGGTTCTCACTTCTGCTAGTGTTGAACTTTGCAGATTTTTTTCTCTCAAGCCTCCTGCAAGCTATCTGGACTTTAAAACTTGAAGGTTCTACTTTTTCCTCCGTCTCTTTGTCTTGTTTGAAATTCTTGTATAACTTTACCAATTGTCCTTCCTATTTTGCCAGAGTTTAATTTTAAGTTATCCTTTTTCTCCTTGTTGGACTCTCAGGAAAAACGTCTGAAAACATTGCCCTTCATTAGACTGTGCAACGATGGAAATGTATATTTTGTGCCTTCCAATAGTAGTCACATGTAGCTGTTGAGTACTCGAAATGTGCGTAGTGTGACTGGAGAGCTGAATATTAAATTCTATATACTTAAAATTGAATAGCTGCACATGACCAGTCGTTTCGGTCTTGGACAGTGCGACAAATCTTCGTTCTGATTGGACAACTCCTTTAGAGTATAACTAACTTGAATTACATCATTCTTTGGTTTGATTTTCATCTTTACCTTTTGAAAGTTGTATTGTTCCTTCCTGCCCTACAGGTAAATTGCCTAATAAAAATCTGATCCTTATACATTTAATTTTCAATTTCTGTAACCTTGTAAGAGAATAGAAATTAATCCCTTTTTAAAAACTTGAAAAAAATAGGAAGCTTTCATATAAGAACTGGGGAGAGCCATATACCCAGTCATCTAGATTTTTAATATTTTGCTATATGTGTTTCTTTTGTTTTAAACATTTTAAAGAGATTCAAGCCATCATGACCTTTCCTAAATACTTCAGTATACGTCTTTAGAAAATAAGAAAAAAAATTTTTAATTTATTTTGAGAGAAAGTGCAAGGGAGAGAGAGAATCCCGAGCAGGTTTTGTGCTGTCGGTGCAGAGCCTGACACAGGGCTGTATTCCTCAAACCTTGAGATCATGACCTGAGTGAAAATCATGAGTTGCACACTCAACAAATTGAGCCATCCAGGCGCCCTTATTTATTTTTCTTAAGTTCATTTTTTTGAGAGAAAGAGAGAGGGGCAGGGGGAGAACACTAGTGGGAGGTGGTAGGCAGAGAAGGAAAGAGAGAATCCCAAGCAGGCTCTATGTTGTCAGCCCAGAGCCAGACTGGAACTCTGTATTTTAAAACATAGATATTTCTGAAAAAGTATACATCACTTGTTTTGTTAATGTTCCTCAATTTTGATTCCTCAAAAATGGGTCCTCGTGATTAGTCCATGTTATGTACTTTCAGCAAGAATACCACAGAAGTAATGTCTTCTTTGTACTTCATCATATCAGGAAACATACTGTTGATTTGACCCATTGCTGGTGGTATTAACTTTGATTGTTTGACGAAGGTTGTGTCTGACAGGTTTCTTCACTCTGAATCTCTTTTCCCCAAGTGTCTTAGGAAATACCGTGAAACTATGTAAATAGGTCATTCCTCAAAATTTCATCTATTAATTTTAGTATCCATTGATGATTCTTCTCTGAATCAATTATTGTGATACTTGCAAAAGAGTGACTGTTTAAAAATTCTATTGATTGGTCTTTCACCACTTTTTGAGAATTTTTTTTTTTAACTTTTATTTATTATTGAGAGACAGAGACAGAGCATGAGCATGGGAGGGACAGAGAGAGGAAGAGACACCGAATCTGAAGCAGGCTCCAGGCCCTGAGCTGTTAGACAGAGCCCAGTGTGGGGCTCAAACTCACAAACTGCGAGATCATCGCCTGAGCTGAAGCCAGATGCTTAACGGACTGAGCCACCTAGGTGCCCTGGTCTTTCACCATTTTTAAGTTTGCTTTCTTTATAAGGAACAGTTTTTCTTTTTTCTTTTTTTTTTTTTTTAATTTTTTTTTAAATTTTTTTTTTTAATGTTTATTTATTATTGAGAGACAGAGAGAGACAGAACATGAGCAGGGGAGGGGCCGAGAGACCAAAAGACACAGAATCTGAAGCAGGCTCCAGGCTCTGAGCTGTCAGCACAGAGCCCAACGCGGGGCTTGAACACACAAACCGCGAGATCATGACCTGAGCGGAAGTCGGACACTTAACCAACTGAGCCACACAGGTGCCCCTATAAGGAACAGTTTTTCATTTTTTGTTAATTATTATTTTTTTATTTATACTAGTGTGGACTCCTGATTTCATGAACCTCTTTTAATTTATAATTGTCCTGAAAAGTAATTAATAGTATACATATTATAAAAGAAATGCTGTCTTTCTGTAAGATCATTCTTGCCTCTATAACATTAGTTAGACATATTGAAGAGCAAAGATGGAAGAGGCTTTCACTCTTTATGAAAGTTCTTTTATTTGAAGAACTTAAATTTAGTTGGATGAATTGACTTGGAATTATGTGGCATGGGATGATTAGGAAACATTGGGAAACTCTGGTTTTGGAAAGGTGTAGTATAGAGGTGGGTGTGTGTTTTTTAACCAGGTGGCCTAAGCTTTTCTGCACATTGAAGAGTGAAATTCTATGCTTGCTTTACATTTTAACTTCTGGTTGTTTTTTTTTTTTTTTTTTTTTTTTTTTTTTTTAAGTATTGAGCTCTTAAAGCTAAAGAGAATTTTTGATGGTACTGACCTTATGCCATCTGTTTGCATTAGCTTTCCCAACTTGCTCCCTCAGCAAAGGTGGTAGAGCATATTTGCCAAGTTTGTTAGAAAGCTTTAGCAGTGTCCCATGGTGCACCTAAAAAAGGAATTAAAATAAAATAGGGTTACTTACTTTGAAAATGTTACATGGTTCCATGTTACATGGTATTGAAGATTTTGGTTTCTACCTAAGTTTAGGCAAATTAAAGAACAGAATTGAAAGTTTGTTGAGTGTAATTTCCTATTCTTTAAAAAGGAAAAAAATGGCATTTCACAGTGTCTGAGTAAGTTTAGCACCCAGAGACCTCTAATCTATTATCAGTAGTCAAAAGATATTCACACCCAGAGTTGCATCCAACCTGTAGGACAGCTGAATTAAGTAGATAAATGTAAATACAAGAAAAGCTAATCTTGAGCCTAAGTACTCTTGAGTTGTGTGTTCTTAAAAGTATCTATTGAGCCTTTACTGTGTGTCAGACATTGTTCTAAGTGCTCTACATTAAACACAATTCTGGGAGGTACTGTTATCTCAGAAGTTCCAGAGGAGGAAACAGGTACACAGATAACTGATTAGCCCATGATCATTGAAGTGACAAAACTGGCACTAAAACCCAGACGTTTTGTCCTTATGAAGAATCTACAGAACGAACTAATTTTGAATGGCACTTGTACTTTATAATCAATGTTATATATTTTTATAGTAATTGTCTAGTTGAGTGAAGAACCTTCTGTGTTCTCTAGATAATAGGGGGTCTGAAATACTATCTGTATGCCTCACTACAAAAACTAGAAATGTAGTGTCCCCACCCCCCCCCCCCCCCACCGCCCCCAGGCATGTTAATCCAAATTGGGGTGAGAGGGAGAGGAGAAGGAAGAAGAAACATTTTTGTATCATTTCTAAAATGTAACTCCAGGACTCTCCAGAGTTTTGGTTTGGCCGATTAACAATAAATTGACTTAACTTTTTGGAAACTAATCTAGGCTTAAGTGTCAGGCCCTACAATATGCATTTATGGACCAGTGCCCAAAATGTAGTGTGGAAAACAAACGAATTGCAACATTTGAGTTGGTTTTCAGAGAAGTTGATAATTTGTATGGTTTTGTGCATGTGCAATTAGTCTTTTGTTTTTCTTTGTTTAAAGGAAGGATGGAAATCTATACTTTCATATACATAGGTTGTCTCTAAGATGGAAAAGCATCTCTAATTGCTGGGGGGAGAGAGGTATTACTGGAAGCATAGGTGGGTCACTTCTCAGTATACCCTTTTGTACTGTTTGAATACTTTGCCATATGCATATAACTATTAAAAAAAATAAGTAACCCCTTTTCTTGGACCTAAGTTTATTGATTCCATATTTTTAATTAAAAAAATTTTTTAAGTTTATTTAGAGTGAGTAAGAGTGGAGGAGGGGGAGAGAGAGAATCCCAAGCAGGTTCTGCACTGTCAGCGTGGAGCCCGACAGGGGGCTCCATCTCACCAACCTGAGCGGAAATTAAGAGTCAGACCCTTAACCGATTGAGCTACTGCCCCAACTCCATGTTCTTTTTAATTTATAATAAAAAGTATAAGTTTTTTGAAGTTAAAAAAATTCTTACTAGAAATTTCCAAGCATATGTCAAAACAGAATATCCCCATGTTCAATAGTAGCAACATTTTGTCAATTGAGAATATAAAAAAATGTAGCCAGAATTTGGATATTATTATGTATTCTCTGAAAATTGCTGCAAGTTTGGAGACTCATATGCCCTCTGAGTTTATTAGTGGTTTGTTGCACAGTTTCTGTGGTAGATTGCTCATATACCATGAGACCTTTATAATTGACTAAGAATTTTGTATGGCTTGTGGTGTTTTGAAAATAAAACCTTTTTTGAGGGGTGTGGAGCCTGCTTGGGATTCTCTTTCTCTCCCTCTCCCCCACTTGCTTGCATGTGCTCTTTCTCTCTCTCTCTCTAAAAAAAATAAAAACTTTTTTAAAAACATTGTTGCTTTTTTTTAAGTTTATTTATTTATTTATTTATTTTTTTTTTAAAGTTTTTTTTTTTAATGTTTATTTATTTTTGTGACAGAGAGAGACAGAGCATGAACGGGGGAGGGTCACAGAGAGAAGGAGACACAGAATCTGAAACAGGCTCCAGGCTCTGAGCTGTCAGCACAGAGCCTGACGCGGGGCTCAAACCCATGAACCGTGAGATCATGACCTGAGCCGAAGCCGGACGCCCAACCGACTGAGCCACCCAGGCGCCCCTAAGTTTATTTATTTTTGAGAGAGAGAGAGACTGGGCACACAAGTGGAGGGGAGGGGCTGAGAGAAAGGAGACACAGAAAATCCCAAGCAGGCTCTGCACTGCCAGCACAGAGTCCCATACGGGGCTCAAACTCAAGAACCGCGAGATCATGGCCTGAGCCAAAACCAAGGATTGGATGCTTAGAAGAACTGAGCCCCCCAGGTGCACCCCCATTGTTGCATTTTAAAAGTTTAATCTATATAGGTATTAGTAGACATAGTTGTCTAGTATAACCCTTTTATTTTTTTATTTACTTATATATATATTTTTAATTTACATCCAAGTTAGCATGTAGTGCAATACTGATTTCAGTAGAACCCAGTGATTCACTGTTAATGATGGTGACTTGCCCTATTACTGTGTGTTTTGGGATCTTTCCCTTTTGAATATGTCATGGGAAAATATGGGAAGAATTGGTGAGTATTCTGAGCACTCTCACTGGAAAAGGATCACTAGTAAGGAAAAAAATCTTACTGATCTTATTTGAAGAAGTAGAGTCAAATGTAACTTTCTCTGAACTGATAGGAATATGTCACTTGAAGTTCTGTCACTTAACAACTGGGAGAGACTTTGTAGGAAGGAGCAGTTTCCTATGTAGTTGTATAAATGGGCATTGATTATGTATGCTTTTTAAAATGTTTAAACGTGGAATTGGTGAGAGCTTGACACTTGCCTTTTGTTTAACTTTGTTTTTTAAATAAAGCATGTCTTTCATATGGAGTATTTTGAATAGCACTAGGACATTCTTGGTAGAAAAGATAAAAAATATATATGCATAGCTTGCTTGGTAGAATGTGTAAATGAAGAATGAGAAAAAATATATATAAGGATTACATAGATTGCAAGGAGTGCAAGAACCCCACCCATTTGTAAGCAAATCTGCTTTTTCTTCAAATAAAACAACCCTGAGGTTGGAGGTCAGTGCTTACTGTTGACAACATGCTTTTTTGACTACATTTATTTGGGGACCTAGCTGGGAAGTAAGAAACACAGATTTCTCGACTTTCTTTTTTTCTTCCTCTACTGTCTTTCCTAATAGTTTTCTTTTCTTATAGTTGTCTTGCACCTACCTCTGAAGAGTAATTTGAGATTCAGTTAGTTACTATTTGACCCACACTATTAGTTTTTACTCTTTCTCAACATTCGAGGACTTAAGCTGTGACAATTGAAGCTCAAAATTGTCTTATGTGAATGCTTGCTGTAGTGACTTAGAAACCTAGAATTCTTCTTTTACAGAATAGTTTAGAAGATAACATGTTGCTCTTACACATATAGTTCTAGGTAGTCTGTAAGCCATTAGAAGTTTTTCTCCACAATTACTAGAAAGGTTACAATGGAGGGGCGCCTGGGTAGCTCAGTTGGTTAAGTGTCCAACTTTGTGGATACTTCTACAATGAAGATTAATTTATTTACTATTACATATGAGCCAGTATGCTTTGATGTCAAATATTCACTATTAACAGGTTAAAATTCCCCTACAGGGCCACCTGGGTGGCTCAGTCAGTTAAGCATTTGACTCTTGATTTCAGCTCAGGTCGTGATCTCATGGCTCATAAGATGGACCCCCACATGACAGTGTGGAGCCTGCTTGGGATTTTCTTTCTCCCTCTCTCTCTGCCCCTACTCTGCTCTCTCTTTCTCTCCCTCCCTCCCTCCCTCCCTCTCTCCCTCTCTCTCTCTCTCTCTCTCTCTCTCTCTCAAAAATAAATAAATAAAAAGAAAATTACATGAGTCTGAGGACCCATCCACTCAGAAAAATAGATGTATATATCTTTGAAACTAGATGGACAACTTGTTTTGTATAAGGCCTTTTGAAGCCCACCCACAATCCCTTCGTATGTGGTTGGGGTCCTCATTTATCTTCCTTCATTAGTTCTGGACCTAAAAGTTACTACAAAAGTTAAAGTCATGAAGAAATGAAAGTTAATAATTCCTAAGATTTTATTTTAACCAAATTTGTTACAAATTATTTATCAGCTTGTATACTTGCCTTGCATTGCAGCATATACTTGAATTTGTAAAGGTAGTTAATCTTCTACTTTATTATCATGTTTGTATTAATAGACTATTGCTTGACTCCTTGCCCTGGTATTCAGTAACTAAGTTATTGTAACTACACTTTGTAACTGGTTGTGCTTGCAGTTGTTGAAGTGAAAATAAAATGTAGTCTCTTAATCTTATGTTTTATTTTATTCAGAAGCTGGCCTAGTTATTAAGTGTGATTAGCAGAATTTGACAAAAGAATTTAGATAAAATACAGTTAACTTGGCTCAGGCCAGTCCATAAGAGAGTAGTGACAATGGTGGTCTCTGGGGAGGAAAATTGGATATCTGGGTGGTCACGGGCAGAAGGAAGACGTGTGTGTGTGTGTGTGTGTGTGTGTGTGTGTGTGTGTGTGTGTGGGCTTTTTAATTTTGCTTTGGATTTTGTTCCATGTGAATTTATTATCCGTTGGAAAAAAGGAAAAAAATAGTCTGGCCAAGGCTAATGAAACCTTCAGTAACTTTGTAGCGGTACTTAATCTGTTAGACTACATTTAGGCACCAGAATATTAATGACCCACTCTGGTAGAGACCTCCTTCTAGCAAGTGCCTTTTTCTCACACACTTACGTGGTTTTCAAAAACCTACCATCTTTAGATTCTCTATATTTATTTAGCAAATACTTTAATATCTTCTTAATATACAAAGCAAATCTGATTCCATTATTTTCCTTGTAAAAACCCTTAAGTAGCTTCCTTTGCCTTTGGAGACATTCAGGATTCTTACTGGGATACATTCAGCTCATCAGTTTTATTTTTTTTTAATTTTTTTTTGGTAACGTTTTATTTATTTTTTGAGACAGGGAGAGACAGAGCATGAACAGGGGAGGGCCAGAGAGAGGGAGACACAGAATCTGAAACAGGCTCCAGGCTCTGAGCTGTCAGCACAGAGCCCGACGCGGGGCTCGAACTCACGGAGTGCGAGATCATGACCTGAACCAAAGTTGGCCGCTTAACCCACTGAGCCACCCAGGCGCCCCTCAGCTTATCAGTTTTAATTCTTTGCTCCGCAAGCCTTTCATAGTCATATATCTGGATCTTAGTATTTGTTCTTCTGTTGAGCATTCTCTTTTCTACCTTCCTTGGACACATTCCCTTAGCTGTGGGCCGCCTTTAACCAGGTCCCTCTTACATATCTTTGTTTTGGCGCTTTTGGCAAAGCATTGCCAATTGTTTACGTGTCTGCTTTTGTTAGTTCCTTTTGTTAGTTCCTTTACATAAGAACTCTGAAGTTTTAAATCTCTTTTTATGCTGAAGTTAATTTTCAGATTCCTAAAGTCCAGTACTTGTGAGCAAATGACTGCTAAATATTGAAGGGGGTAAGGGAGGACAGACCTTAAACCAAGAAAGGTCAATGACCTCAAATCCCCTGAACCACAAAAGGTAGCTGTTTCCTTTACCTTTTTATGTATTTGTTCTGCCTCTTAGTTATAACCACAAAGTTAACATATCTCTAGTTATAACTACAAGGTTATAATAAAATAGTTGAATGCTGTATTAGTTGGAAGAACTGAAGGTCCATCATTTGGCTATCAATAGCCTCATTTGAATGAATAACGGAGTTGTTACTGTTGACCTTGAAGCATTAATGGTTAAATGAGGTAATGACAATACGTGAATATCAAGTCTTTCTGATTCACTTTGTAACATGACTTATTATGTTTTTGGTTTTTTTCCCCAGCTCCAGAATCTGGGTATAAACCCAGCAAATATTGGCTTCAGTACCCTAACTATGGAGTCAGACAAATTCATCTGCATTAGAGAGAAAGTAGGAGAGCAGGCCCAGGTGGTAATCATTGATATGAATGACCCAAGTAATCCAATTCGAAGACCAATTTCAGCAGACAGCGCCATCATGAATCCAGCTAGCAAAGTAATTGCGTTGAAAGGTATAAAAGATTGTGGGGTGGTTTTCTTTCCTTTTTTTCCTTCCCTATGTATAATTTATTCAAATACAATAAAAGGATCTACCTTTTTTTGTATATTAATTTTGGTTAAATCTGCAAACTTGAAGCTGTTACTAAATTTGATTTTAACTACTTTCATGACTTGGTATGTTTCTGTGAAATGTCTTTCTATTCAGCATAGATCTATTTGGAAAAATTTTAAGTTTTAGATTTAATGAATTTAAATTTTGTACCTGCAGTGTGATAAGACTGTGCTAAGTACATAAGTCCATCTATAGAAGACAAATTAGTGATTCATATCCTGAAATAAAATATGCTTTAATATTAGCACTTAAACATTGCAAGATTTTGTTACGAAGATAAACTTAACATTTATGTTGTGCCTTTTTTATACTTCAGGTGTGTGTTTCATTTAGATTGTCAAGTTCTAAAAATGTCTTGAATTGGGTGCCTGGCTGGCTCAGTCAGTAGAACATGTCAACTGTTGATCTCAGGGTCATAAATGCAAGCCTCACATTGAGTGTGAAGCCTACTTTTTAAGAAAAATGTTTTACATTTACACTGATTATTAGAAGTATATGTATATGTAGATGGGTGTTAAAGCTTTGGAATCAAGCGTATTAGAGTTTATTCAAAGTAACTTTTTAGTGTCACACAGTACAGAACTGTACAACCTATCAGTCCAAGCAGTTCAAAGAACCTCATACTGTCTGGGAGACTATCTTAATTTTTTTCCTTTGAACTATAGAATGAGAATGTAATTGATCCCCCCTTTTTTTTAATTTAAAAAATGCTTATTATTTTATTTTAATAATTATTTGAGAGAGAACATGAGAGGGCAGGGATGGGCAGAAAGCAAGGGAGAAAGAGAATCCCAAGCAGGCTCTGCACTGACAGCAAATTCGTGAGTTTGAGCCCCGTGTTGGGCTCAAACTCATGAACTGGGAGATTGTGACCTGAGCTGAGATCCAGAGTCAGACGCTTAACTGACTGAACCACGTAGGTGCCCCAAATGTGTGTTTATTTTTGAGAGAGAAGAGAAAGAGAAAGAAAGAAAGAGAAAGTGGGGCAGAGAGAGAGGGAAACAGAGGATCCAAAGCAGGCTCCTCGCTGTCAGCATAGAGCTTGATGTGGGTCTCGAGCTCACGAACTGTGAGATCATGACCTGAGCTGAAGTTGGATGCTAACAGACTGAGCCACCCAGGCGTCCCAGCCCTTTCAAACAGTAGTTTATGAGAAGGCTAAGTGACAAGCTGGCTGACTCTAAAGTCATTTAACTGTCTATACTTTGCTTTATTGTTTTTCTTCTTGGTAGTAGGAGAAGGCTTTAGGTTCCTAGTAATTTCTTGATAAATTTGTTAGGTGAGTTGTTAAAGGTGCTGAAGTGTTTAAACAGATTTTCTTCACATTATTTAAACTTTGTATTTAGTAGTAATACTGGTTAGGGATTAAATGCAGGGTTGGGGGCAAGCATATTCAAATAACTACGTCACCATTAACATATCCAAGATAGGAGTTGTTGATCTCATCTTAAGGAAAGGTCCCAGCTTTCACTTAGGACCGCATGTTTTATAGCAGCAAGCTATAAAACAATTGCTTCTGTTAAACAGTACACATATTATACTTTAAGGTATTAAGCTCCCTTCAGCCTCCTTAAAGAATTTAGATTCAACTGCTTAGCACCTCTCACACCTCTCTATTAAAAGGCCATCATTTTAATTTTCTCACAGTTCTTTTCTATTTTTAATGTTACTGTTATCTTATCACATTTCTTAATGCTTTCTTATGTGTGCAGATGGTGAGTTAATCTTAAATTAGATTGTATTAGTTATTGTCCTGTTATATAAAAAGAATAAATTGGAAAGATTTTCAGAGCATTGTAATAGCATTATAGATTTGTGCCTATATGTCTACACTACAGAGTTAAGCTGTTAACCCTCACCCTCTTCTCCCAAATCACCCTACATATATTTACTCCAACCCCTCTTGTGTTAAAAAAACAAAACAAAACAATAAAAGTCTGATTAGGGATTGGGAAAGGTAGCAGAGAAAAATAAGTCATTCCCCAATACTGCTTCCCTCTGAAGGGAAATCCTTGGCTTCTTTTTATAAACAGGACTATAACTAACAATTGTTCAAGTCTGGTTGTGGTTTACATATTGTGTGGGATGGGAATAGCATTCTTTGTTTTATGAAAGAAGTTTTTACATATGTGGTAAGAAGGGTCATGGTACAAAGCTATATGTTTTGTGTCCCATCCCATCACCCCTCCCTTGCTACTACCTTATAATTTTTGTTCTTCAAGAGCCAGATTCTCTGTGGCTCAGGAATGGAGTTTTCCTTAGTCTCTAAGGGCTAATCTGGGTTAGAGAGCCTAGTGATAGCTGTGGGCTTTGACCTCTATTAATTTAGACCTAATCACTTTTTCAGACTGATAGATTTCAAATTAGAATTATAAGCCCTTGCATCTGACTCAATGAACTCTTAACACTCAAGGCAAATGTCATCCTTTTACCATTGTATTAAATGGATAAAGCTTGAATTTTGTTCTTATCTCCAGTATATTAACAGCATCTGAAACTGCCCTCCTTTGTTTCCTCCTTCTTTTTCTCCGGCACCTCCACCTTTCCCTGTATATCTTAAACCAGTTTTAGCATGCACTTCTTTTATGTACTAGTAGTGTAAGACTGAGTTGAGGTTGATCCTCCTTCAAAAAGCAGTTTCCACAAGATTTTATTGGATGGGGGATGACTGCCTCTTAAAAAGTAGACATTTTCCCCCATGTGTTTGTATCAGATTTGCTTTGTTCTGTGTACCTGCAACTAACTTAATTTATGCATAAAGTAAACCTTCTTAATTAAAGCCTGAAGGCTACAATCTTGTTTTCCATGATTATTAAGTGAGCTATTCTTTAGACTCATTTTCAGTTGGGATTTAGAAATGTATAGCAGTCATCTATCTATTTAAAATGTCTGTTAGAGATAATAAAGTTTTTGCTTCAGCTGTAGATATAGATTGTGGATTTAGTCTTAGCTATCTCTACAAAGGTTGCTGCTCTAGCAGTGTCACTTGTGTAGTTGGTTATTAGTCTCCTAACAGAACCATTTTGTTTGAAAGTTACAAATCGCTAGTCTAGCTATATAATAATTTATCCTGCACTTTGTTTTCTTAATGACTCACAATTCTTAATTTTGTTTTTAGCTGGGAAAACTCTTCAGATATTTAACATTGAAATGAAAAGTAAAATGAAGGCCCATACCATGACTGATGATGTCACTTTCTGGAAATGGATCTCTTTGAATACGGTTGCTCTTGTTACGGATAATGCAGTTTATCATTGGAGTATGGAAGGAGAGTCTCAGCCAGTGAAAATGTTTGATCGCCATTCTAGCCTTGCAGGGTGCCAGATTATCAATTATCGTACAGATGCAAAGCAAAAGTGGTTACTTCTGACTGGCATATCTGCACAGGTAACATTTTTCTAGATGTTTGATAAAAGGTATAGAGAATGAATGTGCTCAGAATGCAGTTTATTTTGAAATTAGGTTGTCTATGCTTGGTCCTGGTGAATGAGACTTATTTGGAAAGACTTCGTTTTTTAAGAAATAAAGGTTGCTAGCTTAATGGCTTTATGCTGACAATACGTTTTCAGAGTACTCTTACCAGGTGATTTTAGGTTTAGGTTTTACTTGCAGTTTGAGTGGATATTGAGTTCCTGTGTGAATGATTTGGAACTTATTATGGCTATTTATTGCAGAATGAGTTTTCTAATATATATTCTTTTAAGATAGTGTAAAGAGATGGTTGTATATGAAGCACATTTTAAGTATTCATATTGTTTTAATAAAGTAATGTTGGAGCCAAATTTTAAATGAAGAGGTATCAAATCTACATTGAGAGACTACATTATGAAGAATTATAAATCCTGCCAAAAGTGATATAAAACACTCTAATTATTTTACCTCTTGATGAATCTGGGCGTTATTGATTCATTGGGTCTCCAAACTTTATTCTCTTTGATCTTTTGTAGCAAAATCGTGTGGTGGGAGCTATGCAGTTATATTCTGTAGATAGGAAAGTATCTCAGCCCATTGAAGGACACGCGGCTAGTTTTGCGCAGTTTAAGATGGAAGGAAATGCAGAAGAATCAACGTTATTTTGTTTTGCAGTACGGGGTCAAGCTGGAGGGAAGGTAAGTTTTGGCTTTGGAAGTTGTTAGTGAGCACTGATCTTTGTCTCTCTACTAATTAGTCCTCTAATTTCAAAATAGTCTTACCCTTCATTGTTAATTTTTAATTTTTTTTCTTTAATGGACTGTGCATGAATTTTTAAAAAATTTTTAAAAATGTTTTATTTGAGAGAGAGAGAGAGAGAGAGAGAGAGAGAACGAGTGGGGGAGGGGCAGAGAGAAAGGGGGACGAATGATCCCAAGAGGGGGTCTGCACTGACAGCAGAGAGCCTGATGCAGGGTTCACATTCACAAACCATGAGATCTAGACCTGAGCTGAACTCGGAGGCTTAACCTACTGAGACAACCAGCTGCCCCAAAGTTGTTCTGATGTTGTTGTTGTTTTTTAAGTTTACTTACTTTGAGAGAGACCAAGAGAGTGTGAGCAGGGGAAGGGCAGAGAAAGAAGGAGAATCTCAAGCAGGCTCCACGCCGTCAGCACAGAACCCATTCAGGGCTCGAACTCACATACTGTGAGATTATGACCTGAGCTGAAATCAGGAGTCGGATGCTTAATCTGCTGTGCCACCCAAGCACCCCGTTAATTTGTTTGTGATATTCAGATTTATGGTGACTTAGTTTGTTTAAATTCTGCTTCTAGTGATACATATCTAAAATGAATTAGTGTTGTCTTGTGATACTTGTCTAAAATGAGTAATGTTGTTTAACAACTTTTTTATATCAGCTCTTTAAGGGGCGCCTGGGTGGCTCAGTCAGTTAAGCATCCAACTTTAGCTCAGGTCATGATCTCACGGTCCGTGAGTTTGAGCCCCGCGTCAGGCTCTGTGCTGACAGCTCAGGGCCTGGAGCCTGTTTCAGATTCTGTGTCTCCCTCTCTCTCTGCCCCTCCCCTGCTCATGCTCTGTCTCTCTGTCTCAAAAATAAATAAAAACATTAAAAAAAAATTTATATTGGCTCTTTAACACTATTTTTATTGCCTTTACCAAAGGCCTTTGTTTTTAAACTTTACTGCGTGTAAGAGTGATTAGGGTTGCTGCAATGTACATTTGTTTGCCTTACATCTGGAGAGTCTGGTCCAGGGGTACCTGTGTGGCTTAGTTGGTTAAGCGTCTGACTGTTGACTTAGGTCATGATCTCATGGTTCAGTTTGTGAGATCCAGCCCTATGTCAGGCTCTGTAATGATAGTGTGGAGCCTGCTTAGGATTCTCTTTTTCTCCCTCTCTCTCTCTGCCCCTGCCCTGCTTACACTCTCCCACTTAAGCTCTCAAAATAAATTTTTAAGGGGCGCCTGGGTGGCTCAGTCGGTTCAGCGGCCGACTTCGGCTCAGGTCACGATCTCGCGGTCTGTGAGTTCGAGCCCCGCGTCGGGCTCTGTGCTGACAGCTCGGAGCCTGGAGCCTGTTTCCGGTTCTGTGTCTCCCTCTCTCTGACCCTCCCCCGTTCATGCTCTGTCTCTCTCTGTCTCAAAAATAAATAAACATTAAAAAAAATTTAAAAAAAAAATAAATTTTTAAGAAATTGAAAACATAATCTCATTCAGTAAGTGGAGCTCATAATCTGCAGTTTAAATGCCATAGGTGTCTAGATGGGTATGGACTACAATTTGAGTATTATCGTCCTAAGTCAGCTTCTCAACCCTGGCTGTACGTTGGAATCACCTAGACAAATTGAAGTACTTTATATATTGGGATTCTTAGTTACAGACAACAGAAAGAAGGCCTGGTTGGTTAGAGTATAAAAAGTTTAGTGAAAAGATAATGAATTATTTACATTTAGTTAGGAAGGTTTAAACCCAAGCTTGGAAAAAATGAGGAATAAAGGAGAATGGGCAGTAGTCATGGTCCCAGCCTAAAGCCCTGCCATAGAACTTTGGGGACTCAGCTACTGCTATGACTGTACTTCTGGATGCCACAGTTAGTACTGCTGGCTGTAGAAACTCATAAGATCGAGATTGCTTGAAATCTGTAGTCTCTTAGCAGAGAGGGAACATATGCGCAGAGAGTTAAAATTCTGCCTAAAATTTCAGGGTAAGAATCCCTGAAGTGAGGAATGATCCAACCATCCTTTCAATATGACAAGGATAGAAAACATTGGTATTTATGTCTCAATTGGTACACTTTAACAAAAAGACACATAAGTTTTAGAAATCAGATCTTATCCTTAAGACATAAGGCTGAGACATTTTTTTGAAAAGTCCAAAAACTGTCATTTTTCTAGTATCTGAAAACCTGTGCCTGAGCCTATAGTCTGCCATGGCTTTTGGAAGGCAGCTATATTCTGTACTATAGTCTGCCATGGCTTTTGAAGGAAGACCCAGTTCTTTTCAGTATAGGTAGTTATCCTAATTAAGGATGAGACCCTACAAGTTTCATATGGTATATATCTTGGAAACCATATTGTTTTCTTGTTTGAGTCCATTCTTGACATGACTAAGCTAAATATATAATACTTTTTTACTGAGATTATTTACTTTCTTTTGCCTGGCTGATGTACAGCATCAGATAGTTTAAACCAAAATATTCTCATCCATGAGGTGTATGTGATTAGAGAGACAGTTTAGGTGTATACTTTCCATCTGTGTTAGAGTAGATGTATAGGCAGAGAAGGATTTAACAATTTGAGTTAGAGTTCTATTTGGAAATGCTAAATTATCACTGAAAACCATGAGAAGGTGCCTTTGTTGGTAATATATTACCAGTCTGTGTCCTTAATACAAGGTAGATTGAGGTATGATCCCTCTATTCATTTAACTTTTTAAAGTTTTTATCTTGAAATAATACAAGGACAGCACAGAGAGATGCCTATGTTCTTTACCTAGTTTTTGGTTACATCTTACAGAGTTATATAGTACAGTAGAAAAACTAGAAACAGATGTTAGTACAATTGTGTTATTCTGTGTCATTTAATAGGAGTAGATTCATGATACATACTATCTTCCCTCCTGCAACCCCTTTTTAGTCACACCCACTTGCTCCCTTCTCTCCCCACATCTGTAACTCCTGACAAGTACTAATTTACTCTCTGTTTGTATAATATGTCACTTCAAGAATGCTATATAAGTAGAACTGTATAGCTTGTGACCTTTTGAGATTAGCACTTTTTTTTTCACTTGGCATAATGTCCATGAGACTTTTTTTTTTTTTTTTTTACTGAGGAGTATTCCATGCTATGGTTGTACCATAGTTTAATATTCACCTATTTTGGGACATTTGGGTTGTTTCCAGTCTGGGGCTACAAATAAAGCTGCTGTGATCAACTGGTAAATGATCTAGATTTATATCAATTTTATTTTCTTGTGAACAGTTACATATCATTGAAGTTGGCACACCACCTACAGGGAATCAGCCCTTTCCAAAGAAGGCAGTGGATGTTTTCTTTCCTCCAGAAGCACAAAATGACTTTCCTGTTGCAATGCAGGTATTTTAAGTAAAACAAATGGACTTTTAAAATCTCTCCTCATTACAAAACTAACCCCAAACTGCTACTTACAGTCAATAGTGCTTAGAGGAGTATCCTTTATTTAATAGTAAAGTTTATTAGTAAAACTTTGTGAAGAAATATTCTTAACATTCACATAATACGTAAACTGGGTTATCGTAAGTTCAAAATTATGTTTTCTCTTTTATACATTTTATTCATACTCTTTTTTACAGTAAGAGCTTGGGATATTAACGTGCTATAAAAAGGAGAAACCATACATACGTTAACTTTAAAAATTTTTCATATACGCCTCTTGTCAAAGTTCTAGAATTTACCATATCTGAAATGGAATTAAGTTTTTTCTTTGTAGATTCATGATTTTACTGAAGTGTTGATTTTCTTTATACAGATCAGTGAAAAGCATGATGTAGTGTTCTTGATTACTAAGTATGGTTATATCCACCTCTATGATCTTGAGACTGGTACCTGTATCTACATGAATAGAATCAGTGGAGAAACAATCTTTGTTACTGCACCTCATGAAGCCACAGCTGGAATAATTGGAGTAAACAGAAAGGGACAAGTAAGGAAACCTTGAAACTTAAATTAAGCAATAAAGTAACACTGCTGTTAGCTTTTCTTTTTCCTAAAAAGCAAATGTGATTTGGATGTCAGAAAATAATATATACATAAAAATACAGAAGCACGTGATAAAAAGTCTCTCTTTGATCCTGTCTTAGAGAAAGAAACTGACATATAGCCACTTAGGATTGTGTTTATCTGTCTTTATTGTCAAAAGAAATGACTCTCCATACAAAGAAATTATTTGGGTCACATTTTACAGACACCATACTTTCTTTTCAATAGGGTTTTTTTTTTTGTTCCTGTGATTGCTAAAACAGATAATCAACTATTGGGAAAAGAATTCTCTCTACATCTCTTTTCCTAACTCTAATTATTATTAAATATTTAATGTTGGAAGGTGATATGTTATGGTAGCTATTGTGGGGTACCTGGAAAGTTATCCAATTACATAGGGAAAATATTAGTTCTGAAATTGTCACATTGAACAGACCTCTTCACAGCACCTGACAAGTGATCGTTTTTCTCTTTTCTTAGTATTTTAATGTTCCACCAGGAAGTATCTTATTTTCTAAAAAATGGTTAAAATTTCAAAAGCAATACTGTTATTGGTCTTGCCTTTTGCTAGTTTTCCTTCCGGTTAGTATTTTTCCCAGATAGAAGTGGATAGGGTAATGTATGTATGTAAAGAGGCAAATATTATAGAGAAAGGGAGTCTTTCTCTACCTATCATTCCCTATCTCCTTCCGACACCTGGTTAGGTGCTCCTGCTTTATGCCCCTAGAATTTAGGTAGCTCTCCTCCTAGCACATATCACAGTGAGTTAATTACCAATTACTTGTTAAACTGCTTCAGTTGCTATTCTTCATTAGGAAAGGGACTTTTCTTTGTTTAATTGTATTTCTACACCAGTCACTGTCTGGGCACTAAAACAACTTTAAAAATTCAGTAGCTTTCATTTTATTCAGTTGTATGGATCTCTCTTGGAAAAATCAAGAATACATTGGCCTTTTGGTGAACTAGGTTAGTGATAATTTAATAATCATGAAGTTGTTAAGCCAAAGATCTTTTTATTTCTGCCACTGTGCTGATGGTTTTAAGATAATGCTTAAACTAAAGTATCTGGAAGAGTTTCACCTTGTATATTTGCTGTTCATAACTCTGATTTTAAGAATTTATTGATCACCTTCCCCAACAGATTTTGTGTGCCAGTTGCTCTGAGTAGGGAGATGAGTGTTTATAGTAAGCTTAGGACATTTCCTCCACTCTTTGATCAAAGCCAACTACAGTTGGACATATTCCCTAAGAATGAAGTCATGGTTTCTATTTGTTTGAAAATGAAAAGCTATCAAGAGAAGATTTTTGCCAATATCTAGCTTAAATTCTGAACTTGGTAGAACTGAGTGGGTACTTTAGAAGGTAGAGAGGAACCTTTTCTGTCCCTTGTAGATCTTAAGTACTGGTTGCTAGAAATCTGCTAGAATAGTCTAAAAATAGGATGAAGATGAAACTAATGGATTTGGTGTCTGGGGAAGATAAAGGTGTAGCAATTAGTAGGAAGCTTCAGGCAGTGTAGTTGGAACGAGATTTGTTCATCTTTACTTTTCCTAGGAGCTAAGCATGAAAAGAGTCAGGTCCAGAATGCAAACTGTTAAGAAAGTAATTCCTTCCTTTAATGTCTTAATTTGTAGTAGAATGACATGGGGCAGATACAAGATAGCCATAGCTTTGGGGGTGGGGCGGGGGGATCTGACCTATAGAAGTGAAAGCATTTTGGAAGTTAAAATTTCTTCATTTTTCTCAAAAGGAAACAGAACAGGCAAGGTACACTGTTACTGTCTGTTTGGTTACTGAGTTCTCAGATTGTATTTTTATTCTTAGTCCTAGGACAGAAATTTCACATTTTCATTTATTTAACAAATATTAAGCATTTATTTTGGGCAAAACACTGTCTGGTACTAATAATGCAGCTAAGGAAAGATACATCCCTGTCCTTATGTGGAATAGTGACTAAGAAATAGATGAGAAATTGTAGTATTAGAAGTGCTGTTGGGATAATGTAAGTAGTTTATAAGCTGAGGTATATAACCATCTTTGATGTTGGGGAGAGGAATGGATATGAACATAGTGAAGGAAAGGTTCCCTTTTACATGTCAATTGATAGTAGTTTAGATTCTAGGCAAATAGGGCAGGATTCTGTGGCAGTGACATTTTAAGAGGACTAGGATGAGTAACTGTTCCCCAAATAGAAGCAATGGAAAGTGCTCTTTACTGATGCTACATTTATTAAGCAACTGGTGTATACCTTGCATTACATTAGGTGCTTAAGGATTCAGTGATCTCTCCCCTCATTGTTATATAATTTGGCCTCTAGGAATATAAATGTAATTAAAGAAAATTACTGAAAATCCTTGTTTAAAAAAAAAATCCTGAAGTTAAGAAGAATATACCTTAAACTTCTTCCAGCTGAGCCCTAGATTTCATTTAGATCTCATAGCTTTTTCAGAGTCCTGTAGGTTGTCGAGACTGTGTCTCTCAAGAATTGATAAACAAAATGGAGAGCTGTCTTTCAGAGCTCAACTAAATGGGAGCCTTTGGTATTAACCATGTTAAGAATGAATGGATGGTAGCAAAGCCATTTGTTTGGACAATATGAAGATAGTATGAAATAGGGAGTTATTTGTCTTACAGAATGGCCATATTGTAGGAATCCGCAACTGTTTAGCAACTCTTCAGCCTTCTCTGTCCTGGCTTTTTTTTTTTTTTTTCCTTTAAAATTAAAAAAAATATTTATGGCAATAAGAAAACAACTGTCACAATTTCATTACCTTATGACTCAGTAGTAAACAGCTCTAAACAGATTTGGTATCTTTGATAGCCAAATGAATACATTGCAGCTATTCATTAATCTTTAAATTTCAGGTTCTGTCAGTATGCGTGGAAGAAGAAAACATAATTCCTTATATCACCAATGTCCTACAAAATCCTGATTTGGCTCTGAGAATGGCTGTACGTAATAACTTAGCTGGTGCTGAAGAACTCTTTGCCCGGAAATTTAATGCTCTTTTTGCCCAGGGAAATTACTCAGAGGCAGCAAAGGTAGCTGCTAATGCACCAAAGGTAAATAGCTATGAAGTTGCCATGATTGGATTAATGTTAATAAGTTCTGTTTCTAATACTGTTAGGAGTGGAACCAGTTCTCCACAGAGAAAACTGATCCTTTTTAGCTTGCATTTCCTTTAGTCATATATGAGTTACATGTCAGTGCCTCTAGATTTGGTTAGCTTTTTAAAACTCAGATGTCTGATATGTAGATCTAGCAAACTATGATTTACATAGATGTAATAATGTTCAGTTACTTAGTTACAATACTGATTGCCCTCATCAATGATAGTTACTGATTTTATTTCTAAGATTTGAAAAGTTAAGTAGAGCATGTTAGTAAGATTTGTCTGAAGTTTAGTTGAGTTTATTCTTACCAGCTTTGTATTATGTTGGACTGAATTAACCTTACACCTTGATCAATCAGCATTATGAAATTTGCACTTAAGGTAAACCTAGAACAATAGCTAGCTATAGCTAATTTATGATTATGCTGTTCTCTCATACAATGGCATTGTAATTGGGTTGATAGATTTCTGATTCTGAATAATCTCATAACCTTGAACCAGAGGCGTGACAGACATTTACTGAATCTTTACCATTCAGTGTATTGAAGATTTTAAATTTATTATTGGTAGATGAAATCATGCTTTTAAGATTGGTCTAAGAGATCCGTGGAGTTATTAGTGTGATGTTGGATCACCTATTAAGAGGAGTCTTTAACATTTCTCTTTCTTAAAGGGAATCCTTCGTACTCCAGACACTATCCGTCGGTTCCAGAGTGTCCCAGCCCAGCCAGGTCAAACTTCTCCTCTACTTCAGTACTTTGGAATTCTCTTGGACCAGGGCCAACTAAACAAATATGAATCCTTAGAACTATGTAGGCCTGTACTTCAGCAAGGGCGGAAACAGCTTTTGGAGAAATGGTTAAAAGAAGATAAGGTACATTAACTTAACATATTTTTGCTTTGATTGCATTAAATACCACGGTAGCCAGTTAAAAACATTTAGGCTGCACCAAAATGTCCACTATTTACTGCTTGCAGGAGTAGAACAAGGACAGACATTACATGAGATGCATAAACTTAACTACCTTTTGAAAATAACGTTTTTTGTGGCATGTTGAGATAGGGTATTTTTGTTCAGTTTTTTAAATGGAATCCAGGATTCTTGTTTGGTGCTTAAAACTACTAACCTGGAAACAAATTGTTATCCTTTTGCTTTAGGAAAAGTGTAGTGAGAAAGGCCTATTTCAGTATACATTCATATTTGTCAACATGTGTAACACTCATTTGAATATAAGAATATATTCTTGTCTTTCACATTCCACGCTTGATAAGCACAGTAGTTTTAACCATATAAATGCCATATATATATATTATATATATATATATTATATATATATATGTTTTTTAAACTTCCCAAGTATCATCAAAGTTGTCATATTTGCTTCTTATAACCATGTTTGGATGTACAAGGGAAACATAAAATGTTGGATCATTGATATGAAGACATCAGGCCTGTCTAATTAGCAGTGATAGAGATTCCTAAAGTGATTTCACATAAAGTTAATTTGCATTATATGGAAAAATATTTAACTAGTTTCTTGAAATTTTTAAAAATGTGGACCTTTAAAATCTGTTGTTGACCAGCTTTCTTTACTATAGGATTTCCCTATGCTTTTTATATTTACTCAGTACTTACTAATTTCTTTTTACACAGAGCATCTGATAGTGCTGTTTCCTAAAGCACATTATGGGAACTATTGCTTACTTGTAAGGCAACTAACAAATTTAAATGTTGCATTGGTGGCATTATTCCTTTCGTAACCACCATAAAAAGCCTTTTCCACAAAGTAGCATTATTGAATTGTTCTCTCTTATGCCACTGTCGAGAACTAAGGTGGTACTGTTTAAAGTACTCTTGAGTAATGAATAACTTTTAATGTTATTATACCTTTCAGTTTTAGTGTATTTGATAATATTTTTACATTAGTGGTTCTTAGCCCTTGTTTCTTGACCCAGCTTCTGGCAGTCTTATAGGATACTAGAGAATAGTACTTCAGAGTTGGGATGCTTGGACAGGAGTCTGTGCTGAAGAATAGTTACTAGCCACACTAGCGAGTATTTGAGATGCGTCCTAGTTGTTTCAGATAAGGGAGGAGGATGGGAACAACCAAAGTAACTGAGTTGACCTATACAGCCTTGTGAAAGCTTTTTTTGTGTATCATTACCTTTTTTGTGAATGGTCCTGTGGGATCCATTTATGGTAAAAGGGACACTGATCAACTCTACATTAGTTAGCACATACAGTTAAGAGGTATAGGCTCTGGTAGAACTTACTTGTCAGTGATAACGCTGTTCTCTAACATTACTATTAAAAGTAGAAAATCAACTCTGGTATATAAGGCAAAGCTCTTAGGGAAACTGTTTTCCAGATTGGGCAGCTGACTGACTCAGCTTTGAATAGCACAGAGGAGGATATCTGCTTGTATACCACCCCAAAAGTCTATAGTTTTTATCTCTTTGACCCTGTAAAATTCGTATATCCTGCTTTACAACCTTCAGTCCGAAAGTCAAAATGATAATGGAGCTTAGATCCTTTAGACATACAGATTACATCATAATTTTAAGAAGGGTCCTTATGATAAGCCTCATCTGGCTCTTAAATACTAAATTTGCATTTGGTTACATTACATTAAAAGTTGCATTATTTTTGGAAAATTGGGACCATGTGGGTCTGATATCTGAATACAGTATTCTTAATAGAAATACAGGATTCTGCTTTTAAATACTTACCTTCCTAGCAAAGTAGTTGTAACATCTTTATGCATGAAGTCCTGGTGGGCTTTTTATCCTTAAGTAGGATGTGTGGAGAATTCTCCTGAGACAGTCTTGTGAATACAAGATCAAGAGTCTTTACTAACCACAACGCTTGCATATTTATAATATATTCTGGGATAATTGAGTAAGTGCCTGTCATACTAGTTTTAATTTATAGTGGAAGTGATATCAACTATTTATTTATAAAATAGCTCATGGATTACTAAACAATCTCTTTTTCCTTTGGACAGCTGGAATGTTCTGAAGAACTGGGTGATCTTGTGAAATCTGTGGACCCTACCTTGGCACTTAGTGTGTACCTGAGGGCTAACGTCCCAAATAAAGTAATTCAGTGCTTTGCAGAAACAGGTCAAGTCCAGAAGATTGTTTTATATGCTAAAAAAGTGAGTTCAATGAAACAGATTCTCAATATAACTTTGTCAAAACATTGAGAAATTAGCCTATAGGAACTGTCAGTGACTTTAATAGTGAATTTCTTTAAATTTAGAATTACTTGAAGAAGTATAAACATTCTGTTTTTAGTTCTCACATACAGAATTATGCTTATTCAGAGATGGAGACACTGGGGCACCTGGCTGGCGTAGTAAGCAGACATGCAGGGCTGATTGAGGGGTTGTGAGTTCAAGCCCCATGTTGGGTGGAGAGATTACTTTAAAAAAAAAAAAATGATTTAAAAAAAAAATGGAGGCACTCTTGCTTGGCTTCTCAGAATTTAACATGTCAGGGGCCTGTTACCTGTTAGAACAAACTTCGAAATGGTCATTCATTGAAACTAAGTCAGTTATAAAAATTTATAGCTATTCATTCAGGTACATTTGCCACCAAGGTGTCTCTTTGCCTAATATAAACAAACCAGAGTCAGTTAGCATGTTAAGTTAAAACTGAGTTTGTACTTTCACCAGTAGTTCTATATTAGCAAAATTCTGTTGTAGAAAAAGCCTTTAAATGATATAAACATGAAACTTTGCAGCAAAGTTGCAAATTTTTTTTCTATTTGTAGGTTGGATATACTCCAGACTGGATATTTTTGCTGAGAAATGTCATGCGTATCAGTCCAGATCAGGGACAGCAGTTTGCTCAAATGTTAGTTCAGGATGAAGAACCACTTGCTGATATCACACAGGTAAAGGCATTAAAATGCATTCTGTAGAAGGTAAGATTTAAATAGGGAATGGAGGGATCTGGGTTTAAACAGCTTTGGAGAAAAATGGGTTATTAACCTTCCAATTTGTAGAAACTAGAGTGTGTTCATCTACATGCATAAACCTCAAGTGTCTTATTAAAAAATACAAAAACAAAAGTTGCAGAAGACTGGACAGGAAGATACCACCTATATACAGTTTTAAAACATGCAAAACAGGGGCACCTGGGTGGCTCAGTAGGTTGAGCATTCAACTCTTGATTTCAGCTTTATCAGGTCTTTATCCCAGAATCTTGGGATTGAGCTCCAGGCTAGGCACAGAGCTTGTTTGGGATTCTTTTTCTCTCCCTCTCTCGTCCCTCTTCCCTGCTCACACACATGTGCTCTTGCTCTCTCTCAAATAAAAATTTAAAAAATGTGCAAAACAAACACCATCTTGTTTAGAGATGTATGTATTAAAAATATGAAAAATACATGGGAATAATAAAACACAAAGGATGGTTGCTACTGTTGGATGAGGGAAGAGATGCATAGAGGAGGTGGGAGTCACAGATTCCTTCATATTTTGTATTTTAAATATTTCATTACAATTTTGAAGCTATTGTTTTGATTATATTGTGCTATTATATAGTATCTTGAAATACTTTGTTTTTACCAGAACTAAAAATAACTGCAGATGACAAAAATTTATTCTTAAATTGTGAAGTGATATTGTATAAATAATATTTAAATCTGGGATTTGGTCTGGCAATTTTTTATATGTAAAGTAAGAGATTTCATTTATGTATTGTCAGCAATATCATAGAGCAGGCTTTAAACATATTAATTTCCTCTAAATCCTTTTTTTTCCAGATTGTGGATGTCTTTATGGAATACAATCTAATTCAGCAGTGTACTGCATTCTTGCTTGATGCCCTGAAGAATAATCGCCCATCTGAAGGTCCTTTACAGACACGGTTGCTTGAGATGAACCTTATGCATGCACCTCAGGTATGTTTTTTCCTGTTTTGTTTTAGGCATGTTTCCAACATTGTTTTAGTAGTTAATTAGAGCTGCATAGATTAAGCTATTTGAAGCTACTGAGATGCCTTTGTACTCTCTCCTTTGTTAATTGACTACTGAATCTTCATGTGTAATCTAGGTATAGAATTATTAATATAAATGGGGTATAAAATAAATTTGTCCTATTTGTGTTTTTATAGGTTGCAGATGCTATTCTAGGGAATCAGATGTTTACACATTATGACCGGGCTCATATTGCTCAGCTGTGTGAAAAGGCTGGTCTACTGCAGCGTGCATTAGAACACTTCACTGATTTATATGACATAAAACGTGCAGTTGTTCACACCCATCTTCTTAACCCTGAGGTATTACAGTCTTACCTAACAGAAGCTATTATGATTAATAGGTTTATTGAAAATTTGTTTGTAGCACTGAATAATAGTAATTTCATTCCACCATTAGGTTCAATGTTATTTTATTTATTTATTTATTTATTTATTTATTTATTTACCTACCTACCTACCTACCTACCTACCTACCTACCTGCCTGCCTGCCTGTTTATTTTGTCCTCTAGTGGTTAGTGAATTACTTTGGGTCCTTATCAGTAGAAGACTCCCTAGAATGCCTCAGGGCCATGCTGTCTGCCAATATTCGTCAGAATCTGCAGATCTGTGTTCAAGTGGCTTCCAAGTATCACGAACAACTGTCAACTCAATCTCTGATTGAACTTTTTGAATCTTTCAAGAGTTTTGAAGGTAATTAAGAGTTTCTGAATTGTTTTAAATTAAGATAGCCAAGAGGGGGTTTTGTTACAATCATGGGCTGTTGGAAATTCTTTCTACAAGATCAGTTTTATGGGATAGTTTTGAGTTTTATTTAATAAATGTCAACTCTTTTGTGCCGAGTTCTGGGGATGTGCAGTGAACGAGACTGTCTGCTTGGATATTTTAGAGATGAAATAAAGGCAGAATTTTAAGACCCAAATATATGTAGTAGCTTTGTCAGAATTGTATAAAATAAAAATACAAATGATGAAGTATAATAAGATTTCATGCTTATGTTGTCTGAATCTTACAGTGGCAAATGTTTCTAGCCAAGGACATTTTGTGACTTGTCACTATATACTGGGTTTTCTCCATCTTCGCACTATAGTTAATTTAGGCTGGATAATTTATTTCGGGGGTGGGTTGTCATGTGCATGCAGGATATTCAGTAGCATCCGTGGCTTCTGCCCGGTAGATGCTAGTAGCATCAGCTGCACCAGTTGTGGCCACTAAAAGTGTCTTCACACATTGCCAAATGTCTGTCTTCTGGGAAGGAAATCACCTCATTTGAGAATCACTGCTGTACCAAGTACTAAATCACTGTTGGGTTACTCTTGGGTTTATTACCTTTTTTTCCTTCTTTTTGTCATAACTGTTCTCGATAGAAGGAATGAGAGGTTTCTACTAGTTTTCTCTTTCTGTATGTTAACTATGCACTAAATTGATTTTGTTCATTCAAGTACAGTATCTAATAGCCACGTGTAGCCACATAAAGTAATTAAAATTGAATACAATTAAAATTTTAGATCTTTAGTCACAGTAGCCACATTTCAGGTGCTTAATAGCTGCATGTGGTTAGCAGCTCCCATGTTGGACAGTGCAGATCTAGAACATTTTCATCATTGTAGAATGTTCTGTTGGGCAGCACTGTATTAAATTCTTTTCAAACTGCTTTTGTGTTTTTCCTATTAACTACATATAGGAAAAACCTGCTATAGGGGACATTTAAAATTTCTCATAGGGAATATGGTGTGATTTTTAGCTTTCATACTAAGTAGCTGTCCCCCTATTTCTCAACTACTAGAAGACATTGAATTGTTCTGTAGGGATTAAAGTGCAAGTCCATTTATTGAACTGATTACTAGATTAATTAGTATTCTTAATTGAGCTATTCTTTTTTTTTTTTTTTAATTTTTTTTTCAACGTTTTTTATTTATTTTTGAGACAGAGAGAGACAGAGCATGAACGGGGGAGGGGCAGAGAGAGAGGGAGACACAGAATCGGAAACAGGCTCCAGGCTCCGAGCCATCAGCCCAGAGCCTGACGAGGGGCTCGAACTCATGGACCGTGAGATCGTGACCTGGCTGAAGTCGGACACTTAACCGACTGCGCCTGGGTGGCGCAGTCGGTTAAGTGTCCGACTTCAGCCAGGTCA